>NW_027223754.1:206213744-206688744 GCF_028538775.1 Myotis yumanensis
TTTATTTTCTTAATGAAGTTGAATAACTAACTACTGTCTGTCCAATAACATATGAATTTCTATGTAAGACATAAGAAAATGTCTGTAATCTCTTCTTTTGCTTGGGAAGATGTGACCATCCTTGGGTCTCTTGAATAATTGCTTGGACCACTCCTATGACACCCATAGTGTTTCAAGGCCAATGTACTTGATCTATTCATATAGGCATGTTGCTCTGTGGATTGTATACTAATCAGGGAATTGTTAAAACACCTGTGATTATACTTTTAGCTATTTGGTTACACAATCATTACTATTTTTCATTAAACTATATATAGTAATTTAGACAAAAAAGTCACTGCCTACCTGAGATGTACTGCTGGAAGACAAAGGTGAGCTGGAACTGGAAAGCAGGGCTAGAGACCAGGACCAGGGAGAGACGGGGATCCTGCTGGGACAGTGAACCCTGGGAAGGGCCAATCCAGGAGCCACTATAATTCCCACATCCCAACAACTCAAACTTTTTTGCCTTCTTCCATTGTCAACTTTTTAGTAGTCAGGGCCTTCTCTGTGCTTATTCCTCCACTTCTCTTACTTTATTCATGACCCCAATGTCTTCTTTAGTCAAAATAAAGCTCCCCCAATCATCCCAACTCTCTTGTCCCCTCTCTTCCCTGATTCCAGGCTCCAGGTTCCTTCTTTCTCTTTGACCCACTTGCCATCTGCATGAAACCCTCCTTTGCTGTGCTCAGCTATAGAAATACCATACTCCTTAACACAAAATTCCATCACTTTAACTTGCCCACTTTAACCCTCTAATAAGATAAGTTCATGCCTTTGTCTCCCACACACCCCTGCTCCCTGCACTGTCTGGGTGTTTCGCGTCAGCACAACCAGGTTCGGTGAGCCTGCGGAGCGGTGGTGAAGGGTTAAAAAAGACAGCCAAGAGAATACAGCTGGGGATAAGTCAGATCACTGTGCCTAGATCAGGAAACAGTGACCCAACCTGCAAGCTGAAGCTTTATTTTATAGTCAGAGCACACAAAGCAAAACAAGGGAAGTGGTCAACGTGTTTACAATGTTCTTGTGAGTTTCCCCTTGTTTTGGCAACACTTGTTGCACCTCCCACAGCTCATTAGCTACCTAGGAAGGAACTAGGGAGGACTACAAGGTTAAGCATATTTATGCTAGGAGTGCCCTGCCCTACAAGCTGGGACTTGTTTGTGGCTCTGCCACAGGTCAGTCTGAGGATTAAACCTATAGCTGCTTCCTACATCTCCCCCTTTTTTGTTTTTAAGCTACTACAATAAACATAAAAGTTTTAAGGCTCAGCTATTAAAACAATAATAAAACAATGCCATTGCAAAAAAAACCAAACTACACACAACATTTTACTATTTCTACAAAATGAAAGTTTCAGCTACAAAATGAAAGTTATCTACTCAGAGTCCTCAGATTTGGCCGTGCAAGACTTTACAGAAACCTGGCAGCTCACCAACGCTAGTCAGAACCTCGGCCCCTTGCGTACCCTTTATTTCTTCTTCCGCATTGTTGTCATCAGGGCAAGTCTCAGTCCTGTGAACATAGGGACAAGGATCTTCTCTGGGTCCCCTGTACCTCCTCCTACCGCTGGTGCCGCTTCTCCATCTCCTCGATGAGGAGGCCCGACAGCTGCCGCAGGTCGGTGAGCCTCTGTGGAATGGTCTCAAAATTCAGGCTGCTGCAGTCTGTGACAATGCTCTGGCATCTCTCAACGATTCTGTCAATGCAATGATGTCGTTGGTGTGAAGATGGTGTTAATGCAAAGATGTTGTTGGTGTGAGGCTGAAGCTGTTGGATTTCCTCCTGGAGGGTCTGATTTTTCTTTATAGTCTTCAGATTTGGATTGAGGTCATCAACAACAGACTACATCAGACAGTCCTTAGAAAACACTCCTTAACAAAATAGCCTAGCCTGGCTCTAAGCATCCCACGGACCAGGACTTCCATCCTTTGCTTTACAGTTCCTAACAAAACGTAAGAAATTTAAAAATGCTTAATTGAACATTGCTTTAGAGATCCCTTTCCTAAGATCCTGAATTGTACACCCAGCTGCTTACCAAACCTCGCTCCATACCTTACTTTTGCTTTCTGAACATGCCTCATGGGAGCATCTTTCACCTTACAATTGTAGTTCCCCATACTCAGGCCCCATGTTGGGTGCCTCATGTGCGGCCAGGTTCCATGAGCCTGAGGAGGGTGGTGAAGGGTTAAAGAAGACAGACAAGAGAATACAGCTGGGGCTAGGTTGGATCACTGTGCCTAGATCAGGAAATAGTTACCCAGCCCGCAAGCACAAGCTTTAGTTTATAGTCAGAGCACACAAAGCAAAACAAGGGAAGTGGTCAACATGTTTACAATGTTCTTGTGAGTTTCACCTTGTTTTGGTAGCACTTGTTGCACCTCCCACAGCCCATCAGCTACCTAGGAAGGACCTAGGGAGGTCTATAAGGTTAAGCGTAATTATTCTAGGAGTGCTCTGCCCTCCTTGCTGGGACTTGTTTGTGGCTCTGCTACAGGTCAGTCTGAGGCTTAACCCTATAGCCACTCCCTACATCTGGGAAAACAGAGTCAGTTCCTCCTGTAGACTTTTGTGAATGCAGGTGATTTCTTTCAACATGCTCTCCAGCTCCTGGGCCTGCTTCCTCAACTCTTCAGCCGACGGAGCCTTTGCGCCCTCATGTAAGTGCTTTGACTCTTTCACTAGCTGGATTACATCCACAAGAAGGAAAAAACCTGCAGTGGCTATACCAGCGATTCTGGCTCCTTTGCTCATTGTCAGAGCAGTGCCAGCAAAAGCTTTCTGTAGCTGCTTGCTGCTTTGGCCTGAGATTGCCCCAGTGCGAATGACACTTGTAGCCTCAGCTGCAAAGAGAGGATTGGATTTGGCCAGCTTGAAGGCCTGGCAATTCTCCAAAATATCTACCAGGGATTGGCTGCACTTTTTTAAAAGGAGCCCAATTTTGAATGTGTTGCGATGTAGATCCTCCATGACCAAGTTCCCTGTGTCATTGCCAGTTGACACTAGGTGGCTGGCTTTGGCTTTTGCTGACTTTTTCTTTGTGAAGTCCACTATGCCGGCGGTCACACTGGTCACGGAAGCTGCTGCCCCCAGTCCCACCCCAGTTGCCCAAAGCACCAGACTAGCTCCTGCTGTCACAGGTGCCAGAGACAGGCCAACGATGGTCAGAATGCCAGACACAATGCCCGTGGAAGAGGCCGCCACTTGGGTGATGGTGCAGTCCTTGTGCACCTTGTCAACCTCATCTGCAAGTGCGTAGAGCTTTCCTATGCATTCCTCAAGGTCCTGTTTCACCTGAGGAAACGCCTTCATAAAGGTATCCACATGCAGCTGGTCTGCTGAGGACATGTCTTTGTCCTCCTCGGCCATGAGTGCTTCCAGCTGGCTCAAGTCTTCATAGAGTGCATCTGCCTCATCCCTGTAATAATGAATGACAGGTGATTAACAAAGGCAGGTGTATGAATTGCTAAAGCTGAAACCACTGATTGGATGAGCTGGTGCAAGAAGCCCTATTCTCTATGGTGGGAACATGTGCATCTACTCAGAGTCTCTGAGATTACACCACATTGGCAGCCACCCATTCTGACTGGAAGCGGTCACCAAGCCACACTGCCTTCCCTCTGGTCAGGGTTACTCCAGGGAGAATAAAAGAGGGTCCCACAAGGAGGTCATGAGCCCTCCAGCTGACAGTCAGGGTGTGGAGGACAAATCACCCAGGGTCCTCTACCCCCAGCAGAGAGGGGATCAAATCAGGGAAGGAAGAAATGTGCCCCCTGCCACTGCTCGGCCCTCCATTATTAGGCCCCTGGCCACCTTAATCTTGTACCCACATGCCTCAACTGCCTCACTCTAGTCCCAGCCAAGCCTTCCTACCAGTCCTCCCACCAGGACCACCCTGGCTCCATCCAACTCCGGGCTCTGACCCTGCTTCAGGCCTCTCAGGGCCTCCAGACAAGATGACTGCACTTGCTTTTTCACCCTTGATTATGCAGTTCACCCCAAGACCTTCACCATAGTCATATCAGACAGACTTGCCATTCCATTGAAGAGGTAGATGAAATAAGCCCACAGCCCGAGAGTTGGGCAGAGATACAGTCAGTTTTCAACCCAACATAGTCCAGCTTCACTTCAGCTCTCTGCCTTCCAGGCCAGCAGGACCCTGAAGAGTTTGTACAATCCCTTTCTTAGGGAGAGCAGGCTCTCTAGCCAAAATCCCCAGGGACACACACTGTGCCAGGAATTTTCTGGCTTGTCCCACAGGAAGTCCTACATGGTTCTCATATCCAACAAGAAGACGCTTGGGCCCTGTGTTTTCCCGGCATCTTTTTAAAAGTTCATGTCAACTGCCCACCTACTATGTCAGTCATTAGGCTAAACAGTTTACACGCATTATCCTATTTTCCTCACAATGAAATAGAAATAATGAATAAGACAGAGAGTGGTTAAGTAACGAGCCCACAGTCACGTAACCTTGCCCAGCAGGCCTCATCTCTTCTCAACCGGGGCCCTTCTCTGCCAACAAATGATATGAAGGAAATGTTCCTCATGGACTGTTGAGAAAGAACTTCTTCAACCCCAAGCACAGGACCCAGACTGGAGGAGTGTGCCTGCCAGAGGAATCTAGATCCAGGGGGAGATGGGGTGACAATACAGGCATCCCCTGGAGGTTACCTGGACAACTTGGCTGCAGCCACAAATCTCTTCCAGGCTTCATCACTCAGCAGGCATTGCAATTTCTCTTTGTTCCTTGGGTCTATTAAATATTCAATGACTTCAACAAAGTCTTTGCCCTCTAGATGGAAAGAAAAAAGAATAAGGTTAGAACAAATTGTGGTAGAATGGAAATTGAATTGAGTATAAACAAAGTGGTGAAATGTTCGTCTTTCTCAGCAGCTGTCACCTGGGGGACTTTTAAAAAAAATCTGGGGTACTTTTGTTGAGTTACCTGGTGTTATGGACAGAACTGTCCCCCCAAATTTATATATTGCAGGCCTGACACCCCATGTGACTGTACTTTTTCATTTACTTTTAATATGTTTTTATTGCTTTTTATATAGAGAGGAAGGGTGAAGTATAGAGGTGGAATCATCAATATGAAACAAGCATAAATCCGTTGCCTCCTTCTAGTCCACTACTGGAGATCAAACGCGAAACCCAGGCACGTGCCCTGAATGGGAATTGAACCAGTGACCTCTTGGTTCATGGGTCAACTGTCAATCACTGAGCAACAATGGCCAGCCCCCATGTGACTGTATTTTATAAGGTTAAATGAGGTCATAAGTGTGAGACCTAATCCAATATGAATGGTGTCCTTATGAGATGAGGGAGAGACACTAGTTCTCTCCCTCTCCCACTTGTTTCTATTTCTCTCTCTCTCTGTATAAATCAACAACTTTTATAAATCTTTTAAAAAATGTGTGACTCTCAGGGATTTGGGAGACTCTGGAAATTCAGATAAGGCACTGGGGACTGGTGTATGTTTTGTGTGTGCAGAGACAGGATGGAAATGTGTTTCCTGCCATATACACACAAGACATATTATTCGTATTTCACAGAAAAGAAAGCGAAACTCAGGAAAAGAAGGCCCAAGCCAAGAAGCAGAAAGCTCAAAGGTGCAATCCAAGGCCAACCATCAGACATTTCCTTACAGTAGGTTGAAGCCTCCTTATGTTTCAAAAGTTCATGTGATTTCTGAATTCTACCCTATAGGTTACCTATGGGATTTTTATAAATTTGAAAATAATGTTTCAGATCACATGCCACTGATGGAGTAAAGCTACCAGGCAAAGAGGATTCTTCCTGCTTCTCACAGGTGCTCCAAGGTGGGCAGTGGAGGCGTATCTTCAGGTGGCTGGGGGTTGGAGCCTCAGCTCTAATCCTGTGATCAATCAGTATCAGCTCTCCCCCCTCCAGGCTGGCCTCAGGGGCCACAGATCCTAGTAAGCACCTCTGATCCCACCCTCGCCCACTCCTTAAACAAGAGGTCATCTTGTTTATCCATAGGAATGGACCTGAGAGTCCGCTCAGGAGCGGCAGACTTCTGATCTGTCCTCTCCTCCCTTATGTTTCAACAGGAACAAGTTTTATCCTCTCCTGGGGGGGGGTGATTTGGTTGCCTAGGCAATGCAGTGTTGATTTGGGTGGTTGGAGGGGTGTTTTTTCCTTTTCTTGCTTCACCCCCTGAGGGAGAAAGTAAACCTGGGTTGAGATGGAGAAACCCAGAACACTGCATCTGTGTATTTGTGGGCCAGGCTGTGGGTGGGTGTGGGAAATAACAAAGTGGGCCTCCGCAGGGGTATCTGAGATCAACAGAAGAAGTTCCTGCCTGACAGTCACACTGGTACGCAGATGTTTATAATTGGGAGCACAGGTCAGGGACCCTGCACAGCTGTGGGAGGTGGCAGTTCTTGGGAGGGGAAGGTTTCTACAGGAGCTAGCAGGTTCCAGGTGCAGGGACAAGAAATTCCCACCTCCCATAGGCTGTCCTGGCCTTGTTGGAGTCATTGCATGAGTTGCAGAGGATGAAAGGCAGTGAGCAGCCTGAGGAGAGAGCCAGGAAGGAGGTCCTCAAATAGACTTCTGGTTGAGGGAACTCCCCTTGGTCCCTCTTGGAGGCTCAGGGACACTCATTAATTTCCTTTCAGGTTCTTGATTCCTGTGTTGCTTAAACCATCATGGAGGCACCTCCCTCAATTCTAGATCATGAGCAGGAACCAGCTAGAGAGGAGGAAGCTGACTACCTGGGCAGATCTTGTCAGCTTCTGAGGTCATGGTGTCAGCAGTGGGATCTCAGAGTTTCCCCTTCAGCTCACTAGTCTGTGTCCAGCTGGAAGGAGGTGTTGCTTCACCCTTGGGAAAGAGAAAACAAATTTTGGGGTCGGAGGTAAGCCAGCTGAGCAACAGGGAGCAGCGAGGGGCTCCGTCTCAGGAGTTTCTTTCAGGGAAGGAAGGCCGCAAGTGCCAAGATAGACTCAATGCACTGTGTTTCCCTGTCTGCCAGCATCTGCTGGCTACTATTTAAGAGAAGGTACTCACCTCACTCCAGCGCACTCTAAGCCAAGTGACAATCCTATTGTCCTGTGGGGGCACAACGAGAAGACCATCAGACAAGGAAACACACAGCTGAGGAGTCAAAAACCAAAGAGGGAATAAGACCAGGAAGCAATAAAACACGAAAGATGGGAAGGAAAGATGGGAGGAATGTTTTGAAAATGGCTTGAGGTCGGGGACATTGTGTTTACTAATCACTCAGCTAATATTGATGGTGTGTCTACCACAGGCTCCTTACGAGTTCCCTCATCAAATACTCTCACACATTCCATGTGGTGGGCGCCATGGTGGCTCCCATTGGAACGTGGTGGAAACCATCACAAAGTCTAGGTTTTCACCTAAACTCGGGTTAGCCCAAGTCTCACAGTAGTGCTAGAGCTAGGACTCCAGCCCAAGTCTTCCTGATCCCAATCCCGTGTTTGTGAAGACTACACTCAACTCTCTTTTATATACAAAACATTTATTATTGCATCTGTGTTACTTGTAAATGACACTTCTCATTCCCAAACGATGTCTTGCACCCTATGCCAAGTCTCTGTGTTGATAAATTCCTGGGGCTACAGCTTCCCAAGCCTGCACCCTTCTTGCTTCTGCAAGACCCTCATCCCCTAAGGCCCTGGGGTCCTGTGGCCCTGGCCTGCTGTGGGCTGCACAGCCCTCCTGACTCTGCCCGGTCCTCTCTGCTGCCCACACCCACTGGTGGATATTAGCTTTTTCCAGTTCTTTGTGAAAATAGTGCAGAAACATCCTTCAGGCATAAAGTTCATCTGCATTTGAGATTGCTTCCCTTAAGATATTTAATAAATAGAATGACTGGGACAGAGGGTATCACCATATAAAAATTCCTTTATGCCTAGAGTCACCTCTAATGCAAACAAATTGCACCAATTTACATTCATGCTCACAGGATATGAGGTGCCAATCTTTTCCATCTTTCAGTTCAGAGTACTTTTTAGACACACACACACACACACACACACACACACACACACACACCTTTCTTTTTAAAAGTCTTTTATTATGCTAAAACATGTACAACATATAATTTACCACCTTAACCATTTTTAAGGGTACAGTTCAATAGTGTTAAATTATATTTTCACTGTTGTGCATCCAGCCTCCAGAACTCTCTTCATCTTATAAAACAGAAACTGTGTACCCACTAAACATTCCCCCACCTCCCAGCCCCTGGAAACTGCCATTCTACTTCTCATCTCTACGGATTCGAGAGCTTCATTTAAGTGGAATCACACAATGTTTATCTTCCTGAGACGGCTTTATTTCACTTAGCATAGTGTCCTCAAATGTCATACAGGTTGGAACATGGGCCAGAGCGCTTCCTTTTTAAGGCTGTAATTTTTTTAAAAGGATTTTTGGGAAAGTTTATTTGAGTCAAACTGCATGAGATCTAAAATGCTCTGGAGAATAACAGTTTCTCAGCTTCTCTGCATTTGAAATGAAGGAGGGGATGTAAGGAAGGTTATATGATGTTGGCAGAAAGCAGGTGGGGATTGGATTACAGGACAGTCAACAAGAGTGTGGTCTCTTCTTTAAAAAAATAACACCCAGAAATATTTATATTTTCTTTACAGAGAGGAAGGGAATGGAAGAGAGAGATAGAAACACTAATGAGATAGAAGCATCCAGTGGCTGTCCCCTACATGCCTTCTGCTGGGTTTTGAGCCCACAACCTGAGCATTTGCCCTGACTAGGAATCGAACTGGTGACGTTTTCATTCAGGGGCCAACACTCAACCACTGAGCCACACCAGCCAGGCCAGATTGTGCTCTCTTGAGAGTGGTTATTTCAAAGGTGAGTTCACCTAGATGCACAGAAACAATGGGCAGGGCTTGCTTAAGGAAAACAAACCTTGTACTAAAATGTATATGCCTGGGATGTGACCCCCGCCATGACCTGCCCAGGTAGGAATTTATGATCTCATCACCCTGTGAGGTTACTTTGCATAGAAGCCATTTTTCATCCACGGTCCCCCTTTTGATCACAAGTCAATTTGAAGGATGCGTGGATGACCAACCTTTTGGTTGGATAGTGTGGTCTCACAGCGCTTGGAGGGCCCTTTCCTAGGAAGTGTCAGTGTGCACCTTGTGTTGGTGACCATTGGGATGGGGCCATACTGTAATCATGGGCTCTGTGTTGAGGCCAAATTTTTCCAAAATGGGACGGGCAGGCAAAGGGAAGGCAGTGACGTCTATGGCCGTCATTGTGAGAATACACTGTGGCCCTGGCTGGAGCAATAGATGTTCCTCTCTCTGTCTCTCTCCATCTCAAATCAATAATAATGAAAACACTCTGGATCATTTCTGTTCTGTGAACGATCATGAGGGAAACAGACATTTCCATGGAGAGGATTCTCTCAGTTCTGTCTGGACTATCTTACCTTGGAGCCAAGGGAAGAAAGGAAATGCTGATTGTCTGTAGCTTTATTGTTAGAAGCAAAAACAGCATTTATCAGCTACCCCTTCTGAGACCTGCCTGAAACAGAGAGCCAAGGGACTTGCCGGTATATTAATAGCTGATCCTAAGGTGGCTCACCTGCGTGTCTTTGCTCTGCCCGGGATGCTCTAAGATTTTACAAATAATGACTCACATTCTTCCAATAACCACTGAACTGTGTACCATTTGTATCTGTAAACACAGGGCCAGGTCTATTTTCTGCTGCCCCTCCTGTCCCGGGCACCCTCTGGGCTCTTGGCACTGATGGCTCAAGCCTGGGTGTGTGCCATGGCGGGGACACAGAACAATCAGCCACTCAACCACACAGCAAACCCTTTTTCAATCTCAACTGAGTCACTCCATTTGGTTTTCTTGTTGATCTTGATAAAAAACTATGACTCAGATTTCACACAAATTTCCCCACTGATTTAATGTACTTCTGGCAGTTCTATCAGCTTTCTGAGAGTTCCATTTATTTCCTCCTGTCTCCTTCCTGCAGCCATCACATTTTTATATGAGGAGAAAGAGGAAGAGAAGGATGAAAAAGTGATTCTGATGCCTGGCCTTGAGCAGGATATCCCAAAGCCGCCCCTCCCCCAGGTGGGGCACCCAGCTATGGGACTCAGGCCCAGCTCCAGTCAGCCCCTCCCACTCCTGCTCACTACCTGCTGCCAGGCACTTTGCTTCCTGCACCAGAGGCTCCTTGAAGGCTGTAGGTACCATTAAATATGTCCTGCATTAGGAAGAGGACACAGATGCAGACGAAAGGGAGGAGGAAGAAGAAACAGAAAGCTTGCACAGCTCTGGCTGGTGTGGCCCAGTGGGTGTGGCATCAGCTTGTTCACTGAAGAGTGGAGGGTTTGATTCTTGGTCAAGGGCGCGGACCTGGTTTGCAGGGTACACCCCCGAACCAGGTCAGGGCACAGGGTACAGTTGGGAGAGAACAATTGATGCATCTCTCACACATCAATGTTTGTCTCACTCTTCCTCTTCCTCCCTCCCTCCCTTCCACTCTCTCTAAAAATCAATGAAAAAAAATATCCTCCGCTGAGGATTAATAAAACAAACAAACAAACAAACAAACACAAAAGCTTCCTCAAAAATCAATCAATCCCAAAGGAATCTAACCAAAATGAGAACTATAAACATGGGGGAAGAAATATTAAAACTCATGTTGAGTTGCAGAAACATAGCTAATCAAGACACAAATCCCAGAAGCCATAAAGGGAAACTGTGACCGATTTGACTTCTTAACAATTAAAGACGGCAAAGGCTACCATCAGCCAAGGCAGAAACTGTGAGAGGCCGCAGCACTGTGTGCATTAGGTACAGAGACCACAGGTGACTCGCTGTCCACAGCACCAGGAGCCTACGGATCAACATGGAGAGACTGAACCCAGATTTTTAAACATCGGGAAACACAGGAACAAATCATTCTCAGGGAAGGGGCCTGCCCAGTGTCAGGCAGCTCCTCAGGGCAGAGTAGAGCCCACACCTCCTGATGCTGGAGGCTAAGGGGGATGTGGTGTGAATAAGGCAACAGCTCCCAGGTGTGTCTCTGCTGTACAGACACAGGGATCTGGGCTCAGTCTCCTCCAGCGCAAACACACAGGACCACCTCCTACATCGCCCATCCCCCCAAGGTTATGAGCGAGGCCGGCCAAGAGCAGGGAGGCAGAGCCCACCCACCTCCTGCTCAGGGTCTCAGTGTGGCACCAGGGCCAGCCATTCCCCTCTCAGGGCCTCAGTTTCCCACAAGGCCCTGCACTAAGCTGAAAGGGTGTGTGAAGCAATGTCACAATTTAAAATCTCAAAGGAAATCCTTTGCCCCATCAGCCTCAGCAGCAGCCCTGGAAGGCAGCCTCAAGGCAGCCAGGTGAAAAGGAGCTGAGGCTCTCACTCACCTACCATCCCCCACCTCCTCTGCCTCCTCCACATCCCCCCACATCCCCCTTCCTTTGGGGTCACTGGCTCCTGTCTCAGGGAGTCCAGGTCTCAGCTGAGCTGGACCAGGTCTCAGCTGAGCTGGAGGGAGGATGTGAATCCACCAAGCAGTGTCCCCCTCCCTCTCCACTGTTAGGGGCACTGGGGTAGGGAGGAACATCAGAAAAATTGGGTTCCAATGTGGGCTCTGCCACTGCTGCATGTGCCCTTAGGCACATTACCACTCCCCTCTTCCCCAGCTTAGGTTTCCCTCATCTATACAATAGTGACAATAATCCTTATCTTAGAAAGTGAGGATGAGAAGAAGGGGGAGGGGCTCCTACCCTCCCAACTTACCTAGAATCTCCCTCTGGCTGATTTGGAACAAGACCCACTTGTTCTTAGCTGTGCACATCCACTGGGCAGCTGTGTCCGCACAAACACTTTCTGGATCTGTGGAAAACTGAAAGCAAATACCCAAGTTCTGAGAAACTCAGGGTCAACCACATTACCCAACCTGCACCACGCCAGGCCAGCCCCGCCCTGCCTGCTGACGCCTTCGAGCAGTGGTTCTCAACCTTGCTGCACATTAGAATCACCTGGGAATCTTTTTAAAATCCTGATTTCTGGGCCTCATCCTCCGGAAATTCTGTTTCTTTGTTATGGGGTGGGGCCACAACATTAGTAACAAAGAAACAGAATTTCCGGAGGGCGAGGCCCAGAAATCAGGATTTTAAAAAGATTCCCAGGTGATTCTAATGTGCAGCCAAGGTTGAGAACCACTGCCTTAGAGCAACCCTAGGTCTGACCTCCAAGGTACTTCTCCACTCAGCCCGTCCTGCCTCCCTCAGGTTTCTAGAAGGAAGACCTGCCACAGACAGACAGTGGGATCCTGGGCAAATTACTCCCTCTGCCCCATGGGCTTGTCCCCAGAACCCTCCTCTCTCATCCCCCCCTCCACCGCGCCCCCCCCCCCCCCCCCCCCCCCCCGCCGCCACACACACACACTCCCTCAAATGCTCTCCTTAGTCACCCTTCTGTCCCCAGCAATGAGCACATCCCTGAGCACAGCAGATGCTCACTGCCTCCTTGCATCGCCTTGGTCCCTGCTCCTACTGAAGGCCCTGCCCAGGCTGTTTCCAGACATTTGCTTTTGTAGGTCCTTCTGCCAGGAGCACCTGCTTCTCCACCTGGAACAACATGCTCATCCTTCAAACCCCAACTCTGGGATCACCTCCTCTGAGAAGCCCTCCGGCATCTCCCCCTCCCAGAGTCCGCTGTCCCCTGCAGGCTCTGCTCCCCTGGCCCCTGGGGGAGGCCCAAGGCCACTGTGTCTGCGTCTCCCCTGACCCTTTAGATCAGGCCTCTCGGAACCTGTCACTGGTGGCAGGGTCAGTGCCTCGGAACCACGGCGACCTGTCCGAGGAGGCCCTCCCTGGTGGCCATGGCTGTCTGTGGGAGCACAAGGTTGTGGGCGTCGGCAGAGAGAAGCCGGCTGTTCCCTCTCCGGGCCCCTTTCCTCTTGACAGCAGATCTTTCTATAGGAAGCCCAGTGTCGCCGTCACACAGAAACATCTGAAAACGGAACGGACGCAGGGCTGAGTGCGTGCCCGGCACCGTGCGGGCACCTTCCAGGCCTTTCCTGTTTGATTCTCACACCGGCTCCAGGAATCACCGCCTGGATTTTACAGATCAAGAAACAGGAGGGAAATGGCTCTGCCTGTAAGCGGTGCAGCTGATGGTCTTTTCCTCTTTGCCCTCCTTACCCCCCCAAGGCAGGGCTGGGCATGGACCCCAGAGGCCAACGTGGCCCCTCCATGAGTCCTGCTCATCCCGGACCAATGTCCATGAGGCGCCACAGCCACCTCCCCCCTCTTCAGGGAAGGGCGGCAGAGTGATGATGGTATTGCATGTGGACCACACAGCAGAGCCTGACATGATCCCCCAGCAAAGGGCTGGTTGCAGAGAAGAGGAAGCCAAGGTGAGGGGAGAGGTGGGCCTTGCACCAGGCAACTCAGGGGAGGGGCCAAGACTCAGAGCAAGTGTCACAGTTGGCCTCTGGTGCTCTTTACAGTTATTTTTGTCTTGTTTTTCCTGTAACCTGTCTTCCTCCTGGTTCCTCTCCCTTTCACTAGCCTGACTGCCGCTGGACACACCACACCCCCTGTGAGGAGCAGAATCATGCCAGACCCACAGGAGCAGAGTCCTGTTGTCCAAGGGGCCCTCTGATAAGAACGCAGAAAGGACCCCAGACGGATGTCCACGGCCTCGGTGAACTGGGTCTCCTGGCGGACCAACGTGGGTGGGGGCTACAAAGCCACATGAGGTGAGATGGGCACCCCACTTAGGGACCCAAAAGACTCAGTGACTATTTAGTAGGGCTCAGATGGACCCCCGACATCACAAGAAAGGTCACCTGGGATGACGACAGCTTGGAGGAGGGGTCTTGGACAAATTCTTTGTTCAATAAGCCTTCTCAGCCCCCAGATAATCCCCACCCAGTCTGCCTCCCTCAGGTGTGAGGAAAATCGCCACTCAGGGGAAAAGTAACCACAAAATCACAGGAAAAGGGGTCTGGTATGTGCCACTAGCATCGCCTGGTAGAGCCTGGAGGAGTCACCAGTTGGAGGCACTCAGCCAGCACCCTCACCCGGCCTGGCCCAGTCTCTCCAACACGTGGGGAGGGTAGCTTGGCCCAGATACGCTAGACACGAAGAGTTTTGTGTCCAAAATAGGGACCCCATCTCCCTGTCCTCCTCCTGTTTATAGGGCAGTGGGAGTGAGCAGGAGCATATAACCCAGGTGTTTGTGGTGTCATCAGAGTGGCTCGCCTACAGGTACCTTGGGCTGCAGAGCACAGGGCACTGCACTCTATGCCAACAGCACCTGCCAACATCACGGGAAGTGGCCACTGGTCTCAGCCCCTCATTGCCAGGCTGCCAGCATCATCCATATTATCCCGAAGCTGAGCCCTGGCTCCCTGAGCCCCACAGGCCCCGGGAACTCCTGCTTCATGTGTGTGGCCAGGTGAAAGGAGTGAGACACACAGGTAGCTCCCTTGTCAATGGCAAAGTCCTTGAGAATGAGGACCAGGCGTTACTCATCTTCTCCTCCCCAGGGGCAGACTGGGACTGGACACTCAGAAAACACTATGTGGCTGTTATGCCCAGATTTCAAAATCCCCAAAGACAGACCACCTGGGAGCCGAATCCGATGCAAAAGCAAAGAGTCTTTTATTCAAGCTAGCTAGTTTTGTCCCTCTGCCTCCTCCACTGACGCAGTGGAGAGGCAGGAAGCAAGAGAGCCTGGAGTCTTGGAAGAACAAAGAATTTATAGGGCTTGGGTCAGGGGTTGGGGACCCACTTGAACCACTGATTTGGCCGATTCTGGTTGGTTGAGTGGGGGGGGCGGGGCTAATGACTCAAGGGCAGGGTGCAGCTAGGGTCTGGTTACACAAAGACAGTAGGTGGCTAGCATACTTTTGGCCTTGGGCTAGTTTCCTTGTGTTCCTATTGGCTGAGATAAGAGCTGGCTGAGCAACTGATGATATTCTACGGCTTTTGCTTGAAGAGGAGTTAGGAACACAGTTATCAGTCCCGTTCTGTCCTTTCATTCCCCACTTGTCTTAGAACTTCCGGCTCAATCATGAGATGGACTGCATTTCTATTTCACCTTCCGTCGCTAGAGGCCTGTACTGGGCTTGCAAAACCATTAACTGGACTACCCCTATGAGCTCTTTGACAAATCGGACTAGTCTATTAATAATGCAAGGGCTGAAAGTCAACAGCATTAGAAGGATTACAAGAGGTCCGGTGAGGGCGGAAATAAGAGTAGTTAACCATGGGGACCAGTTAAACAAAGATTCATACCAAGACTGAGATTGCTCCCTCTCTAGCTTTCGCTTCTGCAGTCCTTCTCTTATAAGGGCCATGGATTCTTTAACAACTCCTGAATGGTCGACATAAAAACAACACTCCTCCTTTAGGGCTGCACATAAGCCCCCTTGCTGTAGGAATAGCAAGTCTAATCCTCTTCTGTTCTGGAGTACCACTGTAGATAAGGAAGTGAGGGATTCCTGCAGGTGAGTGATGGATTTTTCAATTCTTTCTATGTCTAGGTCAATGGCTGCTCTCAAGGTTCCATAGTTCTTGTCTTGAATGACAAGCGAGGATATCCCGGTTCCTGCCCCTGCTAGTCCCAGTCCCAAGAGCGAGGCCAGAGTTAGGGCTGTAATAGGTTCCCTTCTACTTCGAGGTTTAGCAGAACCTAATCTGCTGAGTATTTCCTCCCCCAAATGGTATACTAGCTTGGGGATAAGCTGGACGAGTGTGCAAAAACCTTCTTTTGGAGAGTTGAGGATTTGGGAGTGAACGCAGGGAGCAAGGCTGCTGGAACAGGCCCACCATGCATTTTCGTGGGGAAGGAGGTAAGCTGTCCCACTAGGGGCTGATAGAGTGTTTATACAAAGATGTGATTGTTCAGGGGGCACTCAGCCTATGCAAGTACCTTGCCCTATTACTGCCTGGAGAGTTAGTCTAGCAGTGGTCTGCTGCCACCTGCAGGAGCTGGAGTTGGAGACCGTTGTATAATTGCCTCTAATAGCAATACCTTTATAATATGGTGGCCGGATATTGAGGCAGAGCCAACAGGATTCGGTCAGGTCAGGTCAGGAAGCGTTTAAAACATGATATGCTCCTGTGATCATGTTCCACAGGGGATCTGTGTTAGGTGTGGAGGTATGGAACTGGGTAGAGGATGTGGGGGATGCCCCGGTATGGACAAGGGATGTGGGGGGTTGTGAAGCCGGGGCCCGGGTGCTCCTAGGTGGGGACACCTGGGTAGAGACAGGACGGGAGGCCAGCACTTGGTTAGGCCCTACACCTGCTGGATTCTGTCGGTGAGGGGGTGCTGTCTGCACCCGGGTGGTGAACAGTGCTCCCGGGTCATGGGCCCTGGCCCTCACTGGGTCATATATTCGAACTCCCCAGATTTTTCCCGTCTCCCATCCTGTTGCCTCTTTACCCTGTTCCGTGAAGGATATCCGTACAGGGTTGCAGCGGTCGCCCCGACCTGAACAAGGCGGTGCCTTCACCCGAGTTACGGTTATCAGGTCACCGGTTTTCGGGGGAGTCCACCAGGTGTGTCCAGTCAAGGCACATGACCAGGAGGCACAAAAGTAGTTTGATGCCCCCCACATGGGTCGCGACCGCGTCAGGGCAATGAATGTCCGGGGAAGACGTAAAAATGGAGGTTCTGCTTTCGGACAGATGGCTCAATCTCCATGGGCAGTCTTTTAGGGAAGAATTCTCCGAGGTCCACCCAAAGGTCTGGGAACCAAGAGTCCTTAGAGTGGATCTGGGAAGTCTGATTAAGTACTGTCCCTGAGCTGGTGTCTATGATCTTCCAGGTAAGATTGTAAGGGGCGTGGGGACTCCCGGCAGTATGGGTGACAGTGAACATAGTCAACAGAGCTACCAACATCAGGCGGGTCGAATGCACCCTAGCTTGAGCTTGAGCGGGTTGCGCTGGTCGTGATCGAGGCTCCATTGTGTGACGAGGTCCTCCCGGACTGCAGAGGGATCGGCTGGGCGGACGTGGGTGTGGTGGACCCAGGTTGCGACACCATCTACCTTGAGAGCGGTGGGTGTAGTCAGCACTACGACGTAGGGGCCCTTCCAACTCGGCTCAAGGGTCTCCCGGAGGTGCCTCTTGATGAACACCCAGTCTCCCGGTCTGTACTGATGAGGCGTCGGGGTCGGGCCAGCCTCGTAGATGGCACAGAGGCGTGGCCAAATGTCCTCGTGGGCCCTCTGGAGTCCTTCTTCCTGGTTTTTGGCAAGTCGGCGGAGGCGGCGGTTCAGTTCTCCGGGGGAGTCCGCGGTGGTGGCAAGCAGAATCTTGGCTAGGTTTTGGGTTTGCTTGTCACTGGCAGCCACCATGGCGTGAGCCTGTCTATCTTCAGGAGGCTCCCGGTTGTTATACACCTTCTCGGCTACCTCCAGCAAGTCCTGCAGACTTTTTTCTCCTATTTATCTACTTTCTGCAGCTTCTTTCTAATGTCCGCAGCCGATTGGTTCACAAAATTCATGATTACAGCTGCTTTATTCTCAGGAGCTTCCGGATCCATGGGGGTATAGGTGCAGTACGCCTCCATGATCCGTTCTAAAAAGGCAGCTGGAGACTCATCCCTTTCCTGCTGAACATTTCCTACCTTGGCCAGATTAGTGGGCTTTCTAGCAGCCGTTCGGAGAACCCCCCCATTAGAGTCTGGCTGTAGACCCGGAGCCTCTCCTTATCTTCTGCCATGTTGAAATCCCATTCAGGCCTTGTTAAGGGAAAAGAGACATCTATCTGGGCCTGGTTGGTGGTTGGGTTCCCATCCACGCCTGGAACCACCTTCTGGGCCTCACTGAGGATTCTTTCCCTCTCCTCAGTTGTGAACAGGACATGCAAAAGCTGCTGGCAATCGTCCCATGTAGGCTGGTGGGTGAAAAGGACAGAGTCTAACAAATCAGTAAGTCCCGCTGGCTTCTCAGAGAACTTAGGATTCTGAGCCTTCCAGTTGTAAAGGTCACTAGTGGCGAAGGGCCAGTAGTGATGGGGCTGGTTGCCATCCGCATCTGGGGGGCCTGCGGCTCGCAAAGGCAGAGTCTTAATAGTGGAGTCTGCGGCCTGGGCAAACTGCTCTCTCTGGGCCCTTTGTCTAGTCAGGGGCGGGCCTCCCACTGGAACTCCTCCTGCAACCCCTCCCGGAACTGTGTCAGCTTCTCTTGATGGGGGAAGCCTTGGTCTCTCCGGCATCCTAGGGAGCTGATACGGGGGAAGAAAAATTAGTTCTTCTTCAGTTCCCTCCTGCAAGATTGCGTAGAAGGGAGCTGATGATGGGGTGACTTTCTTCTCCTCCTTCTTCTCCATTCTCTGCAAGGCAAGAAAAGGTTTTGGCTCCAGAGGGCACGGGGCTAGGAAGGGCTTAAGCCAAGTGGGTGGGTCCTCCACAAGGTCCTGCCAAGTAATAATGTAAGGGAGTTGATCAGGGTGACCCCCCCGCCCCCCTCAGCCCGACGACGACATCCCTGATCCGGCGGATGGTAGGGAGATTGAGAGTTCCCTCTGGTGGCCACCTGACGTTGAAAGCCTGCCACTCTCTGGAACAGAAAGTCTTCCATCGGCCCTTCCGGGCCTTCACACTGAGGTTGTTAGCCCTTCCCTTAACCTCTTTGAAATTATCAATCATAATACTTAAAGGAGTAGTTTGAGTCTGTCCCATAATGTCCGTCCAGTAAGTCCACAGAATAAAAACAGAGAAAAAAACAAAAAAACACAAAAACAAACAATCAAAAAGCCTCAAAAAGCCTCAAAAAGCCACAAAAGCCTCAAAAGCCTTAAAAGCCACAAAAGCCTCAAAAGCCACAACCTTCCGACTCTGCCAAAGCAAAACCAAATGGCGGGAGCGACCCGCCTTGTCTCAGATCCTTGTGATGGGATTTCACGTCCCTCCTGAAGTGAAGGGATTCCGCGTCCCTCCTGAAGAGAGAGCAGAACGTCTTCCAACTCTCCCTGCCCGTGGTCTTCCAGCAGTGCGTCCACCTAGACTGCCTTGAGCATTACAGAATGAGGGGATTCCACATCCCTCAGAAATGAGCTCACACAGGACAGAACATATAACACAGAGAACAGAATACACAACACAGAACAGAGTACACAACACACAGACACTTACCGCGGTCAGTCAGACTCTCTGGATTGGGGTCCCTCGTGGGTCTTGGGGATTCCGGGCGGGCCTCCAAATGTTATGCCCAGATTTCAAAATCCCCAAAGACAGGCCACCTGGGAGCCGAGTCCTATGCAAAAGCAAAGAGTCTTTTATTCAAGCTAGCTAGTTTGGTCCCTCTGCCTCCTTCACTGATGAAGTGGAGTGGCAGGAAGCAAGAGAGCCCGGAGTCTTGAAAGAACAAAGAATTTATAGGGCTTGGGTCAGGGGGTGGGGGATCACTCGGACCACTGATTTGGCCAATTCCGGTTGGTTGAGTGAGGGCCGGGGGGCTAATGACGCAAGGGCAGGGTGCAGCTAGGGTCTGGTTACACAAAGACAGGAGGCGGCTAGCATACTTTTGGCCTTGGGCTAGTTTCCTTGTGGCTTTTGCTTGAAGAGGAGTTAGGAACACAGTTATCAGTCCCGTTCTGTCCTTTCAGTGGCCCCTGCAGGTTTGGCTGAGTGGATAAAGCCTCAGCCTGGGGACTGAAGGGTGCCGGGTTTGATTTCAGTCACGGGCATATGCCCAGGTTGAGGTCTCCCAGGAGGGGGCATGCAGGAGGCAGCCAATCAATGATTCTCTCTCATCAATTGATGTTTCTATCTCTCTCTCCCTCTCCCTTCCTCTCTGAAATCAATAAGAATATATATAGGGTGTCCCAAAATTCATGCAAGTTTTGCAATTCAATTCAATTGCAAATCTTGCATGAATTTTGGGACACCCTATATTTATTTTAAAAAGGAAGCCAGCATCAGCCCCTCCCTGCTCGGGATCCCAGGTCTCCTGTCACTGCTGACGTGGGAAGCAGCTGCTTCGTGGCACTGTCCTCCGGGTCCCCAGGCTGCCGACACACAGCTCCATCAGGTCCTGTCCTCAAAGAGCTCACATTGAGGGAGCGAGACCCCACCATACACCTGACACGGCAGTGGTGACAGAGGACAGCCCAGCCTGGCGGGACAGGGACAGGAAGGGCTGCCAATGCAGCGACACTGGAGCTGAACCCTGGAGGGTTAACAGGTCGGCAGTGAGGAAGGGCATCTGAGGCAGGCAGGACAGGCAGTGTGAAGAAGTGGGCAGGCCCTCAAGATGCAGACCATTCTAATGCATGAACACATGATGCGGGCTATTGCCCAGCTTGCACAGAAACATTTAAAAGTGATGGACAAAATTATCCTCTTTCAAAATTTTTTTTCTACCTTTGGTGGCTGCTACTGCTCACCTGTCAGCGAGCCCAATGGAAGGCTAAAAGCACGAAGATTCCTTTGTGAGACATCCCGCCAGGGAGCTGGCACCTTTGTTCTGCCTGTCAAGATCATCTTTCATGTTCAATTTAAAGAAAAGGCAGATGTTAAAGGAACCAAGATGGTGGTATAGGTAAACGCCTGAACTTGCTGCCTTGCACAACCATATCAAAACTGCAACTAAAAGACAAAACAGATATCATCCAGAACCATGGGAAGGCTGGCTAATTGGAAGTCCAACAACTAGAGGGACAGAGAAAAGCGCATCTAGACTGGTAGGAGGTACATAGGTGCAGAAGAGCTGGTACAGAGGCGCACAAAACGAGTTGACAACTGGGTGCGCTGTGGTCTTTTTCAATCGGGAGGGAGATACAAACTCCCCACTGCTCTGAACTCCAGTTCGGGGCGAGACTCTGGGGACCCAGACTCATAGGGGAGAAACTGGACTATCTGGCATGGGGCTGGAACACGAGGGCAGCTTTCTCTCAGAGGTGCTCTCAGCGATCATTGTTCCTGCATGGGGCCATGGGACAGAGAGACAGGGACCTATCTGGAGCAGGGCTGACAGACAACAATTGCTGTTTGCACCACTCTGTGATTCCCTGAGACCCTGCCCCATCCAATTTACAACCCCATTCAAGCTGTGCACAGAGGCTTTTGCATATGAATAGCCTGGCCTTTTGCAATCTAAAATCTAACAAACTGCAGCTGGGTCAAAGAACCCCAGAGCTTCCAACAGAAGGCCAAAGTCTCCTCAGCAGCCTGCATTGCTTCACAGCTGCACCTCATCTGGGCACCTCAAAACCCCAAACAAAGAAGAGAGATCTGCGGATCTCTCTGCAGCTCCTACTGGGTGGCCTCAGGCAGTGGCTGACTTTGCACCTCCTTGGAGATCCAAGAGCCAGTGTACCTAGTGGTCAGAGAGAGAGCACACCAGATTACAACTCTTCAGATCCATAAGAGACACAATCAGGGGGCAGACTCAGTGAGCACCAAGCCACTCTGAAGCAAGTCCTGCCTCATAAGGCTGTCTCCAGCACAGCAGTTCTCCCATTGTAGACACAACTGGTCCTCATGGCCAATTGGTCTGGAGGTCAATTCCTTCCAGTGATAACTACAACAATCAAGGCTTAACCACAACAACACTGTGCACAAAGCCCACAAAGGGGTGCACCAAGAACATCCACCTCAGGTGACTGGGGAGGCTGAGTCACTGGGCCCTATAGGACACCTAGCACACAAAGCCACTCTATCAACACAGGGAAGCAGCCAAAGTGAGGAGACAAAGAAACATGTCACAAATGAAAGAAATGGAGGAAAGCAAACTAGTGGATATAGAGTTCAAAACAACGGTTATAAGGTTACTCAAGAATCTTCTAGAAAACTCTGAGAAATTTAGTGAGACCCTCAAGGATATGAAAAAGGACCAGTTAGAAATTAAGCATACACTGACTGAAATACAGAATAATATACAGAGATCCAACAGCAGACTAGAGGATCCCAAGAATCAAGTCAAAGATTTGAAGTATAAAGAAGCAAAAACCAACCAACCAGAAAAGAAAAAATAATCCAAAAATATGAAGACAGTGTAATGAGCCTGTGGAGCAACTTCAGGAATACCAACATCTGAAATAGGGGGGTGCCATAAGAAGAGAGAGAGCAAGATATTGAAAACCTATTTGAAGAAATAATGACAGAAAACTTCCCCTACCTGCTGAGAGAAATAGACTTACAAGTCCAGGAAGCACAGAGAACCCCAATCAAAGGAATCCAAAAAGGGCCACACCATGACACATCATAATTAAAGTGCCAAGGGCAAAAGACAAAGAGAGAATCTTAAAAGCAGTGAGAGAAAACAGTTAGTTACCTACAAGGGAGCACCCATACAACTGTCAGCTGATTTCTCAACAGAAACTATTCAGGCCAGAAGAGAGTGGCAAGAAATATTCAAAGTGATGAATAGCAAGAACCTACAACCAAGATTACTCTACCCAGCAAAGCTGTCATGTAGAATTAAAGGTCAGATAAAGAGCTTCACAGATAACAACAAGCTAAAGGAGTTCTTCACCACTAAACCAGTATTATATGAAATGCTGAAGGGTATTCTTTAAGAAGAGGAAGAAGAAGAAAAAGGTAAAGATAAAAATTATGAACAACAAAATGACAACAAATACATATCTATCAACAAATGAGTCTAAAAATCAAGTGAATAAAAAATATGATGAACAGAATAAACTGGTGAATATAATACAATCAGGGGCATATAAAGGAAGTGGACTGATAATTCTCAGGGGGGAAAGGGGTGTGGGGGGTGTGGGAAGAGACTGGTCAAAAATTGAACATCTACGGACGAGGACAATGGGGTGGGGGGGGGGGGGTAAGGGCATGGGGTGGGGTGGGAACCAGGTGGAGGGGAGCTATGGGGAGAAAAAAGAGGAACAACTGTAATAATCTGAACAATAAAGACTTACTTTTAAAAAAAAAGTAAAGAAAAGGCAGATGTTAATGTTTTTCCTATTACAAGATCATTTCTTTTTAGAATGCATGCTTATTTTTTCTTCCTCTGCCTAGTTTAGTGGTGGAAAGATTGAGGATTGGGGCTCAAATGACCCTGTATTTTAATCTCAATTCTACCACTTACTAGCTCTGTTGACCTTCAGTCTCCCTTAGTGTCAGTCCCTTTGAAGCATAATAGTAATCCCTCTTTTGGATTACTATTGCTGTTTGAAACTGCTGTTTTAGAATTCTCTGCTGTTTTGAAATTCTCTGCTGTTTTTTCCCTCTGTTATTTTTAGACTGTAAAATAACTTTGTTTTTGGCTTGAATAGAAAAGATAAACTTAATTGTCTGACCTTGCAAGTTGGTCATCTAACATAAGGGACTGATAGGCTGATATTGATGCCAGGTGCCTGTATAGATATGATACTCAAGGTTACAGGTGTCTGTATAGATATGATATGATACTCAAGGTTACAAGCTGTCTACAAAAATAACTTACACAAAGAACTAGAAGGATATAAAAAGGAAATACTCCTTCCTGTGTTTGTTCGGAATTTGACAGAAGTAATCTGCTCTGAACTTGCGTGCAATAAAAGACTCCTAATTAATTGGCTTGTTAAGGCATCTGGTATCTAGCTTGCTGATTTGCGATACAACACCTTCATCTCTATTGATGAGACTAATTATACAACATAGGTCTGTATTACCAAATACACAGGGCTGTGGTGGGGATTAATAAGAAAACCTTTGCAAAGAACCTCGTATAATGCCTGACGCATATTAAGCATTCAATAAGTTATTATTGTTAGTAATTATTCTAGCTTATAGGAGAAGATAAAGATATACAGCTTTCACAGTGCTCTACAAATAGTACCACGTTTCCAGGGGTTTTGAATGTGTCAGCCAGGATAGTCTAGGTTTTGCTGCAGTAACAAACACTCTCCACATGAGCCAGGAAGGTACCTACTGATCACGCTGCAGTCTGCTCCTGTAGTCCTACCTCCCAGAGCCAGGACATTGGAGCAGCCAGTCTCTGGAACAATGCTGGCCGAGGAAAAGGGTCTTCTATCAGCATTAGATGCTGTGGCTTAGAATTGACACATATTATTTCCATTCAAAAGTCAGTGGTCAGCGGCTGGCGTAGCTCAGTGTTTGAGCATTGACCTATGTACTTACTAGGATGTAATGGTTCAATTCCTGGTCAGGGCACATGCCCAGGTTGCTAGCTCCATCCCCAGTAGGGGGCGCGCAGGAGATAGCCCATCAATGATTCTGTCTCGTCATTGATGTTCATGTCTCTCACTCCTTCTCTCTTTCTCTCTGAAATCAATAAAAATATATTTAAAACAAATAAACAACAACAAAAGAAGGCAGTGGTCAGAGCTCTGGTTACACATCCCACCCAACCAGAAGGAGAATAGGAATTTAATCCTACTATGTGTCTAGAAGGGGGAGGGAAGGACCAGAAAAATGTGACCAACAGTGACTACCACAATGCTTTTGAGAACCACCGCCCAGCCCAGAAGGATGGGGTAGACAACCAGAGGGGGCAGGAGGCAGAGGGGACCAGGAGGACAGAGGCGTGGCGTGAGATCCTGAGTCAGTGTGCAGGGCTGAGGCTGGAGGAGCCCTCTGCCTCTTGCTCATCTGGACCCGACCCAACTCATCCTGGCCACTGTGCTCTGGAGGCCAACAGCCAGCGCTGCCAGGAGGTGAGAGTCCCTGCTCTCAGTATGGATGGTGACTGTGAATGTGACCTGCTGCCCTGGCCTCCAGCTGATGGCCCAAAGTATTTCTCTGGCTCCACCCCTCCTGCTCTGCTGATTTCTGGGACCTACTGGATTCTTCTCACAGTTTCAGGAGCCCCCAGGCAGTGTGAGCTGTGCTCTAACCATGGCCCTTTCCTGGTGCAGCCATCGCTAGATGCCACCCGCCTACCTCCGGCTTGTGGGTTTCCTGTTACTGCTGACCTCAAAAGCAGCAGCTCTGTCCATTGTCCTTCAGGTCCCCAGGCTGCAGACACATAGCTCCAGCAGCAGTGGTGTCTGTGCCGACCACGCCACCTCCCATCCCTGTTGAGGCTCCTGGCAGGGTCCCGTGCTCCAACACCCAGCTTTCCGACCACAGCCCCGTTCTCACAGGAGTCCTGGCAGGGAAGCTGAGTGGCCACACTGCAGTTCCATCAGGGTCCTTTCAGAGTGGCCTCCCTCCCAGCCAGAGCCCCTGCAGGCGCAGGTCCTCTGCCCCAAATACACTCACCCCCCTTTCCTCCCCATCATCTTCAAACCTTGGTGCCCCTTCTTCAGGGAAGCCTTCCTTGACTCCTCACACTAAGCCAAGCTCTTGATATAAGAGCTCTCTCCTAAATGTCGGACTGGCAGGAAGTGATGGAGGATCCAGAAGAATCAATTCCCATGCGTCAAAGCATTTCCAAAGAGCAAGCGCATTCTTCATGTGCCTCGTGAGAACTGGTACCTCACCCGACAGGCTGCTCACACATCCTTGTGCTCTTCAGAGGGCCCATCAGACACGTGGGCACTCGTGAGGAAGCCTCTGTTGTGTCCAGCTTGCCCCACTAAGGTCAGGGAGGTCAAGGTCATGCTGACCTGAGTGGCCCAGAAAGGAACCTTCTCCTTTGTTCTGTTTACCTTGGTTGACTCACCTTGCTCGTATCAAAGAGAGCCAGAGTTTCCTTGCTGGTGTGGGTCTGGTCCTCACTGTGGCCATGGAAGGCAAAGCCAATGAGTGCTCTCCAGTTGTTGTAGTAATATATATATGAATGTTTAAAAATGTCTAAAAATGTTTAAAAGGTTTTAAAATGTTTGAGTTAACTTTCCTGAAACTTAAAGCGTGCTCTTAAAGGACACATACCCCACTGCCCTAAAGGTGTGTATCCCATAGATAAGGACTTGAACTTTGATTAGTGACTTAGAGTGATTTGCTATGATAGATAGCCACATGCATGAGTGATATGCACCCTCGAGTGCACACCCTGATTGAGAGTCACTTGTAGCCCCTCGCCCTGTTAAGATCAGCACGTGTGCATTGACGTAATTGAGATGCGACTGAGCTCTCAGGTGAGGAATGCCGGCCCCCTGTATTTGGACCAGACTGGACCGGATCGGACCAGATCAGCCCAATTGCCGAACACCAGAAGACACCACCACCGGTTCCTGTTAAGCCGTTCCCGCAGCATCAGGAACTTTTGTGAGTAATAAAATGCTGTGTGATTTGCAACTGCATATGTTTCTGTGTGGTTTAATTCCTCCAGCAGTTAATTAAATTACTATGTGTATGCTTGAAACTGAAACTAAGGTTTTTGGTCTTTTCAGTTGTAAGCCTACCCTTGGTCCTGCAGTCTCTTCACTAGCAACTACTTAAAAGTCCCAATACTTGCACTGTTAGGCTTATCTCAAGGGACACCTTAGATAACACCCCAGATCTCTTTTTGGGATCTACTTGGGACACAGGGGCTGGGGGGAGGGGGGGGTGGGCAGTGTCCCTCAGTTCAGTTGCAGGGTATCACTTCCCAACTCAACCCTCAGTGAGCCTTGTCTCAGCTCTGCCCTCAGGGGACCCCAGGCTCCAACATTTTACTTCTGGCTGGTTGAGGCCTCCGGCTTTTGTGCAGAGTGATGGGAAGCCCTTGAGGAGCTGGAAGCAGGGGCTTGATAAGATCTGTTTTCCTAAGGGCTGTTCTGGCTCAGTGTGGACAAGGGGCGGGGGTCCGAGCAGTGCCACAAGGGCAAACACAGAAAGACCGTCTAGAACAGCGGTTCTCAACCTGTGGGTCGTGACCCCTTTGGGGGTCAAAGGACCCTTTCACAGGGGTCGTTCAAAAATACATCCTGTATATCAGATATTTACATTATGATTCATAATAGTAGCAAAATTACAGTTATGAAGTAGGAACAAAAATAATTTTATGGTTGGGGGTCACCACAACATGAGGAACTGTATTAAAGGGTCGCGGTAATAGGAAGGTTGAGAACCACTGGTCTAGAATCTCTTGCAGGAGGGAAAATGTGAGGGTAGCTGGGAGAAATGCTTGATGTCTCCCTGTCTCTCTCTGTCTCTCTGTTTATCGATGACCCTGTCTCACACCTGCAAACAGGCCCTTCTGATCTTAATCAGCCTCATGTCCTACAGTCGATCCTGGGCCCCAGCTGCTGGGCAAGGAAGATACCTGTGTTCAGCCCAAGCCATCTGTGCAGAAGCTTCCCCCGGGTGTCCCAGCAGAGCTTACGGGGCACCGAGGTCTCAGGGACTTGACTGGATGGGACAGTGGGAGCCCAGTGGGTGAGCAGGAGGAGCAATGGAAGATTTGCTCCCTGAGTTCCTGGAGGACAGGCTCATGGGGAAGGGAAGCCAGGCACCCAGAGCCCAGATGGGCCCAGTAATCCACACCACAAAGGCTCAGTGTACCAGTCCACCTTATTGAACCAAAGTCTACAGAACACAAGGTGGGAGAAACAGAGGGTCTAGAATATCATTGTGTCCACACCATCTCCCCTAATGATGGAGAGGCTATATCTCAGGCCTGATTGGTAGATCCCCTTGACCTGCTGCGAGTCACTAATCAAATGTTCTACCCACTCCGCTGTCATCACCACCACCATCACCGCCCCCATTGTCATCATCATCAAGAAGTCACGGCCGCCCAGCTGATTTGGCTCAGTGGATAGAATGTCAGCCTGAGGACTAAAGGGTCCTGGGTTCAATTCCGGCCAAGGGCACATGCTCGGGTTGCAGGCAGGATCCCCCTCAAGTAGGGGACATGCAGGAGGCAGCCAATCAATGATTCTCTCTCATCATTGATGTTTCTATCTCTCTATTGGTCTCCCTTCCTCTCTGAAATCAATTAAAATATATATTTTAAAAAAAGACATCACTGCCTATAGTGGATAACATTGTACCAAGTAGGAATGATGCCATAGGTCTGCTAGACTTAACAGGTGATCACTTCCTAATCACTATATTGTACACCCAAAGCTAATATAATATTGTATGTCAACTGTAATTGAAAGATTTGAAAAAAAAAATTTTTTAATGTCACTGCCGGGAGGTGGGGGGAGCTGGGGAGAGGTCAATGGTGGAAGAAGGAGACTTATGTAATACATTGAACAATAAAGAATTTAAATTTTTAAAAAAAGAACATGCAAATCCCCTGACTACTAATTCAGTTCTTTAAGAACATACTTTATTATGAATATGTATTTGAGAAGCTTCATTCATAATTCAAAAAGCCATAATTGTACCTATTTCAACACAAATCTGAGATTGTAAGGTCCATGGAGGTTTTCTTATCTTTGTTTCCTGATGTAGCCCCAACACCAAACATTTAATAGTATGTTTCTAGACTTATGCCTTGAGCTCCCTAATTGAAAATTTGTTCCATCATTCTTACTTCATTGACAATGCAAGGTTTTGGTAGGGGCTGGAAGAGAAAGTAAGAGGAAGCATGAAATACCATATATCAATTGGTTTTTATTTCTAATAGTGAGAACTTCAATGCCTTTAGCTTGTGCCTATGAAGGTATAGAAAATAAATAATAAACAAGTCATTATCTTTTAGAATTTATTTTCTTAATGAAGTATAAATCACTAACTACTGTCTGTCCAATAACATGTGAATTTCTATGTAAAACATAAGAAAATTTCTGTAATCTCTTCTTTTGCTTGGGAAGATGTGACCATTCTTGGGTCTCTTGAATAATTGCTTGGACCACTCCTATGCCACCTATAGTGTTTCAAGGTAAATGTACTTGATCTATTCATATAGGCATGAGAAGGAAGGAAGGAAGGAACCTGCTCTGTGGATTGGGTACTAATCAGGGAATTGTTAAAACACCTTTGATTATACTTTTAGCTATTTGGTTACACAATCATTACTATTTTTCATTAAACTATATATAGTAATTTAGAAAAAAAAAAGTCACTGCCTACCTAAGATGAACTGCTGGAAGACAAAGGTGAGCTGGAACTGGAAAGCAGGGCTAGAGACCAGGACCAGGGAGAGATGGGATTCCTGCTGGGATGGTGAACACTGGGGAGGGCCAATCCAGGAGCCACTGTAACTCCCATATCCCAACTCAAACTCTTTCCCTTTCTCCCATTGTCAACTTTTTAGTAGTTCTGGCCTTCTCAGTGCTTATTCCTCCACTTTTCTTTCTTTATTCATGACACCAATGTCTTTTTAGTCAAAATAAAGTCCCCTCCCCACCCCTCACTCTCTTTCCCCCTCTCTTCCCTGATTCCAGGCTCTAGGTTCCTTCCTTCTCTTTGACCCGCCAGCCATCTGCATGAACCCCTCCTTCGCTGTGCTCAACACCTTAACGCACAATTCCATCCATTTTATCTCACCGGCTTTCCCCCTCTAACAAGGTAAGTCCACGCCTTTGTCTCCCACACACCCTGCTCCCTGCACTGTCTGGGGATCATGGAGTCAGGTCCTCCTGTAGACTTGTGTGAATTCGGGTGAGTTCTTCCAACCTCCTCTCCAGCTCCTGGGCCTGCTGCCTCAACTCTTCAGCTGACTGAGTCTTTGCGCCCTTATGTAAGTGCACTGACTCTTTCACTAGGTCCATTACATCCATGAGAAGGAATAGACCTGCCGTGGCTGCACCAAAGACCCTGGCTCCTTTGCTCATGGCCAGAGCAGTGCCTCCAAAAGCTTTCTGCACCTGCTTGCCACTTCGGACTGAGACTGTCCCAGTGCGCAAGAAGCGCGTGGCCTTGACTGCTAAGCGAGGATTGGCTTTGGCCAGCTTGAAGGCACGGGCATTCTTCACAATGACTTGCAGGGATTGATAACACTTCCTTGCTAAGGAAGCAATTTTGGGTGTGCTGCGACATAGAACCTCCCCGACCAGCTTCTCTGTATCATTGCCAGTTGACAATAGGCGGCTGGCTTCGGCTTTTGCTGACGCGTTCTTTGAGGCTTCCACGATGCTGGCCGTCACACCGGTCACAGCAGCTGCTGCCCCCAGTCCCATCCCAGTTGCCGAAAGCACCAGACTAACCCCTGCTGTGAAAGGTGCCAAAGACAGGCCAACGATGGTCAGGATGCCAGACACAGCGCCCGCGGAAGAGGCCGCCACTTGGGTGATGGTGCAGTCCCTGTGCACCTTGTCCACCTCATCAGCAAGTGCGTAGAGTTTTCGTATGCGTTCCTCAAGGTCCTGTTTCACCTGAGGAAACTCCTTCATAAAGCTCTCCCCATGCAGCTGGTCTGCTGAGGGCATGTCTTTGTCCTCCTCGGCCATGAGTGTTTCCAGCTCGCTCAAGTCTGCATAGAGTGCATCTGCCTCACCCCTGTAATCATGAAGGACAGGGGATTAACCAAGGCAGGGGTATGAATCGCTAAGGCTGAGACTCGGATTGGATGAGTTGGTGCAGGAAGCCCTGTCCTCTATGGTGGGAACGTGTGTGTCTACCCAGAATCCCTCAGATGACACCACATTGGCAGCCACCATTCTGACTGGAAGCGGTCACTAAGCCTCACTGCCTTCCCTCTGGTCAGGGTTACTCCATGGAGAATAGAAGAGGGTCCCACAGGGAGGTCAGGGGCCCTCCAGCTCACAGACAGGCTTGGAGGACATAATCACCCAGGGCCCTCTACCCCCAGCAGAGAAGGGATCAAATCAGGGAAGAAAGAAATGTGCCCCCTGACCCCCTGCACAGCCCTCCACTAGGCCCCTGGCCTCCTCAGTCCTGTGCCAGGTGCCTCAGCTGCCTCACTCTAGTCCCAGCCCCGCTGCCAAGCCTTCCTACCATCCTCCCACCAGGACCACCCTTGCTTCATCCAGACCCTGGGCTCTGCCCCTGCTCCAAGCCTCTCTGGGCCTCCAGACAGGATGACTGCCTTTACTTCCTCGGCTTTGACCCTGCAGTGCGCCCCAAGGCCTTCACCATAGTCCTATCAGATGGACTTGCTATTCCATTGAAGAGGGAGATGACAAAAGCCCAGAGCCCCAGAGCCGGGCAGAGATACAGTCAGGATTCAACCCAACATGGTGCAGCTTCACTCCAGCTCTCTGCCTTCCAGGCCAGCAGGACCCTGCAGAGTCTGTACAATCCCTTTCTTAGGGAGAGCAGGCTCTCTAGCCAAAATCCCAGGGACACAAACTGTGCCAGGAATTTTCTGGCTTGTCCCACAGGAAGTCCTGTGTGGCTCTCACGTCCAGCAAGAAGAAGCTTTGGCCCTGTCTATTCCCAGCATTTTTTTAAAAAAGTTCATGTGAACTGCCCTAACTGGTTTGTCTCAGTGGATAGAGCGTCGGCCTGCGGACTGCAAGTTCCCAGGTTCGATTCCAGTCAAGGGCACATGCCAGGGTTGTAGGCTTGATCCCCAGTAGGGGGCCTCCAGAAGGCAGCTGATCAATGATTCTCTCTCATCATCGATGTTTCTATCTCTCTCTCTCTCTCTCCCTCTCCCTTCCTCTCTGAAATCAATAAAAATATATTAAAAAAAAAAGTTCATGTGAACTGCCCACCTACTATGTGTCAGTCATTAGGCCAGAGTTGGGCAACCCTTTTGTGAGTGCGTGCCAAAACCAGCAAAATCTCTGACTCAAAATTCTTCTGCGTTCCAACCCTAATTTTTTGAGAACATGTTACACCTACCTTGATATCTCTTAAGGTGTACATATGTGAAGAACCTTGAAGAAATAATAAAATTCATTCGAGGGACAAAAACACAGTATATGATGATGAAAAATACATTTATTTTTAATGTATACATGTACACTGATAGTCCAACAGAAAACTTTATGACTCCGTTTGATATTATCAGTGGGACTTTTGCTGCTGCATCACTGATGACAGAGATTTTACATCAGGTTTATATTTCGTGACCTTCAGAGATATGCATGAGCTACTACTTTCATCCGTCAGGCTACTCCTATTACGAGACTTAACAAAATTCATCACTGAGAACAAAGATTCACAAATGTAAATGGAAGATTATAAGAGAGGGTTTTGCGTGCCAGCAAATTTACTGGCGTGCCATGTTTGGCACACGTGCCAGGGGTTGCCCACGCCTGCATTAGGCTAAACAGTTTACACGCATGATCTTATTCTCTTCACAATAAAATTGAACAGATGAATAAGACAGAAAGTGGTTAAGTAACCTGCCCACGGTCACATAACCTAACCCCTGCAAGCCTCATCTCTTCTCAACCTGGGGCCCTTCTCTGCAAGGACTGATATGAAGGAAATGTTCCTCATGGACTGTTGAGAAGGGACTTGTTCAACCCCAAGCACAGGACCCTGCCTGGAGGAGTGTGCCTGTCAGAGGAATCTAGATCCAGGGGGAGATGGGGTGACAATACAGGCATCCCCTGGAGGTTACCTGGACACATTGGCCACGGTCACAAATCTCTCCCAGGATTCATTACTGAGCAGGCAATGCAGTTTCTCTTTGTCCTTTGGGTCCATTAAATACTCAATGGCATCAACAAAGTCTTTGCCCTCTAGATGGAAAGAAAAAAACAATGAGGTTAGAAGAAATCATGGTAGAACATAAATGGAATAGAGTATAAAAAAGGATGTTAAATGTTCATCTTCCGGAGCAGCTGTCACCTGTGGCAATTTCATAAAATCTGATTTACTTTTGATGGAATCACCTGGTACTGTATTTTCCCCAAACTTTATAGGTTGAAGCTCTGAATGCCCCCGCCTGCCCCCCCCCACCCCCCCCCCCAGGTGCCTGTATTTTTAAATTTATTTTTTAAAATTATTTTATTGAGGAAAGGAGAAGGATAGAGAGATAGAAACATCAATGAGAGAGAATCATCTATTGACTGCTTCCTGCAGGCCCCCTACTGGACATTGAGCCCACAACCTGGACATGTGCCATGACCAGGAAGCGAACCTGTGACCTCTCGGTTCATTGGTGGATGCTCAACCACTGAGCGAACCTGGCCAGGTCCCATGTGACTGTATATTGTAATTAAGGTTAAATGAGGTCATAGGTGTAGGACCCTAATCCATTCTGACTGGTGTCCTTATGAGTGAGGGAGAGACAACACATCTCTCCCTCCCCCACTCTTGTCTCTCTCCCTCTAAAAATCAAAACCTTTTTTAAAAATTAAGTATAATAATGTGTGACTCTCAGGGATTTGGACACTATGGAAGTGCAGATGAGGGACTGGGGACTCATGTATGTTTTGCGGGTGCAGAGATAAGAGATTTAAATGTTTCCTGCCATATCTGCACAAGGGACATAATTCTTTTCTTTTTTAAAAAAATAATTAAATCTTTATTGTTCAGATTATTACAGTTGTTTCTCTTTTCCCCCCCATAGCTCCCCTCCACCCAGTTCCCACCCCGCCCTCTGCCCTCACCACCCCCCCCCACACTGTCCTCATCCATAGGTGCATGATTTTTGTCCAGTCTCTTCCCACATCCCCCCCATCCCTTCCCCCCGCAAGAATAGTTATTCCACACCCTTTCTATGCCCCTTATTCTACCCTATAGGTTACCTATGGGATTTTTATAAATTTGAAAATAATGTTTCAGATCACACACCACTGATGGAGTAAAGCTACCAGGCAAAGAGGATTCCTCCTGCTTCTCACAGGTGCTCCAAGGTGGACAGTGGAGGGGTGTCTTCAGGTGGTTGGGGGTTGGAGCCTCAGCTCTAATCCTGTGATCAATCAGTATCAGCTCTCTCTGCTACAGGCTAGTTTCAGGGGCCACAGCTCCCTTGGGGACCTCTGACCCCAGGGGAGACCCTGGAGCCTGCTCAGGAGCTGCTGGCTTCTGAGCTGTCCTCTCCTCCCTTATGCTGCAACAGGAACAAGTATCTTCCTCTCCTGGGAGGGTGATTTGGTTGCCTAGGCAACGCAGTGTTCATTTGGGTGGGTGGAGGGGCATTCTTTCCTTTTCTTGTTTCATCCACTGAGGGAGAAAGGAAACCAGGCTTTACATGGAGGGAACCCAGATCACGGCATCTGTGTATTTCTTGATTGGGATGTGGATAGGTGGGGAAAATAATGCAGGCCTCGCGGCTGTGTATCTGAGATCAAGAGAAGTTCCTGCGTGAGATGATCACATCTTGGTAAGCATGTGTTTATAATTGGGAGTCCAGGTCAGGGCCCCAACACAGGGGCGGGGGGTAAGGGGGAAGCTGGGTGGAAGAGATTCTGTGGAGGGGAAAGTTTCCACCTGCAACTAGCAGGTTCCAGGTTCAGGGGCAAAAATGTCCCACCTCCCATGGGCTGTCCTGGCCTCTTTGGACTCATTGGATGGGTGGCAGGGAAAGGAAGGCAGTGAACACCTGGGGAGAGAGCCAGGAAGGAGGTCCCCCACAGAGACTCCTGGTTGAGGGGACTCCCCTTGGTGCATCTTGGAGGCTCAAGGACACTCATCAACCCCCTTCAATGTTCCTGATTCCTGTGTGGTTTAACCCATCCTGGAGGCACCTCCTTCAATTCTACATCATAAGCAGGAATCAGCCAGAGAGAAGGAAGTTGACTACCTGGGCAGATCCTGTCAGCTTCTGGGGTCATGGTGTCAGCAGTGGAATCTCAGAGTTTCCCCTTCAGCTCACCAGTCTGTACCCTGGGGGAAGAGGAAACAAATTGTGGGGTCAAATGTGAGCCCTCCTGAAGGTGCCGGGTCCTCTCTGCTGTCCTCCCCCACCGTTGGATCTTCGCTTGTTTCTAGTTCTTTATGAAAATAGTGCAAAAACACTCTTCTAACATATGAGTTAGCCTGCATTTGGGGTTGTTTCCCTTAAGATATTTCTAAAAGTAGAATCACTGGGTCAGAGGGTATTGCCATATAAAAATTCTTCATGCCTATCCCACATTGTTATGCAAACAAACTGTGCCAATGTCCACTTATACTCACAGTACATGAGGTGTCCATCTTTTCCATCTTTTAGTTCATAGGTTTTTTTTTTAAAGAAACACAAATTTCGGTTTTTTAAAATTTTTTATTACACTAAGAAATGCACAACATAAAATTTACCACCTTAACCATTTTTAAGGGTAGAGTTCAATAGTGCCAAATTCTATTTACATTGCTGTGCAACCAGTCTCCAGAACTCTCTTCCTTTCGCAAAAGAGAAACTCTGTACCCACTAAACAGCAACTGTCCTATCTCTCTCCTCCCAGCCCCTGGAAACGGCCATTCTACTTTTTGTCTCTACAGACTTGAGTGCCTCACCTAAGTGGACTCATACAAGGGTTATCTTCCTGAGATTGGTTTACTGCACTCAGCATAGTGTCCTCAAGCTCCATGCATGTTGGAACATAGGCCAGAATTCCTTTATGCTTTGGAGAATAACGGTTCCTAGTTTCTTCTACGCATTTGCAATTAAGGAGGGGATGTAAGGAAGATGACATGAAGGTGGGAGAAAGCAAGGAGGGTACTGGATTACAGGATGGTTAACAAGAAGGTGCTCTCTTTTTAAAAAATGTTGTTGTTTTTTTGCCCAGCTGGTGCAACTCAGTGGTTGAGTGTGGACCTATGAATCAGGACATCATGGTTCCATTCCCAGTCAGGGTACATGTCTGGGTTGTGGGCTCCACCCCCAGTGTGGGGTGTGTAGGAGGCAGCCAATCAATGATTCTCTCTCATCATTGACGTTTCTACGTGTCTCTCTCTCCCTTCTGCTCTGAAGGTAATAAAAATCATATATTTAAAAAAATATTTGCTTCAGAAAGAGGATGGAAATGGAGAGAGAGATAGAAACATTGAAGAGAAAGAAGCATCCATTGGCTGCCTCCTGCACACCCCCTACTGGGAATTGAGCCCACAACCTGAGTATGTGCCCTGACTGGGAATTTTTTTTTTTTTAATAATTAAATCTCTATTGTTCAGATTATTACATTTGTTCCTCTCTTTTCCCCCCATAACTCCCCTCCTCCCAGTTCCCACCCCACCCTCCACCCTCACTCCCCACCCACTGTCCTCATCCATAGGTGCATGATTTTTGTCCAGTCTCTTCCCACATTTCCCACACCCCTCCCCCCGCCCCAAGCATAGTCAGTCCATTCCCTTTCTATGTCCCTGATTCTATTATAATCACCAGTTCATTCTGTTCATCAGATTATTTATTCACTTGATTCTTAGATTCACTTGTTGATAGATGCGTATTTGTTGTTCATAATTTGTATCTTTACCTTTTTCTTCTTCTTCCTCTTCTTAAAGGATACCTTTCAGCATTTCATATAATACTGGTTTGGTGGTGATGAACTCCTTTAGCTTTTTCTTATCTGTGAAGCTTTTTATCTGACCTTCAATTCTGAATGATAGCTTTGCTGGATAAAGTACTCTTGGTTATAGGTTCTTGGCATTCATCACTTTGAATATTTCTTGCCACTCTCTTCTGGCCTGCAAAGTTTCTGTTGAGAAATCAGCTGACAGTCCTATGGGTATTCCCTTGTAAGTAACTGAGTTTCTTTCTCTTGCTGCTTTTAAGATTCTCTCTTTGTCTTTTGCTCTTGGCATTTTAATTATGATGTGTCTTGGTGTGGTCCTCTTTGGATTCCTTTTGTTTGGGGTTCTCTGGACTTGTAAATCTATTTCTTTCACCAAGTGGGGGAAGTTTTCTGCCATTATTTCTTCAAATAGGTTTTCAATATCTTGCTGTCTCTCATCTTCTGGCACCCCTATTATTCTGATGTTGGTACGCTTGTAGCTGTCCCAGAGGCTCCTTACACTATCTACACACTTTCGGATTCTTTTTTCATTTTGCTTTTCCAGTTGGGTGTTTTTTCTTCCTCGCATTTCAAATCTTTGACTTGATTCTTGCACTCTTCTGGTCTGCTGTTGGGAGTCTGTATAATATTCTTTATTTCAGTCAGTGTATGCTTACTTTCTAGTTGGTTCTTTATCATACCATCGAGGGTCTCATTAGATTTCCTGTACATCTCATCAAGTTTATCGACAGACTCTAGAAGCCTCTTGAGAGACCTCAAAAGTGTGGTTTTGAATTCTATATCCAGTAGCCTGCTTTCCTCCGGTTCTGTCCTTTGTGGCCTGTTTCTTTGTCTTGGCATTTTTTTATGCTTCACTGTGTCGATAGAGTGGCTTTCCATGTTAAGTGTCCCAATTACCTGAGGTAGACACTCTTGGTGCACCCCCTTGTGGTCTCTGTGAGCAGTCTTGTAGTCAAGCCTTGACTGTTGTAGGTAATTACTACTTGACTTCCAGGCCAACTGGCTGTGAGAATCAGCTGTGTTTGCAGTGGGAGAACTTCTGTCCTCTAGGGAGGTGCTAATCTAGCCTTTGCCTGAGGCTATCCGGCAAATGGCTCTGTGCAGGGCTTGGGCGGGGCGGGTCCCACAGGATCAACGGGGCAGAGGAGGGAGCAGTTATGGCTGCTCTCAGTCCGTCCCCAGGGGCTCTGCCTCTCTGTCCCAGCAACCGCTGCAAACCTCGGAGGGACCGAAGCCAGACAGTCCCGCTTCTCCCGTTTGAGTCTGGGTCCCTAGAGACTCGCTCGGATCTGGAGCTCAGAGTCTGAGGCTCCCTCCGGATTGAAACAGTCAACCGCGCCCTCAGCCACCAGCCCGCGCTGCGCGCACTCTGCACCTTAGTATTTTACTTCAGCACTGTGCCTCCTCTTATTCTCAGTTCCTCCTAGTTGTAGAACTTCCACTCAGCCAGCCTTCCTGTGGTTCTGGATGATGTCCGTTCCGTCTTTTAGTTGTATTTTTGAAGTGGTTGTTCGAGGCAGCAAACTCTGGCATTAACCTATGCTGCCATCTTGGTTTCTCCCTGACTGGGAATTTAAATGCTGACCTCTGGGTTCATGGGTCAACACTCAACCACTGAGCCACAATGGTCACACAAGATTGTGCTCTCTTGAGGGTGGTTATTTCAAAGGCATGTTAACCTGGATGCACAGATATAATGGACAGGGCTTGCTTAAGGAAAACAAACCTTTTTTTTAAATTAAATCTTTATTGTTCAGATTATTACAGTTGTTCCTCTTTTTTTTCACCCCATAGCTCCCCTCCACCCAGTTCCCACCTCACCCTCTTCCCTTACCCCTCCCACTGTCCTCATCCATAGGTGTATGATTTTTGTCCTGTCTCTTCCTGCACCCCCACACTCCTTTCCCCCTAGAATTGTCAGTCCACTCCCTTTCCATGCCCCTGGTTCTATTATATTCACCAGTTTACTCTGTTCATCAGATTTTTTATTCACTTGATTTTTAGATTCACTTGTTGATAGATATGTATTTGCTGTTCATAATTTTTATCTTTACCTTTTTCTTCTTCCTCTTCTTAAAGAATACCTTTCAGCATTTCATATAATGCTGGTTTGATGGTGATGAACTCCTTTAACTTTTTCTTATCTGTGAAGCTCTTTATCTGACCTTTAATTCTGAATGATAGCTTTGCTGGGTAAAGTAATCTTGGTTGTAGGTTCTTGGCATTCATCACTTTGAATATTTCTTGCCACTCCCTCCTGGCCTGCATAGTTTCTGTTGAAAAATCAGCTGACATTCCTATGGGTACTCCCTTGTAGGTAACTGACTTTCTTTCTCTTGCTGCTTTTAGGATACTCTCTTTGTCTTTTGCTCTTGGCATTTTAATTATGATGTGTCTTGGTGTGGTCCTCTTTGGATTCCTTTTGTTTGGGGTTCTCTGCACTTCCTGGACTTGGAAGTCTATTTCTTTCACCAGGTAGGGGAAGTTTTCTGTCATTATTTCTTCAAATAGGTTTTCAATGTCTTGCCCTCTCTCATCTTCTGGAACCCCTATAATTCGGATGTTGGTACACTTGAAGTTGTCCCAGAGTCTCCTTACACTATCTTCATATTTTTGGATTCTTTTTTCTTTTTGCTTTTCCGGTTGGGTATTTTTTGTTTCTTTGTATTTCAAATCTTTGACTTGATTCCTGGGATCCTCTTGTCTGCTGTTGGATCTCTGTATATTATTCTTTATTTTAGTCAGTGTATGCTTAATTTCTAATTGGTCTTTTTTCACATCCTCCAGGGTCTCACTAAATTTATTGGCGGTTTCCAGAAAATTCTTGAAAAACCTTATAACCGTGGTTTTGAACTCTATATCCAGTTGTTTGCTTTCCTCCATTTCTGTCATTTGTGACCTGTTTGTCTCTGCATTTTTTATGCTTCCCTGTGTTGGTAGAGTGGCTTTGTGTGCTAAGTGTCCTATAGGGCCCAGTGGCTCAGCCTCCCCAATTACCTGAGGTGGACACTCTTGGTGCACCCCCTTGTGGGCTCTGTGCACAGTCTTGTTGTAGTCTTGTTATAGTTAAGCCTTGATTGTTGTAGGTATCACTGGGAGGAATTGACCTCCAGGCCAATTGGCTGTGAGAATCAGCTGTGTCTGCAGTGCGAGAACTTCTGTGCTGAAGACACCCTTCTGGGGCAAGACTTGCTTCAGTGGGGCTTTGGTGCTCACTAAGTCTGCCCCCTGAGTGTGTCCCTTATGGATCTGACAAGTTGTAATCTGGATGGTCCCACTCTGACTACTAGATACACGGGCTCTTGGATCTCTAAGGAGGTGCTAATTTAGCCTCTGCCTGAGGCTACCCAGCAGGAGCTATGAAGAGATCTGCAGATTCGCTTTCCTTTTTTGGAGTTTGGAGGTGCCCAGATGAGGCCCAGCTATGAAGCAATGCAAGTTGCTTTGGGGCCTTGGGCCTTCTCTTGGAAGTTCTGGGTCTGTCTGGCCCAGCTGCAATTTGTTAGGTAATTTTCAGATTGCAAAGGGCCAGGGCATTCATATGCAAAAGCTTCTGCCACAGCCTGAGTTGGGCAGGGTCTCAGAATCAACAGGGAGGAGCAAGCAGCTATGGCTGATCCTCATCCCTGCCCTAAGGGGCCCCGCAACTCAGTGTCCTGGGAATTGCTGCAAGCACCTCTGAGGGAAAGCCGCCCTCAGGGTCCAAGTTCTGCCTGCTGCTAGACAGTCCAGTTTCTCCCCGAATGAGTCCTGGGTCCCCAGAGACTTCTCAGAACTGGAGTTCAGAGCAGTCAGGAGCTTGTGACTCCCTCCTGATTCAAAAAGACAGCCGCATCCTCAGGTACCAGCCCCTTTCCGCGCATGCTCGAGCCTTCGTACCTCTGCACTTTACTTCCGCACCTCCTCTGAGTCTCAGTGTGCTTTTCTCTTTCCTTCTAGTTGTAGAATTTCCACTCAGCCAGCCTTCCTGTAGTCTGGATGATGTCCGTTTTGTCTTTTCGTTGTATTTTTGAAGTTGTTGTGGGAGGCAGCAATTTCCAGTGTTTACCTATGCCGCCATCCTGGTTTCTCCAGGAAAACAAACCTTTTAATGAAAAGTATATGCCTGGGATGTCACCCCGCCCCCCCCCCCCCCCCCATGACCTGCCCAGGTAGGAATTTATGATCCCATCACCCTGTGAGGTTACTTGGCATAGAACACATTTTTCATCCATGGTCCCCCTTTTGATCACAAGTCAATTTGAAGGATGCACGGATGACCAACCTCTTGGTTGGATAGCGTGGTCTCACAGCACTATGGGGGCTCTTTCCTAGGAAGTGTCAGTGTCCACCTTGTGTTGGTGACCATTGGGGTGGGGCCATACTGTAATCCTGGGCTCTGTGTTGAGGCCAAATTTTCCCAAAATGGTACGGGCAGGTAAAGGGAAGGCAGCCAGGTCTTATGGCCGTCATTGTGAAAACACACTCTGGCCCTGTCTGGGTAGCTCAGTTGGTTAAAGCATCGATCCAGTATGCCAAGTTTCTGGGTTTGATCATACAACACACATATGAATAACACATGCAAGAATCAATCAATGAATGCATAAATAAGTGGAATGATTGATGTTTCTCCCTCTCAATCTCAAATCAATAATCAAGAACACTCTGGATCATTTCTGTTCTATGAACTATCAGGATGGGAACAGATTTTCCCATGGAGAGGATTCTCCCAGTTCTGTCTGGGACTATCTTGCCTTAGGAATCCAGGGAAGAAAGGAAATGCTGATTGCCTTTAGGGGTTATTTTGAGAAGGCAAACAGCATTTATCAACTATCCCTCCTGAGACCTGCCTGAAACAGAGAGCCAAGGGACTTGCAGTATAATTATAGCCAATGATAACGTGGCTGATTTGCATGGTCTTTGCTCTGCCCGGGAATGCTCTACGACTTTTCAACTAATGACTCACATTCTTCAAACAACCTTTGAACTGTGTACCAGTTATATCTGTAAGCACAGGGCGAGGTCTATTCTCTGGTGCCCCTCCAGTCACCAGGCACCCACTGCCCTCCTGGAACTGCTGGCTAAAGCCTGGGGTGTGTCCCATGATGGAGACACAGAACAACCAGCCACTGAACCACACAGCACAGCCCATTTGGCTCACACCTGAGTTATTCCATTAGGTTTACTTGTCAATCTTGATGAAAAAATGATGAATTGGATGTCACACAAATTACCCCATTGTTATAATGTTCTTCTGGCAGTTCTATCAGCTTCCTAGAGTTCCATTTATTTCTTCATGACTCCTTCCTGCAGCCATCCTACTTTTATATATGAAGAGAGAGAGAGGAAGCGAGGAATGTGAAAAACATGGGTCCCTGTGAAAATCTGATTCTGACGCCTGGCCTTGAGCAGGACATCCCAAAGCTGCCCCTCCCCCAGAGGGGGCACCTAGGTCTGGGGCTCAGGCCCAGCTCCGTCCAGCCCCACCCACTCCTGCTCACTACCTGCTGCCAGGCACTTTGCTTCCTGCACCGGAGGCTCCTTGAAGGCTGTAGGTACCATTAAATATGTCCTGCATTAGGAAGAAGACACAGGTACAGATGAATAAGAGGAGGAAGAAGAAACAAAAAGCTTCCACAGCCCTGGCTGGTGTTGCTCACTGGTTGCAGCATCAGCCCGTGCACTGAAGGGTCAAGGGTTTGATTCCTGGTCAAAGGCACGGACCTGGGTTATAGGTTCTATCCATGAACCAAGTCAGGGACAGTGCAGGTGGGGGAAGCAACAGGTTGATGTACCTCTCTCAGGCTGATGTTTCTCTCCCTCCCCTCCACTCTCTCTAAAAATCAATAAAAAATAGGTGAGAATTAAAAAATTACAATAAAAACTAACAATAAAAGTGGGTTGGGGTGTGGGGATGTTAACACTCATGTTGAGGACAACCAAGATGGCGGCATAAGGTATATTCCTGTATGTGCCGCCCCCAACAACCTCATTAAAACTACAACTAAAAGACAAAACAGTGATCATCCAGAACCACGGGGAAGCTGGCTGAGTGGAAGTTCTACAACTAGAAGGAAAGAAAAAAACACATTGAGGCTGGGTAGGAGGGGCCAAGAGCAGAGGTATGGAGGCGCGCAAACCGGGGTGCGTGGTTTTTTTCAATTGGGAGATACAAGCTCCCGGTTGCACTGAACTCATTTCTGGCGAGACTCTAGGGACCCAGACTCCTACGGGGAGAAACTGAACTGTTTGACATTGGGTCGGAAAGCGAAGGTGGCTTTCTTGCAGAACTGCTCACAGGGATCATTGTTACTATGGGGGCACAGGACTCGGGGACGCAGAGACCTGCAGACCTGGAGACCTGGAGACCTGGAGACCTGGAAATGGCTGACAGACAGCCATCACTGTTTGCTTCACCCTGGTGATTCTCTGAGACCTCGCCCCACCCAATTTACAACTCCACCCAAGCTGTGCACAGCGGCACAAATGAATCGCCTGCCCTTTTACAGCCTAACCTAACAAACTACAGCTGGGTCAGAGAGCTCCAAAATTTCCAAATCCCAAAGAGGAGAAATATGCAGATCTCGCGGTAGCTCCTGCTGGGCAGATTCACACAGTGGTTTAATTTGTACCTCCTTGGAGATCCAGGAGCCAGTGTACCCAGTGGTCAGATACCAGATTTTAACTCCATAAGTGACACACTCAGGAGGCAGACTCAATGAGCACCAAAGCCCCACTGAAGCAAGTCCTGCCCCATAAGGGTGTCTCCAGCACAGCAGTTCTCCCACTATAGACACAGCGGGTCCTTGCAGTCAATTGGCCTGGAGGTCATTTCCTCCCAGGGATACCAACAGCAATCAAGGCTTAACTACAACAAGACTGTACACCCAGCCCACAAAGGGGTGCACCAAGAGTGTCCACCTCAGGTGATTGGGGAGGTTGAGCCACTGGGCCCAATAGGACACCTACCACACAAAGCCACTCTATCAACACAGGTAAGCAGCCAAAATGCAGAGACAAAGAAACATGTCACAAATGAAAGAAATGGAGGAAAGCAAATGACTGGATTTAGAGTTCAAAACGACAGTTATAAGGTTATTCAAGAATCTTCTACAAACCTCTGAGGAACTTAGTGAGACCTTCAAGATCTTAATGAGAATGCCAAAAAAATGGAAAAGGACCAGTCAGAAATTAAGCATACACTGACTGAAATAAAGAATAATATACAGAGATCCAACAGAAGACTAGAGGATCCCAAGAATCAAGTCAAAGATTTGAAATATGAAGAAGCAAAAAACACCCAACTGGAAAAACAAAAAGAAAAAAGAATCCAAAAATATGAAGATAGTGTAAGGATCCTCTGGGACAACTTCAAATGTACCAACGTTGGAATTATGGGGGTGCCAGAAGTAGAGAGAGAGCAAGATATCGAAAGCCTATTAGAAGAAATTATGACAGAAAACTTCCCCTAACTTATGAAAGAAATAGACTTACAAATCCAGGAAGCAAAGAGAACCCCAAATAAGAGGAATCCAAAGAGGACCACACCAAGACACTTCATAATTAAAGTGCCAGGGGCAAAAGACAAAGAGAGAATCTTAAAAGCAGCAAGAGAAAAACAGTTAGTTACCTACAAGGGAGTACCCATACGACTGTCAGCTGATTTCTCAACAGAAACCATGCAGGCCAGAAGGGAGTGGCAAGAAATATTCAAAGTGATGAATAGCAAGAAACTACAACCAAGATTATTCTACCCAGCAAAGCTATCATGTAGAATTGAAGGTCAGATAAAGAGCTTCACAGATAAGAAAAAGCTAAAGGAGTTCATCACCACCAAACCAGGATTATATGAAATGCTGAAGGGTATTTTTTAAGAAGAGGAAGAAGAAAAAGGTAAAGATAAAAATTATGAACAACAAAGGGACAACAAATACATATCTATCAACAAGAAAATCTAAAAATTAAGTCAATAAAAAAATCTGATGAACAGAATAAACTGGTGAATATAATAGAAGCGGGGACATAGAAAGGGAGTGGACTGACAGTTCTCAGGGGGAAAGGGGTGTGAAGGGTGCAGGAAGAGTTTGGACAAAAATCTTACATCGATGGATGAGGATAGCGGCGGGGGATAAGGGCAAAACAAAACTCATGTTGAGTTGCAGAAACATTGCTACTCAAGACACAAATTCCAGAAGCATAAAGGGAAACTTTGATTGATTTTTCCTCTTCAAAACTACAAACTGCAAAGGCTACCATCAGCCAAGTCAGACCATGAGAGGCCGGGGCACTGTGTGCAGTAGGTACGTGAACCACAGGAGACTCGCTGACCACAGCACACAGGAGCCTACGGATCAACATGGAGAGACTGAACCCAAATTCTTAAACATGGGGAGACACAGGAACAAATCATTCCCAGGGAAGGGGCTTGCCCAGCGTCAGGCAGCTCCTGGGGGCAGAGTAGAGGCCACACCTCCTGGTGCTGGAGGCTAAGGAGGGATGTGGTGTGAATAAGGCAACAGCTCCCAGGTGTGTCTCTGCTGTACAGACACAGGGATCTGGACTCAGTCTCCTCCAGCTGTACTTTGTCTACTGTTGGTGTTTTAAGAAGGAAAACCAGCCCTAGCCGGTTTGGCTCAGTGGATAGAGCATCAGCCTGCAGACTGAAAGGTCCCAGGTTTGATTCCTGTCAAGGGCATGTACCTTGGTTGCGGGAACATCCCCAATAGGGGGTGTGCAGGAGGCAACTGATCGATGTTTCTCTCTCATCGATGTTTCTAACTCTCTATTCCTCTCTCTTCCTCTCTGTAAAAAAAATCAATAAAATATATTTTTTTAAAAAGGAAAACCGGGTCATGCTGCTGGGGTCCAATCCCAGCGGGTCCAGGGGTCCCCAAAGGTGTGGACGGAGTCGGCGAAGAAGGAATGACACTAAGACAGCCTTCAGTTGATCAGCAGCCTAGTCAGGACCTCTAGCCAGGATCTCCAGCCAAAGTTCTGGTCGGAGCTCTGGTTAGGAACTGATCAGGATCTGATGTTTATTGTCTTGTTACATTCGTATTTATACCAGCCGATTTTAATCCTGTCAATTTCTATTACAAAGGGTAGGGCGTTTCTTATCTCCATTCCAGGGAGTAAAGATTATGTAGCTTAACTACCCGCCTGGTACTTAATTAAGGTGTTGTATCCCCTCCCTAACCTCAGGGAAAGATCCCCACCTGGGGAAACAACCTTTCTCGGAGAGGTGACCTTTGTTAAAACACATGGCGCTAAAGAGAGCAAACATATTAAGAACAATATGCTATATGTGCCAGGTCCCTTGAAACATATGCTGTGCAGATGTTTCTTTCCTGCAGCGACTGTGTCAAGCAGCAAGGATGGACCGGCTCCCGGCATCATGCCACATGCCTGTCTCAGACTCTAGGTCAGGGCTTCTCCCCAACTCTGGACAGACAGGCCCACCTCTTATGTCTCCCACTCCCCATGGTCCTCAGTGAAGGCGGGCCAAGAGCAGGGAGGCAGAGCTCACCCATCTTCCTGCTCAGTCTTCTTTCATGGCACCCAGGGCATGTCAGTCCCCTCTCAGGGCCTCAGTTTCCCCACAGGGAAAGGCTCTAAGGCAGTGGTTCTCAACCTTCCTAATGCCGCGACCCTTTCATACAGTTCCTCATGTTGTGGTGACCCCCAACCATAAAATTATTTTCGTTGCTACTTCATAACTGTAATTTTGCGACTGTTATGAATCCTAATGTAAATATCTGATATGCAGGATGTATTTTCATTGTTACAAATTGAACATAATTAAAGCATAGTGATGAATCACAAAAACAATATATAATTATATATGTGTTTTCCGATGGTCTTAGGCGACCCCTGTGAAAGGGTCGTTCAACCCCCAAAGGGGTTGCGACCCACAGGTTGAGAACCAATGCTCTAAGGTCAAGGGGTGGGTGAAAAAATGCCTGGATTCATGCAGTCTCACAGGAAATCCTTGCCCCATCAGCCTGAGCAGCAGCCCCAGGGGCAGCCTCAGGGCATCCAGGCCACAAGGAAGAGATTCTTACTCACCTACCGTCCCCCACCTCCTCTGCTTCCTCCACATCTCCCCACACCCACCCCCTCTCCCTCCTCCACATCCCCCCACACCCAGCCCCTCTGCCTCCTCCACATCCCCCCACACCCACCCCCTCTGCCTCCTCCACATCCCCCCACACCCACCCCCTCTGCTTCCTCCACATCCCCCCACACCCACCCCCTCTGCCTCCTCCACATCCCTCCACACCCACCCCCTCTGCCTCCTCCACATCCCCCCACACCCACCCCCTCTCCCTCCTCCACATTCCCCACACCCACCCCCTCTGCCTCCTCCACATCCCCTCACACCCACCCCCTCTGCCTCCTCCACATACCCCCACACCCACCCCCTCTGCCTCCTCCACATCCCCCCACACCCACCCCCTCTGCCTCCTCCACATCCCCTCACATCCACCCCCTCTGCCTCTTCCACATCACCCCACACCCACCTCCTCTCCTTCTCCCACATCACCCCACACGCAGCCCCTCTGCTTCCTCCACATCCCCCCACACCCCACACACACCTCCTTAGCTTTCTCCACATCACCGCCACATCCCCATTCCTCTGGGGTCACAGGCTCCTGTCTCAGGTAGCCCAAGACTGTGCTGAGCCGGAGGGGTCATTATATATCCACTTGAGCAGTGCCCCCTCCTCTCCACTGCTAAGAGCTCAGGGGCACAGAGGAACCCTCAACTAACCTGGGTTCCAAACTGGGCTCTGCCACTACTTACATGTGCCCTTGGGCCCATCACCCTCCCCATCCTCCCCCCTGCCCACCCCCAGTTTCAGTTTCCCTCGTCTATAAAAGAGTGACAATAATCCTTGTCTTAGAAAGTGCTGTGAGGGAAGGGCTCCTACCCTCCCAACTTACCACGAATCTCCCTCTGGCTGAGTGGAACAAGATCCACTTGCTGTTAGCTGTGTGGAACCACTCTGTGGCTGTGTCTGCACAAACACCAGACACACCCGGGGCCAAGGTACAAGGAAAACAAAACTGAAAGCAAATGCTGATTGCCTCCTTGCATTGCCTTGGTACCTGCTCCTATTGCAGGCCTCGCCCAGGCTGTTTCCAGACATTTGCTTTTGTAGGTCCTTCTGCCAGGAGCACCTGCTTCTCCACCTGGAACAACATGCTCACCCTTCAAAGCCCAACTCTGGGATCACCTCCTCTGAGAAGCCCTCTGGCATCTCCCCCTCCCAGAGGCCACTGTCCCCTGCAGGCTCTGCTGCCCTGGCCCCTGGGGGAGGTCCAAGGCCACTGTGTCTGCATCTCCCCTGACCCTTTAGGTCAGTCCTCTCTGAACCTGTCCCTGGTGGCAGGGTCAGTGCCTCGGAACCACGGCGACCTGTCCGAGGAGGCCCTCCCTGGTGGCCATGGCTGTGGGAGCACAAGTTTGTGGGCGTCTGCAGAGAGAAGCCGGCTGTTCCCTTCCGGGCCCCTTTCCTCTTGACAGCAGATCTCTCTATAGGAAGCCCAGTGTCGCAGTCACACAGAAACGTCTCAAAACGGAAGGGACGCAGGGCAGAGTGCGCGCCTGGCACCGTGCAGGCACCTTCCAGGCCTTTCCTGTTTGATTCTCACACCGGCTCCAGGAATCACCACCTGGATTTTACAGGTCAAGAAACAGGAGGGCTGCACCATTCTGCATTCCCACCAGCAGTGCACGAGTGTTCCTTTTTCTCCACATCCTCTCCAGCACTTGTCGTTTGTGGATTTGTTGATGATAGCCATTCTGACAGGTGTGAGATGTTACCTCATTGTTGTTTTGATTTGCATCTCTCGGATGATTAGTGACTTTGAGCATGTTTTCATATGTCTCTTGGCTTTCTGAATGTCCTCTTTTGAAAGGTGTCTATTTAGATCCTTTGCCCATTTTTTGATTGGATTGTTTATCTTCTTTTTGTTGAGTTGTATGAGTTCCCTATAAATTTTGGAGATTAGGCCCTTATCAGATATGACGTTGGCAAATAAGTTTTCCCACACAGTGGGCTTTCTTGTTGTTTTGTTGATGGTTTCTTTTGCTGTGCAGAAGCTTTTTATTTTGATGTAGTCCCATTTGTTCATTTTCTCTTTAGTTTCAAGTACCTTAGGAGCTGTATCAGTGAAGAAATTGCTTCCGCATATGCCTGAGATTTTGTTGCCTTTGGATTCTCTTAGAATTTTTATGGTTTCCCGTCATACATTTAAGTCCTTTATCCATTTTGAGTTTATTCTTGTGTATGGTGTAAGTTGGTGGTCTAGTTTCATTTTCTTGCATGTATCTGTCCAATTTTCCCAAGGCCATTTATTGAAGAGACTATCTTGGCTCCATTGTATATTCTTGCTTCCTTTGTCAAATATTAATTGAGCATATTGGTTTGGGCCGATTTCTGGGCTCTCTATTCTATTCCATTGATCTATATGTCTGTTCTTGTGCCAGTACCAGGCAGTATGGAGTTTCCTCAAAAAACTAAAAATGGAACTCCCATTTGACCCTGTGATCCCACTTCTAGGAATATATCCCAAGAAACCAGAAACACCAATCAGAAAGGATATATGCACCCATATGTTCATAACAGCACAATTCACCATAGCTAAGATCTGGAAACAGCCTAAGTGCCCATCAGTAGATGAATGGATTAGAAAACTGTGGTACATCTACACGATGGAATACTATGCTGCTGTAAAAAAGAAGGAACTCTTACCATTTGCAACGTCATGGATGGAACTGGAGAGCATTATGCTAAGTGAAATAAGCCAGTCAATGAAGGAAAAATACCACATGATCTCACTCATTCATGGATAATAAAGACCATTATAAACTTATGAACAATAATAGATACAGAGGCAGAGCGGCCTCAAACTGATTGTCAAACTGCAGAGGGAAGGCCAGGGAGGGTTGGGGGGCAGGAGGGAGGGGGGTAAGAGATCAACCAAAGGACTTGTATGCATGCATATAAGCATAACCAATGGACATAAGACACTGGGGGGTAGGGGAGGCCAGGGGATTGTCAAGGGTGGGGGGAAAAAAAGGACACATATGTAATACCCTTTGTAATACTTTAAGCAATAAAAAAAATTAAATTAAAAAATAAATAAATAAATAAATGTAGATGCTAAAAAAAAAAAAAAAAAAAAGAAACAGGAGGGAAATGGACCCGCCTGTAAGTGGTGCAGCTGTTGGGCTTTTCTACTTTGCCCCGGCAGGCGTGGCTGGGCGTGGACGCCAGAAACCAACGTGGCACTTATGTCAGGCCTGCTCATCCCGGACCAATGTCCATGAGTTGCCATGGGCACCTCCCCTGATGGTATTGCATGAGGACCACACAGCAGAGCCTGACATGATCCCCCAGCAAAGGCCTGGTTTCAGAGAAGAGGAAGCCAAGGTGAGGGGAGAGGCGGGCCTTGCACCAGGCAACTCAGGGGAGGGGCCAAGACTCAGAGCAAGTGTCACAATTGGCCTCTGGCCCTGTTTACAGTTATTTTTTGTCTTGTTTTTCCTGTAACCTGCCTTTGTCCCGGTTCATCCCCCTTTCCCTAACCTGACTGCCGCTGGTCACCCCACAACCTAAGTGAGGAGAAGAATCACGCCAGACCCACAGGAGCGGAGTCCCGTTGTCCAAAGGGCCCTCTGATAAGAACGCAGAAAGGATCCCAGACGGACATCCGTGGCCTCAGTGAACAGGGTCTCCTGGTGGAACAACCGGGGTGGGGGCTACAAAACCACATGAGGTGAGATGGGTGCTTCTTGGCATGAGCTGAGATCACCCCACTTAGGGACCCAAAAGACCCAGTGACTATTATGTAGGGCTCAGCTGGACCCCTGACATCACAAGAAAGGTCACCTGGGATGACGACAGCTCGGAGGCGGGGTCTTGGACAAATTCTTTGGTCAATAAGCCTTTTCAGCCCACTGTGAGGAGAACCCCCACTCAGGGGGAAAGGAACCCCAAAATCACAGGGAAAGGGGTCTGGCATGTGCCACCAGCATCGCCTGGTGGAGGCTGGAGGAGTCACCAGCTGGAGGCGCTCAGCCAGCACCCTCACCTGGCCCGGCCCAGTCTCTCCAACACGTGGGGAGGGGAGCTTGGCTCAGACACACTGGACAGGAACAGTTTAGTGTCCAGAACAGGGACCCCATCTCCCTGTCCTCCTGTTTATAGGGCAGTGGGAGTGGGCAGGGAGCATGTAACCCAGGGGCCTGGTGCTGTCATCACAGTGGCTTGCCGACGGCACCTTGGGCTGCAGAGCACAGGGCACTGCACTCCATGCCAACAGCACCTGCCGGCCTCACGGGAAGTGGCCACTGGTCTCAGCCTTTGTTGGCCAGGCTGCTGGCATCATCCAGGGGACAGCCTCCTTGTCTTTCCTCAGGTGGCATAATTGGGCCCTGAGTGAGGGACAAATGTCAAAGTAGGAGGGGTCAGGACTAAGAATAAAGATGACAAAACTCAAACCCATAATGTTAGTATTTTTGTGTTGAAGTCAAGACGAATGCACTGTGTTTAATGTCAGTGAACATACAATGTGTAAGCGAACTGGGCACATTCTCAGAGTTTGGATGTCAGTTTAAAACAGGAAATGGAGTAATTTATCTTGATTAATGATTGTAAGTGGAAAGGCACTCTGCCCAGAACAAAGGATGAGAGGATGGAGCCTCAAGTTCATCAGTTCCCAGCACAGGAGGGGTGGGGAGTGGCGGGCAGGGGTGCAGAGGCAGCTATGAAAACCGCACCATCAGACATCTCCAAAAGAGCTTCTGGAGGGACCACCTCCCAGACTTTAGAAGTAATAACATCCTCCCTGGCTGGTTGGCTCAGTGGATACAGCTATGGCCCTCGGACTATAGAGTCCCGGGTTCAATTCCAGTCAAGGTCCTGTACCTGGGTTGCAGGTTTGATCCCCAGCCCTGGTCGGGTGAAGGTGGGAGGCAACCAATCGATGTTTCTCTCTCACATCAATGTTTCTCTCACTGTCCCTTCACTCTCTTTAAAAAAATCAATGGAAAAATATCCTCAGGTGAGGATGAAGAACAACAAAAAAGTAATAGCATCCAGTTACTGAGAAAGTCAAGATGGCAGCTCCTCAAAGATTAACCAGAGAATGACATCACGATCCAGCACTTCTCCGCACGCCTCCCGATTTCAAACAGGGTCTCAAAGAGATACCTGTCCACCCATGTTCATGGCAGCATCACTCACAACAGCCAAAGGTTGAAGCTACCCGTGTCCATCGGTGGGGAACGGATAAGAACTCTGTCACACACACGATGGAGTATTATTCACCCCGAAAAGGCTACCGCATGGAGGAACCTCAAGGACAATATGCTTACCTGTAATGTCATCACAAAGGACTAATGCTCTATGACTCCACCTATGAGGTACCGGGGTAGACAAGTTCACAGACAGGAAGTAGTCAGGGGCTGGGAGGGGAGGGGCGTTGAATGTTCCATGGGGACATATTTCCAGTTTTGCAAAACAAAACAGTTCTGAGGATGGATGGTGGTGATGGCTGCACAATGTGAATGGACGCAATGCCGCCGACTGTACCCTTCAAAAAGGCTCAGAGGGTGCATTTCGGTGCGCATCCTATCGTGATTTCTCAACATTTAATTCATCCGGGGACGGGCACTATACTTTCCGTCTGGAAGACAAAACAGGCTGGGCGCTTAACGTGTTAAGGAGCCCAACCCTCGTGGGAAAGAAATAGCAGCATTGAGCCCTTTACACTCTGGGAAGCCTTGTCACCCACACAATCCTAACTATCACACCGTCTGCGAGGAAAACATGTATCACACCTTCCCAAACAGAAAACCGAGGTTCCCACGGGGTGACATGCTGGCCCCTGGAGGGAGGAAGCTGCTGGTCTGCTTCCTGTTTCGTTGTGTTTTGGACCATATGCCATTTCCCTACAGCAACAGAAGTCCTGAAAGTGTCATTTTCTGCCCTAAATGCTCCCTATTGGCTCCAGATTTGTCAGAAAACGTCCACACCTCAGCCCTAGCTGGGTAGCTGGGTTAGTGTCGTCCTGACACGCCAAGGTTGGGGTTCAATCCCCGGTCAGGGCACGTGCAAGAGTCAAGCAATGAGTGCATAAATACGTGGAACAACAAATTCATGTTTCTCTTTCACTCTCTCTCCCTGCCTCTGTCTCTAAAATCAAACAATAAATAAAAATAAAAAAGAAAACTTCCACACCCGTTGGTCAGGTTGCAATGAGGTGGTGAACCGGAAACCCAACCCAGAAACTAATGCTCTATTAGTGTGATGTGAGAACCAAGGTGAATGAATCAGGCAGCCCGGAAACCGCGTTACTGAAAAGAAGGACAACCCCCCATCCTATGGGGCCTGGCCCCATCTCCCTCCCAGGGCAGCTCCTGCTGCTCCCTCCCTAGGGAGGAATTGCGCCTGCTCAGGGGCTCGAATAATGGTCAAAATGTCCTATCCAGCCCGGTCAGCTTGGCTCAGTGGTTGAGAATCGACCTATGAACCAGGAGGTCAAGGTTCAAATCCCTGTCAGGGCACAAGCCCCTTTGGGGGGTGTATACATATCACACATTAAAAAAAAAAGAATGTCCTGCTCTGGCGGTTTGGCTCAGTGGATAGAGCATGGCCCGCAGACTGAGGGGTCTGGGGTGTGATTCTGGCCAAGGGCACATACCCAGGTTGCAGGCTCGATTCCCGGTACGGGGCGGCAGGAGGCAGCCGATCAATGATTCTCTCTCATCATTGATGTTTCTGTCTCTCTCTTCCTCTGAAATCAATGAAAATACATTTATATATAAAGCACGTCCTGCCCAGAGGCGCCCAGCTGTCCTTAGCCCCGCTGGCCAGTGGCCCAGGGTCGCAGCTGGAGTCCACCCCTCGCGTCAAGTGGGTGCCACTCCCTTCTCTGAGGAAAACCTTTGCTCCCTCCCCCTTTTGCAACTGCGGGGACATTGGTCTCCTCACTTCCCTTGTCCTCCTTGTTCTCTCTCACATCAATGCTCCTGTACCTCGCTCCCTTCTTTTCTCTCTAAACTCATTAAACATATCCTCAAATGAGGGTTTGTTTTTTTCAAAAGTACTGTTAAATACTATCGAAGGGGAAACAATCCTTGATGAAACAGTAAAATTATTGTATTACTAAGCCTTGACCCTTGAGTACAGGACTTTTTAAAAACATTTTTTTTAATTTTTTTATTTTTTATTTTTTAAATATATTTTATTGATTTTTTACAGAGAGGAAGGGAGAGAGATAGTTAGAAACATCGATGAGAGAGAAACATCGACCAGCTGCCTCCTGCACACCTCCCACTGGAGATGTGCCCGCAACCCAGGTACATGCCCTTGACTGGAATCGAACCCGGGACCCTTCAGTCCGCAGGCCGACGCTCTATCCACTGAGCCAACCTGGTTTCGGCCATGATTTCTTTTTTAAAAATATATATTTTATTGATTTTTTACAGAGAGGAAGGGAGAAGGATAGAGAGTTAGAAACATTGATGAGAGAGAAACATTGATCAGCTGCCTCCTGCACACCTCCTACTGGGGATGTGCCCGCAACCAGGGTACAGGCCCATGACCAGAATCAGACCTAGGACCTTTCAGTCCACAGGCCGATACTCTATCCATTGAGCCAAACCGGTTAGGGCTTTTCCCACGATTTCTAAAGAGAGTAGAAGCTAAGGAAGATGGGGACAGACAGAGGGAAGGGAGGGAGGAGGGGGAGAGAGAGAGAAACATCCAGGTGAGAGAGACCCATCCATCCATTGGTTGCCTCCTGTATATGCCCCCACGGGGCCTGGGGAATCTGCAACCGAGGTACCTGCCCTTGACTGGGAATCGAACCCAAGACCCTTCGGTCTGTGAGTCGATGCTCTAAGCACGGAGAAAACCAGGCAGGGCCAGTATGTGCCTTTCTCTAATGTTATGTCTGAATGAATGGGAAAGATGCATAAGACATTTCTGCTCAAACTGCAGTACCACGGTGATCTCCAGGAAAAGCACCTGTGCAATCGTTTGAGTTGCAGGTAAAACTAGGCATTTGTCATGGGGCACCATTTTCACTTGAAGGACAATTGTTAAAAATATAGATATGATTATTCAGGTTTCGGCACTTTGCAGGCATTTTCTTGAAAATGGACGTAGTGAGCCTGTGACTTCAAGGAAATCAACTGACAGCTACTTGTTTCCAATAAAATTTGAGTTTTTGAGCCAAAATATAAATGTTGGAAATTTCACAACATGGATTTGACAGCTTCCCAATGCTGAAAGAATTTTCTGATGAAATCAATGGTAATATGAAATTTTTTCATCCTATATAATAAAAGGCTAATATGCAAATCTGCCGAATGGCAGAATGACTGGTTGCTATGATGCGCAGTGACCACCAGGGGGCAGACACTCAAGGAAAGAGTCAGTGCGCTCCCACAGGGGGAACGCCACTCAGCTAGAAGCCAGGCTCACAGCTGGTGAGCGCAGTGTCAGTGGTGGGAGCCTCTCCCACCTCAGCAGCAGCAATAAGGACCCCTTGGGGTATGTCTGACTGCCAGCAAGAGGGCGCAGGCCAGGCTGAGGGACCCCCCTGCCCCAGTGCACAAATGTTGTGCACCAGGCCTCTAGTTATGAAATGTGTCAATGTTTCAAAGATTTGCATGAGTCAGTGGCTCGATATCTTTCAACAGGACTAATATATTATGTTCCAAAATCATGCATGGCTAAAGGATAGATTAAAATACCAGATAAGTCAATGGATTTTTTTTCATCCTCACTGAGGACATGATTACTACTACTTATTTTAGTGAGAGAGGAAGGGAGAGAGGGAGAGAGAGAAATATTGATCTGTTGCCTCTTGTAAGGGCCCCAACTGGTGACTAAACTCGCAACCTAGGTATGTGCCCTGACTGGGAATCGAACCTGCCACCTTTTGGTGTATGGGAGGATGCTCCAACCAAGTGAGCCACACTGGCCAGGGTGAGCTCAATGGATTTTAATGCAAAAGAGTAAGAAAAATTCATTGACATGGTTCAGATTCTACATTGCAACTAACTTTTTAAAATATATATGTTTTTATTGATTTCAGAGAGAGGAAAGGAGAGAGAGAGAGGAACATCAATGTGAGAAACATCACTTGGGACCCCAACCTCAACCGGGATCAAACCCACCACCTGGGTATGTGCCTGACTGTGTCCTTTTGCTGTACAGGACGATGCTCCACCCAACTCTGACACATTAGCCAGGGCTTTCAGATATTCTTTCATTCATCTTTTCAGCAACCTGTGAGGTAGCTATGATTATGCCTATTTTATAGATGAGGAAAAAGTCAAAGAGAGATTCAGTAACTTGCCCAAGGTCACACTCTACTTAGTGTCTCAGCAGAGTTTCAACCAAGCAGTTTGACCCTATAATCCACATCATACCTTCTCTGCCATGATAATTGGATCTGGGAAGACTCTAAGTATCTACTATGAGGGGCTGGGCCCTGATTTCTGAGGTGCTCCCAGACCCTTGGGTCTATAATGTTGACATCCTACTTATCTACAATATTAATTGGTTACTTCATTTATATATAAACAAATATATATTCTAAGTTAAATACTGTATATATTTATAGGTGAATAAATGATTAATTTATGCAACAAACATATATTGGCTGTGTGATACATGTCAGGTTCTGTACGAGGCACTGCACACACATCTTCTTTAATCCTAAGAGGTAGGTATTATGATGCCCATCGTACAGATGAGAAAACTGAGGCTCATAGAACTTATGAACTAAGCAGGGTCATGCTGTTATTAGCAGAAGATTCCAGCCCTGGTCCCAAGTCTACTCCTTTTCAAAACGCAAGCTCCTTCCCTGACCCCAACCTGCCTCTCTTCAAGCACAGAGGGGCCTGTGGGGTCTGATTAGCATGAGGTCCTGATGAACTAGAGGGTAGGGGACAGGAACTACCTCTTGACCTCACCTCCCAGGCAGGGCTGGGGTCTGAGGGCACAGCTTGGTCTAGAAACCCTGGCTGGAGAGTTAATGAAGGATGGGGGAGGGGGGGGAGGGGCAGGGGAGGGAGCATTTTAACAAAGCCCCACAAGGTGTCACTTTTTATCCAAATACTCTCCTTTCCCTCCAGCCTTCTCTGGCCAGTATCTGTCACCTGGGCATAAATGAAGCCTCATTAGCAGAGAGGCCAAGCCGGTGATTCCAGGGTCATTTATCAGCAGGACCTTTACCCATAGGACCCTGCGTGCTCACAGGGCCTGCCTTCAGTCAGGCATCACAGAGGGGTCTGCAGAGGCTAATTAAAGCTCCCTGGTCGACATCAGGGGAAAGGGAGGCTGCACGATCAGATCTAAGGTAGTGCTTATGCAGGGACTGGAGGGAGGGGCAGAAGCACAGCAAGCCTGGCTCCAAGGATCTCAGCCACAGCCCTCCTGGGAACAGACTGGGTCACATGACCGCTGTCCCCGAGCTGGCAGGCCAATGAAGTCACAGCCTCAGAAATCTCATGAATCACAAACTCTGGAGACTCCCACCCAGTGCATTCCAGGAAGTGCCACGCTTTCCTCGCGTTTTCCAAGAAATAGCAGAACGGGGACAAGTCCCTGCCGGCTCCGCCTGCGACCGTGGCGGCAGCTCAGTCGCGCCCTCTGGCGGCGAGTCGGCTGTTGGCGCCTGGCCGCTGCGCAAAGACCTGCTGGGCCGCCTCCTCTTTTTAGAACATTTGGTGGCCACGAAGTCCCTTCAAAGGAATCTTAGGAAGAAAGAGGGAGAAGGGAACGGCTTCCCTTTGTGTTACCCTCTGTTTCCCAGCAAAGCTGCCAGGGTCCTAAACGACTATTTCCCATTATTTCTCCCTATTTCCTCGGGGGGGCGCGCGCTCACTGCCAGGACCCGTTTGGGCTGGGCTGCCCACGTGCTTACACTGTCTTTTCTCCCAGCTACTTGGCTGGCCAGGTGATGTGCTGGGGCGGGGAAATAATGCAGCCCCTTCGCAAGGTTGGAGACCTGAGAGCAGCCGACCCAGCGCTCCTGCCTGCCGCATGGGGTGGGGCAGGAGCAGAGAGAATATTTCTGTGTCAGCCGCTGTCCTAAGCACTTTTTGTAGTTCTTGCCCATTTGATCCTCACAACAGCCACAGGAGGGAGGTACTATTATCCCCCCATTTCATAGTCTGGTTTAGGGAGGCTAAGGAACCTGTCCAATGTGCCACGGCTACTAATGGCGGAGCGAGATTCAAATCCAGGCTACCTGGCCCCACACTGTGCTGGGGTGTGTGTGTAGAGGGGGAGGGGTGCGGGGGGGGGGGGGGCGCACTGGCTTGAGACAGGAGGCTGGCTGGCGGTTGATGACTGTGATGGTCAATTTTATGGGTGGGCTGGAGTCCCCAGTTACTCAAATATTAGATACTGCTGTGAAGGTATTTTGTGGCTGGGATTAGTCTATATCAGTGGTTCTCAACCTTGGCTGCACATTAGAATCACCTGAGAATCTTTTATTTTTTTTTATTTTTTTGTTTTTTTTTAAATTAAATCTTTATTGTTCAGATTATTACAGTTGTTCCTCTTTTTTCCCCCCATAGCTCTCCTCCACCCAGGTCCCACCCCACCCTCTGCCCTTAACCCTCCCACTGTCCTCATCCATAGGTGTACGATTTTTGTCCAGTCTCTTCCTGCACCCCCACACCCCTTTCCCCCCAAGAATTATCAGTCCACTCCCTTTCCATGCCCCTGGTTCTATTATATTCACCAGTTTACTCTGTTCATCATATTTTTTATTCACTTGATTTTTAGATTCACTTGTTGATAGATATGTATTTGCTGTACATAATTTTTATCTTTACCTTTTTCTTCTTCCTCTTCTTAAAGGATACCTTTCAGCATTTCATATAATGCTGGTTTGGTGGTGATGAACTCCTTTAGCTTTTTCTTATCTGTGAAGCTCTTTATCTGACCTTCAATACTGAATGATAGCTTTGCTGGATAAAGTAATCTTGGTTGTGGGTTCTTGCTATTCATCACTTTGAATATTTCTTGCCACTCTCTTCTGGCCTGCATAGTTTCTGTTGAGAAATCAGCTGACAGTCATATGGGTACTCCCTTGTGGGTAACTGACTTTCTTTCTCTTGCTGCTTTTAAGATTCTCCTTTTGTCTTTTGCTCTTGGCCTTTTAATTATGATGTGTCTTGGTGTGGTCCTCTTTGGATTCCTTTTGTTTGGGGTTCTCTGCACTTCCTGGACCTGTAAGTCTATTTCTTTCACCAGGTAGAGGAAGTTTTCTGTCATTATTTCTTCAAATAGGTTTTCAATATCTTGCCCTCTTTCTTCTTCTGGCACCCCTATAATTCAGATGTTGGTACACTTGAAGTCCCAGAGGCTCCTTACACTATCTTCATATTTTTGGATTCTTTTTTCTTTTTTTTTTTTTAAATTAAATCTTTATTGTTCAGATTACATTTGTTCCTCCCCCCCCCCCCCATAACTCCCCTCCTCCCAGTTCCCACCCCACCCTCCGCCCTCACTCCTCACCCACTGTCCTCATCCATAGGTGCACGATTTTTGTCCAGTCTCTTCCCGCATCTCCCATTCCCCTCCCCCCGCCCCAAGAATAGTCTGCCCATTCCCTTTCTATGTCCCTGATTCATTATAATCACCCGTTCATTCTGTACATCAGATTATTTATTCACTTGATTCTTAGATTCACTTGTTGATAGATGCATGTTTGTTGTACACAATTTGTATCTTTACCTTTTTCTTCTTCCTCTTCTTAAAGGATACCTTTCAGCATTTCGTATAATACTGGTTTAGTGGTGATGAACTCCTTTAGCTTTTCCTTATCTGTGAAGCTCTTTATCTGACCTTCAATTCTGAATGATAGCTTTGCTGGATAAAGTACTCTTGGTTGTAGGTTCTTGGTATTCAGCACTTTGAATATTTCTTGCCATTCCCCTCTGGCCAGCAAAGTTTCTGTTGAGAAATCAGCTGACAGTTGTATGGGTATTCCCTTGTAGGTAATTGAGTCTCTTTCTCTTGCTGCTTTTAAGATTCTCTCCTTGTCTTTTGCTCTTGGCATTTTAATGATGATGTGTCTTGGTGTGGTCCTCTTTGGATTCCTTTTGTTTGGGGTTCTCTGCGCTTCTTGGACCTGTAAGTCCATTTCTTTCACCAGGTGGGGGAAGTTTTCTGCCATTATTTCTTCAAATAGGTTTTCAATATCTTGCTGTCTCTCATCTTCTGGCACCCCAATAATTCTGACATTAGTGCGCTTGAAGCTGTCCCAGAGGCTCCTTACACTATCTTCGTATTTTCGGATTCTTTTTTCATTTTGCTTTTCCGGTTGGGTGTTTTTTGCTTCTTCGAATTTCAAATCTTTGGCTTGATTCTTGCACTCCTCTGGTCTGCTATTGGGTATAATATTCTTTATTTCAGTCCTTGTATGCTTAATTTCTAGTTTCTTTATCGTAGCATCGAGGGTCTCATTAGTTTTTGTGAGGCTCTCCACAAGTTTATTGCAAGCCCTCAAAATTGCATTTTTTAGCTCCATATCCTCCATTTCTGTCATGTTTTTTTGTCTCCGCATTTTTTATGCTTTCTTGGTGCACCCCCTTGTGGTCTTTGTGCGCAGTCTTGTTCTAGTTAAGCCTTGATTTTTTTAGTTAATACTGAGGGATTTGACCACCAGGCTGACTGGCTGTGAGAATCAGCTGTGTGGAAAACTTCTGTCCTCTGGGGAGGTGCTAATCTAGCCTTTGCCTGAGGCAATCCGGCAAATGGCTCTGTGCAGGGCTTGGGCGAGGTGGGATCAACAGGGCGGGTGGAGGGAGCAGTTATGGCTGCTCTTAGTCCCTTCCCAGAGGCTCTGCTTCTCAGAACCCCGGCAGCCGCTGCAAACCTCGGAGAGAAAGCTGCCCTCAGATTCCAACTGATGCCAGACAATCCCGCTTCTCCCGTCTGAGTCTGAGTCCCTAGAGATTCGCCCGGATCTGGAGCTCAGAGTCTGAGACTCCCTCCCGACTGAAAACGACAACGGCGCCCTCAGCCACCAGCCCGCTTTGCGCGCGCACCTCGGTACCTTTGTATTTTCCACACTGCGCCTCCTCTGAGCCTCGGTTTGCTGTTGTCTTTCCTTCTAGTTGAAGAGTCTCTCCTCAGCCAGCTTTCCTGTGGTTCTGGGTGATGTCTGTTCCGTCTTTTAGTTGTATTTTTGAAGTGGTTGTTTGCGGCGGCAGTCTCCGGTGTTTACCTATGCCGCCATCTTGGTTCTCCTAGAATCACCTGGGAATCTTTTAAAAATCCTGATTACCGAGGCCCAGAAATCAGGATTTTTAAAAAGATTCCCAGGTGATTCTAATGTGCAGCCAAGGTTGAGAACCACTGGTCTATATGATCAGTTTCAGTTAGAGATAGATCACCTGGGCGTGTCCCAGTCAATCAGTGGAAAGGCTTCAGGAGCAGAACCGAAGCCCCACTGAAGGAGAAATTCCACCTGTGGGCCAGGGTCAGCCTTCCTCACAGCCTGCCCTGCAGACTCGAACTTGCCTAGCCAGCTCTCGCCACTGCAGAAGCCAATGGCTGGCAGTACATCCCTTACTACATCCCACTGCTCCTGTTTCTCCACCTGAACCCTGACTCATACAATGACCAAGACCAGACAGATGCCTGGGGGGGGGGGGGGGTGAGGAGACCCCTCCCCAGGACTTGGTTCAATGTGAGTCCCCTCCACGGGCTCGCTGCCACCCTGGGGAGAGGCGGGAAATCCCAGATGGACTGATGCGTTTCCATCCTCGAAGGGAATGGAGAGTCAATAACGAAATCTAGTTCAGACATGGAAAAGTGAAGAAAGACATTTGCGCACGCCCAGGTTTATGGGCTAAGTAGGGTCACATCTACTACACCATGTTAAAACCCTAAACCTGTGGTTGGCAAACTGTGGCTCTCGAGCCACATGTGGCTCTTTGGCCCCTTGAGTGTGGCTCTTCATAAGCCTTAGGAGTACCCTAATTAAGTTAATAAGAATGTACCTACCTATATAGTTTAAGTTTAAAAAATTTGGCTCTCAAAAGAAATTTCAATCTTTGTACTATTGATATTTGGCTCTGTTGACTCATGAGTGTGCTGACCACTGCCCTAGACCTACATCAGGGTGCAACAGAAAACAGAGCTACAGTAACACTAACCAAGCCATAATAATAAGAGTAACACGGCCTTATTGTAAGAAAGTACCAGGTGTCCGTTATTGTATTTTACTCCATTGGCTAACAGTAACCTTGTGAAGGGTGGGTGGTTATTAGCCCCTTTGCAGAAGAGGAAGTGAAACCTGGGAAGACAAAATAGTGGCCTCATTGTTCCGTGGCTGGTGAGTGCGAGTCAGGGTTCAAGACCTGCCCTGTTGCCTCCAACGCTGTACTTTAAGGACGATGCTGTACTGGTCTCTGGCACAGTGACTGAGATTCCCCCTTCGGGCCCATCATTCCTCCTTCAAAGTTCCCAGAGACTCTCCCCGGTGCTCCTCAGCTACCAGAGACCCTTCCTCACCCTCCTGGCATTTGCCCCATGTCCACTGACCAACCCAGGATTCACTAGGAAGCTCCCAGATCCTGTCAGTGTCTGCGCCAGGCTGAAGAGGTTGCTGGGTCCCTGTCTGGGGCTGGTCACTAACGCTGAGATGTCTGGGAGGGCAGGCCCAGCAGGCCCACCCACAGTCTGTGCCTCCCTGTGAGTGCATGCCCCTCCTCCCACCAAAAGCAGAGTCTGGGTCTGAATCTGGTCATGTGACTTGATTTGGCCCCTGGAATGCAGCAGAAGTGTTGCTCTGTGGGGTTAGGCCCAGCCCTCGGTTTTTGGTTTTGCCCTCTTGGCACCCAGCTGCCCTGCACTGAGGAAGGCCAGGCTGTCCTAGTGAAGGATGGAGAGAGAGCCCTGGAGGAAAGGGCACCATGTGTGAGACACCCCAGCAACAGCCAGAATCAGCGCTGAGAGATGCCTTCCGGGACCTTCCAGCCCAGGCCAGCCCAACCTGCTGCTGGACGCAGCTGAGCTCTGCTCAGGTCCTACCCATATCTCATGAGAACATACACTAGAAAGTCATTGTTGCTTTACACCGCTCAGCCTTGGGTGGTATGTTACACACAACACACAACTGATACAGACTCACCTGTGGGAGAAGCTCACCTCTGCAAACCTTGATGCAGGCTCCGCTACAAATCTGAGCTGAGACTTGGTCCAAAAAAGAAACCCCGCCCTGGCCAGGGTGGTCAGTGGTTGGAGTGTCGTCCGGTACACCAGAGAGGGTGTGGGTTCCATTCTGGTCAGGGCACATGCCTGGGTTTCGGATTCAATCCCGGTGGGGGCGCGTATGGGCGGTAGCCAATCAGGGTTTCTCTCTCCCTAAAATCAATAACATCATATCCTCAGGTGAGGGCTACAAAGAAACCACAGACTCCAGGAGGATATTTGTTCTCTGAGAAGCAGCTGGAATCCGCTGTCCCTCAGATGGGGCCTTGGAAGATGGCCCTGCTCACCCGCTGCAGCCACCGTCACTGCAGGCAAGACCCGCAGCCTGGCCTGGCAGGAGAGGCCATTTCTGTCCTCCCCCGTGGAGGGCGGTTTGGAGGGAGGCCTGCTCCAGGCCCCAGGCCCCAGGGTCACCACCTGGGGCGGCTGCTTTCTGCTCCTCAGGGCCTGTTCTCTCTGAAATGCTTGGGTTCCCCTTCAGTGCTCAGCCTGGGAAGCAGTTTGCTCACTGCTTCTTGCAGCTGCTCTCTGGGGAGGACAGAGAAGGTGGTCCAGCTCACCTGGGAATGGGAATTCAGCTTGCAGGCCTCCCAGATGTAGCAGGTGGAGCTCACGTTCATTGTGGGCAGGGCTGTCCTCGAGACAAACCCACCCGCAGCACCAGCCCCCCAGAGCTGAAGGTGCCACTCCCCTGTCACCCTCCCCCTGTTCTACCCTGTGCTTAGCCCTCATCACGCCCCAGGCAGAATCACATCAGATGGCGGTAGCTGGATCTCCATAATTCTAGAAAGAGGAGCCTGGGGTCCTGCAGTCCTGGCCCCATCCCTGCAGCCCTGCTGTGGGATGCCCAGCCCTCCTGATGGTGCCCAGGTCTCTCTTCTGCCACGCCCACTGGTGGACCTTAGCTTGCTTCTAGTTCTTTATGAAACAGCACAGAAACATCCTTCAGGCATAAAAGTTTGTCTGCATTTGAGATTGCTTCCCTTAAGATATTTAATAAATAGAATGACTGGGACAGAGGATATTGCCATATAAATTTCCTTTATGCCTAGAACCACACTCTAATGCAAACAAATTGCACCAATTTACATTTATGCTCACAGGATATGAGGTGTCCACTTATTCCATCTTCCAGTTCATAGTACTTTTTAAACATACACACACATCATTCTTTTAAAAATTCTTTTATTATGCTAAAACATGCACAACATATAATTTACCATTTTTAAGGGTACAGTTCAATAGTGTTAAATTATATTTACCCTGTTGTGCAACCAGCCTCCAGAGCTCTCTTCATCTTATAAAACAGAACTCAGTGCCCACTAAACCATAACTCCCCATCCCCCACCTCCCAGCCCCTGGAAACTGACTCTCTACTTCCCATCGCTACGGATTCGAGGGCTTCATTTAAGTGGAATCACACAATGTTTATCGTCCTGAGACGGCTTTATTTCACTTAGCACAGTGTCCTCAAGGGTCATGCCTGTTGGAACATGGGCCAGAATGCCCTTCCTTTTTAAGGCTGTATTTTTTTTAAAGGATTTTTGGGAAAGTTTATTTGAGCGAAACTGTGCAAGATCTAAAATGCTCTGGAGAATAACAGGTACTCAGCTTCTTCTCTGAATTTGAAATGAAGGAGGGGATGTAAGGAAGGTTACATGAAGTGGGAGAAAGCAGGTAGGGATTGGATTAAAGGACAGTCAACAAGAGTGTGGTCTCTTTTTTAAAAAAAACACACAACAACCAGGCAGCCACAGCAGCCTGGCAGCAGGGTGGGGGGCACGGGCTGGCTGTGGGGGACCTTCGAGGAGCTCAGGCTTGTCAGCTTCATCCCTGGGCAGGACCAGAGGCTCTGGCCCAGCTGGTTCTGCAAAAACCTCAAGGGTGGGCACCTGGTGGCTCTGAGAGGCTCCTAGGCTTAATTACTTAATCACACCCCTCGAGTACTCAATCACCCCACGAGTATTTAATGATAACCACGCCAGTGAGCCTGCGGGCTGAGTGAGCCTGCTAGCCGAGCGAGCCTGCGAGCTTGCACTGAGGAGAAGTTTGAGTCCTGCCAGTTGAATGTTCCAAGCAGAGTTTGAATCAGGAGAAGCTCATACAAAATATGGATCACATCTTGCAAGTCTTCCAGAATGGACTCATCTGCTCCATGTGCAGGAACTATTTCATAGACCCCATCACCATAGACTGTGGGCACAGCTTTTGCAAGCCCTGTTTCTTCCTCAGCTGGCCAAACAGGTCAGTCCCTGCTCACTGCTCTGAATGCCAGAAAGCAATCCAGCCCAGAGAATTTCACACAAATGTGTGTCTCAAGCAAATGGTTCTCATTGTCAGACAAGCCAGTCTGTGGCAATTCCTTCGCTCTAAGGACAATAGGTGTAGGATACACACGGAGGCAAAGCAGATCTTCTGTGAGGATCAGAGGAGCCTGCTCTGTTTGCACTGCTCTATCTCCCAGGAGCATGAGGCTCACAGACACTGCTCAGTAGAAGAGGCCGCTGAGCAGCACAGAGAGAAACTCCTCAAGACAATGTGCTCTTTATGGGAGAAATGTGAAAATGACAGAAACCTGAATGTGGAAACTCTCACAACCAGTTCTTGGGAGTTTTATGTGATCTCAAAGGCGCAAGCAATCAGAGCTGAATATGATATGTTGCCTCCAGATCTCTATCCTGAAGAGCATGATAATTTAGAGAGAATGCAAAGAGAAGGCAAGGAGATCTTTCAACAACTCAAGGACAGCAAAGCCAGGATGGCACACAAGAGGGAGCTTTTAAGAGGATTGTATACAGAGCTGAAGGAAATGTGCCATAAACCAGATGGAGAGATGCTCCTGGATTTTGGAGACATATCGCACCACAGTGAGGCAGTGTGTGTGCACATGCCCCAGCCTGTGAAAGCAGAGCTCACTGCAATGACCATCCCGATGATGGAAAGGATCAGCTTTCACAGTGAGATTATCCCTCTGTGTCAGGAAAGAACTCGAAGTCATGTCTTCCTAGGGGGAAATTTGATAAGCCTGAGTGTTGGATGTTATTCAAGGTGTACCATGTGCCTTTCCACTCTCTGAGTGTTTTGTTTTCTTGAGTCCTCAGACTTTTCACTGTGGAAAACATTACTGGGAGATAGAAGGGGGAGACACTTGGAATTGGGCTATAGGAGTCTCTTGTGATGATTGGATAGTGATGAATATAAATCTCCAGAAGGCATTCTACCTTCTTGGCTGTGCTAAAACCGACATGCACCATAATGTCTTCACAACCTCCCCACTTTTACTGCAATGTGTGCCCAAAACCTATTGGCCGAGTAGGGGTATTCCTGGATTATGAAGATGGAAGTGTGGCCTTTGTAAATGTAGCACAAAGTTCCCTTATATCTAGAATCTCTTATTGCTCTTTCTCTCCCAATCTCAGGCCTATCTATTGCTGTAGTCACTTCTGACTAGAAATAGATTAGGAATCATTCTGTATGCTGGGGAACTCCAATACCTAAGGAAGCCCTTTACCTGGTGCCCTATCAAATTAGACAAATATGTTATACATTTTTGTTTTTAATTTCCTTTTTTGTCTTGAATATCTATTTACTGTATTATTAAATACTAGAGGCCCGGTGCACAAAAATTTGTGCACTCGGAGGGGGGAGGGGAGTCCCCCAGCCCTGCCTGTGTCCTCTCGCAGTCTGGGACCCCTAGGGAGATAACGACCTGCCGGCCAAGAGCAGAGCCCACCTATCCTCCTCTTCAGTGTCCCATCGTGGCACCCGGGGCCAGTCATTCCCCTCTCAGGGCCTCAGTTTCCCACAAGGCCCGGCACTGAGCTCAAAGGGTGGGTGAAACAATGTCTGGATTCTCAAAATCTCAAAGGAAATCCTTTGTCCCCATCAGCCTCAGCAGCAGCCTTATGGGCAGCCTCAGGGCAGCAAGGCCACACGGACAGAGGATTGGATGCACTTACCTTCCCCCACATCTTCTGCTTCCTCCACAGCACCCCAACAACCCCCTTTGCCTGGCAGCTCTGGCTCCTGTCTCAGCTAGCCCAAGACTGTGCTGAGCTGGAGGGGTCATTGTGAACCCACTTGAGCAGTGTCCCCCTTTCTCTGTGCTGTTTATGGCCACAGGGGGAGGAAGGAACCCCCAGACAAAACTGGGCTCCAATCCACATTCTGACACTGCTTACATGTGCTCTTGGGCCCATTACCACCCCCACACCCCCATCTTCGGGTTCCCCCATCTATACAATAGCGACAATAATCCTTATCTTAGAAAGTGTGAGGATGAGAAGAAGGGGGAGGGGCTCCTACCTTCCCAACTTACCTAGAATCTCCCTCTGGCTGATGTGGAACAAGACCCACTTGGTCTTAGCTGTGCACATCCACTCGGCAGCTGTGTCTGCACAAACACCTTCTGGGTCTGTGGAAAACTGAAAGCAAATGCCTAAGTTCTGAGAAGCTCACGGTCCAGAACATTACCCAAACTGCACCACGGCAGGATGGCCCCGCCCTGCCTGCTGGAACAACCCCAGGTCTGACCCATCTGGCCCTTCTCAACTCAGCCCATCCTGCCTCCCTCAGGTTTCTATAAGGAAAACCTGCCACGGATAGACAGTGGGATTATGGGTAAATTTCTCCCTCCACCCCAGGGGCTTGACCCCACAACATTCCTCTCTCATCCCCCCCTACACACGCCCCCAAATGTCCCTCTTAGTAACCCTTTTGATCCCAGCAATGAGCTTAGTCCCTGAGCACAGCAGATGCCCATTGCCTCCTTGCATTGCCTGGTATCTGCTCCTATTGAAGGCCACGCCCACGCCCTTACCAGACATTTGCTTTTGAAGGTCCTTCTGCCAGGAGCACCTGCTTCTCCCACCTGGAACAACATGCTCATCCTTCAAAGCCCAACTCTGGGATCACCTCCTCTGAGAAGCCCTCCAGCATCTCCCCCTCCCAGAGGCCACTGTCCCCTGCAGGCTCTGCTCCCCTGGCCTCTTGGGGAGACCCAAGGCCTCTGTGTCCACATCTCCCCCAACCCTTCAGATCAGGCCTCTCTGAACCTGTCCCTGGTGGCAGGGTCAGTGCCTCAGAATCACGGTGACCTGTCCGAGGAGGCCCTCCCTGGTGGCCATGGCCGTCTGTGGGAGCACAAGGTTGTGGGCGTCGGCAGAGAGAAGCCGGCTGTTCCCTCTCTGGGCCCCTTTTCTCTTGACAGCAGATCTTTCTATAGGAAGCCCAGTGTCGCCATCACACAGAAAAGTCTGAAAATGGAAGGGACGCAGGGCTGAGTGCGTGCCAGGCACCGTGCGGGCACCTTCCAGGCCTTTCCTATTTGATTCTCACACCGGCTCCAGGAATCACCACCTGGATTTTACAGATCAAGAAACAGGAGGGAAATGGCTCCGCCTGTAAGTGGTGCAGCTGTTGGGCTTTTCTGCTTTCCCGCCTGCCAGGGACTCCTGGAGCCAACGTGGCACTTATGCCAGGCCTGCTCACCCTGGAAAAATGTCCATGGGGAGCCAGGGCCACCTCCCCCAGCGTTTCAGGGAGGCGAAGCAGAGTGATCATAGTTTTGCATAAGTGACAAGACTGACTGATTTCAGAGAGAAAAAGCCATGGCAAAGGGAGAGGCGGGCCTTGCACCAGGGAACTCAGGGCGAGCAGGGCCAAGACTCAGAGCAAGTGTCACAGTTGGCCTCTGGCCCTGTTTACAGTTCTTTTTGTCTTGTTTTTCCTGTAACCTGCCTTCCTCCTGGTTCCTCCCCTTTCACTGGCCTGACTGCCGCTGGACACCCCGCACCCCCTGTGAGGAGCAGAATCACGCCAGACCCACAGGAGCGGAGTCCCGTTGTCCAAAGGGCCCTCTGATAAGAACGCAGAAAGGACCCCAGACGGACGTCCGTGGCCTCGGTGAACAAGGTCTCCTGGTGGAACAACGCGGGTGGGGGCTACAAAGCCACATGAGGTGAGGTGGGCTCCTCTTGGCATGAGCTGAGATCACCCCACTTAGGGACCCAAAAGATCCAGTGACTATTAAGTCGGGCTCAGCTGGATCCCCCAACATCACAAGAAAGGTCTCCTGGATGACGACAGCTTGGAGGCAGGGTCTTGGACAAATTCTTCGGTCAATAAGCCTTCTCAGCCCACTGTGAGAAAATCCCCACTCAGGGGAAAAGGAACCCCAAAATCACAGGGAAAGGGGTCTGGCATTGGCACCATCATCGCCTGGTGGAGGCTGGAGGAGTCACCAGCTGGAGGCGCTCAGCCAGCACCCTCACCCTGCCCGGCCCAGTCTCTCCAACATGTGGGGAGGAGGGCTTGGCTCAGACACGCTGGACAGTAAGAGTTTCGTGCCCACAACAGGATCCCCACCTCCCTATCCTCCCCCTGTTTATAGGGCAGTGGGAGTGGGCAGGGAGCATGTAACCCAGGGGGCTGGTGCCATCATCAGAGTGGCTGGCTGACGGGCACCTTGAGCTGCAGACACACATCTCCGTCAGGTCCTGTCCTCCAAGAGCTCACATTGAGGGAGCGAGACCCCACCATACACCTGACACGGCAGTGGTGACAGAGGACAGCCCAGATTGTCGTGACAGGGACGGGAAGTGCTGCCAATGCAGTGACACTGGAGCTGAGCCCTGGAGGGTTAACAGGTCGGCAGTGAGGAAGGGCGTCTGAGGCAGGCAGGATAGACAGCATGAGGAAGTGGGGCAGGCCCACAAGACGCAGACCATTCCAATGTGTGAACGCATGAGGCGGGCTTTTGCCCAGCTTGCACAGAAACATTTTAAAAGTAATGGACAGCCCTAGCCGGTTTGGCTCAGTGGATAGAGTGTTGGCCTGCGGACTGAAGGGTCCCAGGTTCGATTCCGACCAAGGGCACATGCCCACGTTGCATACTCAATCTCAGTAGGGGGCATGCAGGACGCAGCTGATCAATGATTCCCTCTCATCATTGATGTTTCTATCTCTCTCTCTCTCTCTCCCTTCCTCTCTGAAATCAATAAAGAGATATATTTTAAAAAAAAAAGAGAGAGATGGACAAAATTATCCTCTTTCCATCTTTTCCCACCCTTTGGTGCCTGCTGCTATTCACCTGTAAGCGAGTTCAATGGAAGTGTAAAAGCACGCAGATTCCTTTGTGAGACATCCCACCAGGGAGCTGGTGCCTTTGTTCAGCCTGTCAAGTTCATCTTTCACGTCCAATTTAAAGAAAAGGCAGATGTTAATGTTTTTCCTATTAAGACATCATTTCTCTTTAGAGTGCATGGTTTTTTTTCCTTCCTCAGCCCAGTCCTGCTTTATATACAACAGCAGCTTAGTGGTGGAAAGATTGAGGGTTGGAGCTCAAAGGATCCTGTATTTGAATCTCAGTTCTACCACTTGCTAGCTATGGTCTTGAACTTCAGTCTCCCTTAGCCTCAGTCCCTTCATCTCTATTGATGAGACTAATTATACTACACAGGTCTGTATTACCAAATACACAGGGCTATGGTGGGGATTAACAAGTAAACATTTGCCAAAGAACCTTGTATAGTGCCTGACACATATTAAGCACTCAATAAGTGGTATTCATTATTGTTAATAATTGTTCTAACTTATATGAGAAATTAAAAATATACAGCTTTCACAGTGCTCTACAAGTAGTACCATGTTTCCAGGGGTTTTGATTATATCAGCCAGGATAGTCTAGGTTTTGCTGCAGTAACAAACACTCTCCACGTGAGCCACAAAGGTTACCTCCTGATCACCATGCAGTCTGCTCATGTAGTCCCCCCTCCTAGAGCCAGGACATTGGAGCAGCCAGTCTCTGGAACATTGCCGGCCGAGGAAAGGAGTCTTCTATCAGCATTAGATGCTGTCGCTTAGAATTGACACATATTACTTCCACTGTATAGTCAGGGGTCAGCGGCTAGTGGGGCTCAGTGGTTGAGCATTGACCTATGAACTAGGATGGAATGGTTCAATTCCTGGTCAGGGCACATGCCCAGGTTGCCAGCTCGATCCCTAGTAGGGGTCCTGCAGGAGGCAGCCCATCAATGATTTTCTCTCATCATTGATGTTCCTATCTCTCACTCCCTGTCACTTCCTCTCTGAAAACAATAAAAATATATTTAAAAACAAATAAACAACAAGAACAAAAGTCAGTAGTCAGAGCTCTGGATACACATATCTGCACCCAACCTGAAGGAGGACAGGAATTCAATCCTACTATATGTCTAGAAGGTGAGGGGAGGGAGGAGGGGGAGAGCGGGGAACCAGAAAATGGGACCAACAGCCATAGGGACTACCACAATGCTTTTGAAAAATACCACCCAGCCCAGAGGGATGGGGTAGACAACAGGAGGGGACAGGAGGTAGAGGGGGACCAGGAGGACACAGAGGGGGCCTGCATGGTGTGAGATCCTAATCAGTGTGCAGGGCTGGGACTGGAGGAGCCCTCTGCCCCTTTCTATCTGGACCCTGGGGAAGGCCAACCGAGTTGCCACTGTAACTCCCATATCCCAACAACTCAAACTCTTTCCCTTTCTCCCATTGTCAACTCTTTAGTAATTCGGGCCTTCCGGGCATTTATTCCTCCAATTGTCTTTCTTTATTCATGACCCCAATGTCTTTTTTAGTCAAAATAAAGTCTCCCCCCCCCCCCACTCTCTTGTCCCCTCTCTTCCCTGATTCCAGGTCCAGGTTCCTTCCTTCTCTTTGACCCACCTTCCATCTGCATGATCCCCCTCCTTCGCTGTGCTCAACACCTTAACACGCAGTTCCATCCATTTTATCTCGCCGGCTTTTCCCCTCTAACAAGGTCAGTCCACGCCTCTGTCTCCCACACACCCTGCTCCCTGCACTGTCTGGGGATCACAGATTCAGGTCCTCCTGTAGACTTGCGTGAATGCAGGTGAGTTCTTCCAACCTCCTCTCCAGCTGCGACTTCAAGTCTTCTGCTGACTCAGCCTTTGCGCCCTCATGTAAGTGCACTGACTCTTTCACTAGCTGAATTACATCCATGAGAAGGAATAGACCTGCCGTGGCTGCACCAAAGACCCTGGCTTCTTTGCTCATGGCCAGAGCAGTGCCTCCAAAAGCTTTCTGCAGCTGCTTGCCGCTTCGGGCTGAGACTGTCCCCGTGCGCAAGGAGCGCGTGGCCTTCGCTGCTAAGCGAGGATTGGCTTTGGCCAGCTTGAAGGCACGGGCATTCTTCACAATGTCTTGCAAGAACTGGAAGTACTTTGTTGCTAAGGAAGCAATTTTGGGTGTGCTGGAACGTAGAACCTCCTCAACCACCTTCTCTGTGTCACTGCCGGTTGACAATAGGCGGCTGGATTTGGCTTTTGATGACACATTCTTTGATTCTTCCACGATGCTGGCGGTCACACCGGTCACAGCAGCTGCTGCCCCCAGTCCCAGCCCAGTTGCTGAAAGCACCAGACTAACCCCTGCTGTCACAGGTGCCAGAGACAGGCCAACGATGGTCAGGATGCCAGACACAGCGCCCGAGAAGAGGCTGCCACTGGGGTGATGGTGCAGTCCCTGTGCACCTTGTCCATCTCAACCGCAAGTGCGTAGAGCTTTCCTATGCGTTCCTCAAGGTCCTGTTTCACCCGAGGAAACTCCTTCATAAACCACTCCCGAGGCAGCTGGTCTGCTGAAGGCATGTCTTCCAGCTGGCACAAGTCTGCATAGAGTGCATCTTCCTCACCCCTGTAATCATGAAGGTCAGGGGATTAACCACGACAGGGGTATGAATTACTAAGGATGAGAACCCCGACTGGATGAGCTGGTGCAGGAAGCTCTGTCCTCTATGGTGGGAACGTGTGTGTCTACTCAGAATCTCTCAGATGACACCCCATTGGCAGCCCCCATTCTGACTGGAAGCGGTCGCTAAGCCACACTGCCTTCCCTCTGGTCAGGGTTACTCCATGGAGAAGAGAAGAGGGTCCCACAGGGAGGTCAGGAGCCCTCCAGCTCGCAGACAGGGTTGGAGGACATAATCACCCAGGGCCCTCTAACCCCAGCAGAGAGGGGATCAAATCAGGGAAGGAAGAAATGTGCCCCCTGACCCCCTGCACAGCCCTCCACTAGGCCCCTGGCCTCCTCAGTCCTGTGCCAGGTGCCTCAGCTGCCTCACTGTAGTCCCAGCCCCGCTGCCAAGCCTTCCTACCATCCTCCCACCTGGACCCACCCTTGCTCCATCCTGAACCGGGGCTCTCACCCTGCTCCAGGCCTCTCTGGGCCTCCGGACAGGGTGAGTGCACTTGCTGCCTCACCCTTGGCACTGTAGTTCACCCCAAGGCCTTCACCACAGTCCTATCCGACAGACTAGCATTCCATTAAAGAGGGAGATGACATAAGCCCAGAGCCCCAGAGCCGGGCAGAAATACACTCAGGATTCAACCCAACATGGTGCAGCTTCATTCCAGCTCTCCCCCTTCCAGGCCAGCAGGACCCTGCAGAGTCTGTACAATCCCTTTCATAGGGAGAGAAGGCTCTCTAGCCACAATCCCCAGGGACACAAACTGTGCCAGGAATTTTCTGGCTTTTCCCAAAGGAAATCCTGCATGGCTCTCACATCCAACAGGAAGACCGTTAGGCCCTGTCTATTCCCAGCATCTTTTTATTTATTTATTTTATTGCTTTTTAGAGAGAGAGGAAGGGAGAAGTATAGAGATGGAAACATCAATATGAAAGAAGCATCAATCAGTTGCCCCCTGCATGACCACTACTGGAGGTCAAGCCCGAAAGCGAGGCATGTGCCCTGACTGGGAATCAAACCAGTGACCTCTTGGTTCATGGGTCAACACTCAATCACTGAGCCACAATGGCCTGGCCCCGCGTGACTGTATTCTATAATTAGGGTTACATGAGGTCATCAGTGTAAGACCTAAGCCAAAATGAATGGTGTCCTTATGAGAAGGAGCAGAGACAACAGTTCTCTCCCTCCCCCACTTTTTCCATTTCTCTCTCTCTCTCTCTGAATAAATCAATAATTTTTTTTTTTTTTAGCGGGCACGAATATATAATATTGTAAAAATTCTACATAAAGAAAAGCTAGACGAGTGGGCAAAGGGGCGCATGTTTCCCACCTGCATCAGGTCCCGCCGCTCCTTCTCACCTGTGCAGATGGCCTTCTTGATGGTCCGCAGCTCATTCATGAGAGCCTGGGCCTCATCCAGCTTGTAGGTGCTGTGAGTATTTCACATCTTGCGGTCAATCCCATCCTTCCTTCCCTCTCAAATCAATCACTTTTATAAATCTTTTAAGAAATGTGTGACTCACAGGGAGTTGGAGACTCTATAAATGCAGATAAGGGACTGGGGACTGGTGTATGTTTTGTGTGCGCACAGACAGGATGGAAATGTGTTTCCTGCCGTATGCACACAAGACATATTATTCTTATTTCACAGAAAAAGAAAGGGAAACTCAGGACAAGTGAAGGCCCAAGCCAAGGAGCAGAAAGCTCACAGGTGGCATCCAAGGTCACCACTCAGGCATTTCCATACATTAGTGTGAAACCTCCATTATAGTTCGAAAATTCATGTGATTTCTGCGTTTTACCCTATAGTTCACCTATGGGATTTTTTTTAAATTTGAAAATAATGTTTCAGTCCACACACCACTGATGGAGTAAAACTACCAGGCAAAGAGGATTCCTCCTGCTTCTCACAGGTGCTCCAAGGTGGGCAGTGGACAGGGGGTGTCCAGGTGGGTGGGGTTGGAGCCTCAGCTCTAAACCTGTGATCAATCAGTATCACCTCTCCCCCTCCAGGCTGGTCTCCGGGGCCACAATTCCCCTGAGCACCTCTGACCCCACCCTTGCCCACTTATTAATTCATCCTTAAGAAGTCCAGCCCCTATGGAAAGAAGTAGCAGCACTGAGCCCTTTACACCCTGGGAAGCATTGTCCTAACTATCCTATCACACAATCCTAACTCTCAAAGGGCCTGAGAGGAAAACATGTATTACAGCTTCCCAAACAGAAAACCGGGGTTCCCACGGGGTGTCATGCTGGCGCCAGGAGGGAGGAAGCTGCTGTTCTGGTTCCTGTTTCGTTGTGTTTTGGACCATATGCCATTTCCCTACAGCAACAGAAGTCCTTCAAACACTCAAGGATTCTGAAAGGGTCATTTTTCCCTCAACGCTCCCTCTTGGCTCCGAATTTGTCAGAAAACGTCCACACCTCAGGCCTGGCCGGGTAGCTGTTGGTTAGTGTCTTCCTGACACGCCAAGGTTGGGGTTCGGTCCCCGGTCAGGGCACATACAAGAGTCAAGCAATGAATGCATAAATACGTGGAATGTGGAGGGCCCCTGGGAAGGCACTTGGGCACTTTTTCCTGAATAATTGTCAGCTGAACCCATGGCGACAGGCAAAGCTGTGCTCTCATCCTGGCCCTTTCCTGGTGCAGCCATCGCTAGATGCCACCTGCAACTTCCAGCTCATGGGTTTCCTGTTACTGCTGACCTCAACAGCAGCAGCTCTGTCCATTGTCCTCCAGGTCCCCAGGCTGCAGACACATAGCTCCAGCAGTAGGGGTTTCTGTGCCGACCATGCCACCTCCCATCCCTGCAGAGGCTGCTGGCAGCGTCCAGTGCTCCAACGCCCAGATTTCCGACCACAACCCTTTTCTCACAGGAGTCCTGGCAGGGAAGCTGAGTGGCCACACTGCAGTTACATCAGTGTCCTTTCAGAGTGGCCCTCCCTCCCAGTCAGAGCCCCTGCAGGTGCAGGTCCTCTGCCCCAAATACTCTCACCCCCACTCTCCTCTCCATCCTCTTCAACCCTTGGTGACCTCTCTTCAGGGAAGCCTTCCTTGACTCCTCACACTAAGCCAAGACCCTGATATAAGAGCTCTCTCCTTAATGTTGGACTGGCAGGAAGTGATGGAGGATCCCAAAGAATCAATACCCACGGGTCAAAGAATTTCCAAAGAGCAAACACATGCTTCATGTGCCTCGTGAGAACTGGTACCTCGCCCGACAGGCTGCTCACACATCCCTGTGCTCTTCAGAGGGCCTAGCAGACACGTGGGCCCTAGTGAGGAAGCCTCTGTGTATGTCCAGCTTGCCCCACTAAGGTCAGGGAGGTCAAGGTCATGCTGACCTGAGTGGGCCGGAAAGGAACCTTCTCCTTTGTTCTGTTTACCTTGGTTGACTCACCTTGCTCGTATCACTGGAGAGCTGGTGTTTCCTTGTCGGTGTGGGTCTGGTCCTCGCTGGGGGCCACGGAAGGCAAAGCCCATGAGTGCTCTCCGGGGGGCAGTGTCCCTCAGTTCAGTTGCGGGGAATCACTTCCCAAATCAACCCTCAGGGAGCCTTGTCGCAGCTCTGCCCTCGGGGACCCCAGGCTCCAACAGGTCACTTCTGGCTGGTGGAGGCCTCGGGCCTTTGTGCAGAGTAATGGGAAGCCCTTGAAGAGCTGGAAGCAGGTGCTTGATCAGGTCTGTATTCCTAAGGGCTGTTCTGGCTCAGTGTGGACAAGGGGCAGGGGCAGTGCCACAAGGGTAAACAGAGGAAGACCATGTGGAAGCTCTTGCAGGAGAAAAATGTGAGGGTAGCTGGGAGAAATGTTTGCGGTCTTGCTGTCTCTCTATCTCTGTTTATCCATGACCCTGTCTCACACCTGCAGACAGGCCCTTCTGATCTTAATCAGCCTCATGTCCTACAGTTAATCTTGGGCCCCAGCTTCTGGTTGAGAAAGCCACCTGTGTCCAGCCCAGGCCACCTGTGCAGAAGCTTCCCCCGGGTGTCCCAGGGGAGCTTACGGGGCACCGAGGTCTCAGGGACTTGACTGGACAGGACAGTGGGAGCCCAGTGAGCCAGCAGGAGCAATGGAAGATTTGCTCCCTGAGTTCCTGGAGGACAGGCTCATGGGGAGGGGAAGCCAGGCACCCAGAGCCCAGATGAGCCTGACAATGCACACCAGATAGACTCAGTGTACCAGTCCACCTTATTGAACCAAATTCACGGAACACAAGGTGGGAGGAACAGAGGGTCTAAAATATCATCGTGTCCACACCACCTCCCCCACTGATGGAGAGGCTGTGTCTCAGGGCCCGATTGGTAGATCTCCTTGACCTGCTGAGAGTATCTGTTTTCTCTTTTCTTTCCTTTTCTTTCCTTTTCTCTTCTTTTCTTTTCCTTCCTTGCTTTTTCTTTTCTTACACTGTTCTAAGAGCATTTGCAGTTTCATGGTAATTTCATTGGTCTCTCAGAGCATCCTGGCCCCAATGAGCACCAGCAACTTGTCAAATTTTCCACCCACTCAGCTGTCATCACCACCCCCATCACGGTCCCCATCATCACCACCATCATCAAGAAGTCACTGCCTATAGTGGATAACATTGTAATACCTATGAATGATGCCATATGTCTGCTAGACTTAGCGGGTGATCACTTTCTAATCACTAGATTGCACCCCCAAAACTAATATAATATTGTATGTCAACTGTAATTGAAAAATAAAATAAAATAATTTTTTAAAAAGTCACTGGCAGTGGATGCAGGTGGCCTGGGAGAGGTCCCTGGGGGGAAAAGGAGACTTATGTAATACTTTAAACACTAAAGAATTTAAATTAAAAAAAAAAAGAACATACAAATCCCCTGTCTACTAATGCAGTTCTTTAAGAACATACTTTAATATAAATTTGTATTTGAGCAACTTCATTCATAACTCTAAAAGCCATAACTGTACCTATTTCAACACAAATCTGAGATTGTAAGGTCCATGAAGGTTTTTTATCTTTGTTTCCTGATGTATCCCTAACACCAAAAATTTAATAGTATGTTTCTACACTTATGCCTTGAGCTTTCTAATTGAAAATTTGTTCTATCATTCTTATTGCATTGACAATGTAAGGTTTTGGTAGGGACTGAAAGAGAAAATCAGAGGAAGCATGTATTACCATATATTAATTGATTATTATTTCTAATAGCAAGAACTTCAATGCCTTTAGCTTGTGCCCATGCAGGTATAGAAATGAATAATAAACAATTCATTATCTTTTAGAATTTATTTTTTTTAATGAAGTATGAATAACTAAGTACTTTCTGTCCAATGACTTGTGTGAATTTTTATGTAAGACATAAGAGAATGTCTGTAATCTCTTCTTTTGCTTGGATAGATGTGACCATACTTGGGTCTCTTGAATAATTGCTTGAACCACTCCTAGGCCACCCATAGTGTTTCAAGATCAATGTACATGATCTAGTCATATAGGTATGTGGCTCTGTGGATTGTGTACTAATCAGGGAATTGTTAAAACACTTGTGATTATACTTTTATTTTATTTTTATTTTTTATTTATTTTAAATATATTTTAATGATTTTTTACAGAGAGAAAGGGAGAGGGATAGAGAGTTAGAAACATCGATGAGAGAGAAACATGGATCAGCTGCCTCCTGCTCACCTCCTACTGGGGATGTGGCTGCAACCAAGGTACATGCCCTTGACCAGAATCGAACCCGGGTCTCTTCAGTCCCCAGGCCGACGCTCTACCCAGTGAGCCAAACCGGCTAGGGCTGTGATTATACTTTTAGCTATTTGGTTACACAATCATTACTATTTTTCATTAAACTATAGATAGTGATTTAGAATAAAAACATCACTCCCTACCTAAGATGAATTGCTGGAAGACAAAGGCGAGCTGGAACTGGAAAGCAGGGCTAGAGACCAGGACCAGGGAGAGACGGGGTTCCTGCTGGGACGGTGAACCCTGGGGAGGGCCAATCCAGGAGCCACTGAAACTCCCATATCCCAACAACTCAAACTCTTTCTCCTTCTTCCATTGTCAACTTTTCAGTAGTTCGGGCCTTCTCAGTGCTTATTCCTTCACTTCTCTTTCTTTATTCATGACTCCAATGTCTTTTTTAGTCAAAATAAAGTCTCCCCCCCCCCCCACTCTCTTGTCCTCTCTCTTCCCTGATTCCAGGCTCCAGGTTCCTTCCTTCTCTTTGACCCGCCAGCCATCTGCATGAACCTCTCCTTTGCTGTGCTCAACACCTTAACACACAGTTAAATCCATTTTATCTCACCGGCTTTCCCCCTCTAACTGTTATATTGTAAATCAGAAGATGCTTTAATCAATAAGCCAAATTTATTTGGAGTCTTTTTCATTTCGCTAACACTAGCAGGCCCACAGGAAATATTGCTTCTCACATTCTGGGGCCCAATATCGTGGAAGTTTTTTCTATTTATACGTTTTTCAGCTTTTTGTCTTCCGAATTTGGAACAAGACTTCTGGAGCTTCTGAGAAAAAGTCCTGTGTGCTGGGCCAGGGCCGTGAGACCAGACCTCAAGGCCTGGCCTGGTGCCAGCACTGACAACTCTGTCTGGGGCATAGTTTATGGCCTCTCTGGAATGGGAGTAGTCTTATTTTTCCCTATTATTTAAGCACCCAAACGTTTACAGAAGCCAGAATAGCAGGGTTAAAATTTTAAATGGCAGTTTTTACCCAAGATGGAGGTTATTATGCTTCCTAACAAGGTCAGTCCATGCCTTTGTCTCCCACACACCCCTGCTCCCTGCTCTGTCTAGGGATCATGAAGTCAGGGATTCGGTAGACTTTCGAGAAAGTGGATGCGTTCTTCCCATCTCCTCTCCAGCTCCTGGGCCAGCTGCCTCAACTCTTCAGCAGACTGAGCCTTTGCGCCCTTATGTAAGTGCACTGACTCTATAACTAGCTTAATTACATCCACGAGAAGGGAAACACCTGCCATGGTTGCACCAGCGATCCTGGCTCCTTTGCTCATGGTCAGAGCAGTGCCTCCAAAAGCTTTCTGCACCTGCATGTCGCTTGGGGCTGACATTGTCCCCGTGCGCATGAAGCTCCTGGCCTCAGCTGCTAAGACAGGATTGGATTTGGCCAGATTGAAGGCATGGGCATTCTTCACAATATCTTTCACGGATATGGAGCACCTTACTGCTAAGGAAACAATTTTGGGTGCGTTTCCAAGTAGAAGCTCCTGGACCACATTCACTTTGTCGCTGCCCTTTGACACTAGGCACCTGGCTTTGGCTTTTGCTGACGTGTTCTTTGAGTCTTCCACAATGTCTGCTGTCATATCAGTCACAGCAGCTGCTGCCCCGAGTCCCATCCCAGTTGCTAAAAGCACCAGACTAGCCCCTAGTGTCACAGGTGCCAGAGACAGGCCAATGATGGTCAGGATGCCAGACACAATGCTGGTGGAAGAGGCCGCCACTTTGGAGATGGTGCAGTCCCTGTGCACCTTGTCCACCTCATCAGCAAGTGCGTAGAGCTTTCCTATGCATTCCTCAATGAACTGTTTCTCCTGAGGAAACTGCTTCATAAAGCTCTCCCTAAACTCCTGTTCTATTGAGGGCATGTCTTTGTCCTCCTCGGCCATGAGTGTTTCCTGCTGGCGCAAGTCTGCATAGAGTGCATCTGCCTCATCCCTGCAATCATGAAGGACAGGTGATTAATGAAGGCAAGTGTATGAATCGACTGGATGAGCTGGTGCAGGAAGCCCTGTCCTCTATGGTGAGAACATGTGAGTCTACTCAGAAGCCCTCAGATGACACCACATTGGCAGCCCCCATTCTGACTGGAAGTGGTCACTAAGCCTCACTGCCTTCCCTCTGGTCAGGGTTACTCCATGGAGAAGAGAAGAGGGTCTCACAAGGAGGTCAGGAGCCCTCCAGCTCCCAGACAGGGTTGGAGGACATAATCACCCAGGGCCCTCTACCCCCAGCAGAGAGGGGATCAAATCAGGGATAAAAGAAATGTACCTCCCCAGCCCCCAACACAGCTCTCTCTTAGGCCCGGGGCTTTCTCAGTCCTGTGCCAGGTGCCTCAGCTGCCTCACTTGTAGTCCCAGCCACACTGCCAAGCCTTCCTACCATCCTCCCACCAGGACCACCCTTGCTCCATCCAGACCCTGGGCTCCGACCCTGCTCCAGGCCTCTCTGGGCCTCCGGACAGCATGACTGCACCTGCTTCCTTGCCCTTGACCCTGCAGTTCACCCCAAGGCCTTCACCATAGTCCTATCAAACAGACTTGGTATTCCATTGAAGAGGGAGATGACAAAAGCCCAGAGCCCCAGAGCCGGGCAGAGATTCAGTCAGGATTCAACCCAACACGGTCCAGCTTCACTCCAGCTCTTCCCCTTCCAGGCCAGCAGATCTCTGCAGAGTCTGTAAAATCCCTTTCTTAGGGAGAGCAGGCTCTCTAGCCAAAATCCCCAGGGACACAAACTGTGTCAGGATTTTCCTAGCTTGTCCCAAAGGAAGTCCTGCGTGGCTCTCTTGTCCAACAAGTAGACATTTGGGCCCTGTCTATTCCCAGCATCTTTTTAAAAAATATATATTTTATTGATTTTTCACAGAGAGGAAGGGAGAGGGATAGAGAGACAGAAACATCAATCAGCTGCCTCCTGCACCCGCCGCTCCCCCCCCCCCCCCCCCACCACTGGGGATGTGCCCACAACCAAGGTACATGCCCTTGACAGGAATTGAACCTGGGACCCTTGAGTCCCCAAGCCGATGCTCTATCCACTGAGCCAAACTGGTTCTGGCCTAGCATCTTTTTAAAAGTTCATGTGAACTGCCCACCTACTATGTGTCAGTCATTAGGCTAAACAGTTTACATGCATTAACTTATTCTCCTTACAATGATATGAAACAGGTGAAAAGACAGAGAGTGGTTAAGTAACGGGCCCAAGGTCATGTAACCCTCCCCCTGCAGGCCTCATCCCTTCTCAATCTGAGGCCCTTCTCTGCCAACGAATGATATGAAGGAAATGTTCCTCATGGACTGTTGAGAAGGAACTTGTTCAACCCCAAGCTCAGGACCGGCCTGGAGGAGTGTGCCAGCCAGAGGAATCTAGATGCAGGGGAGATGGGGGGACAATACAGGCATCCCCTGGAGGTTACCTGGGCAACTTGGCTGCAGCCACAAATCTCTCCCAGGATTCATCACTCAGGAAGTGTTGAAGTTTCTCTTTGTTAAATGGGTCATTTAAATACTCAATGGCAACAACAAACTCTTCGTCCTCTAAATGGGAAGAAAAAAGAATAAGGTTAGAAGAAATGCTGGTAGAATGGAAATGGAATTGAGTATAAACAATTGAGTATAAATGTTCATCTTCCTGAGCGGCTGTCACCTGGCGGACTTTTTTTTTTCTTAACCTGGGGTGCTTTTGGTGAGTCGCCTGGTGCTAGGGATGGAATTGTGTCCCCCCAAATTTATATGTTGCAGCCCTGACTGCCCATGTGACTGCATTTTATAATTAAGGTTAAATGAAGTCATAAGTGTGGGACCCTAATCCATTATGACTGTTGTCCTTATGAGTGAGGGAAAGACACAGATCTCCCCCCCCCCACTTGTCTCTCTCTCTCTCTCTCTCTCTATATATATATATATATATATGTGTGTGTGTGTGTGTGTGTTTAAGACAGATATGTACCTCATCCTGCTCCTTTTTCACAGTGGTTAGAGCATCGGATAGAAGACCAAAAGGTTTAGAGTTCTATTCCTCAGTTGAGGTGCCCTGGCACCAGTGGGGGCTCCTGTAGGGCAACCAATTGATGTGTCTTTGTCCCTGGACTACCACATGTTCAGTCTCTACAAATCAAGGGAAATACATTTTAATATATATTTTTTTATTGAATTTTTACAGAGAGGGATAGAGAGTTAGAAACATTGATAAGAGAGAAACATTGATCAGCTGCTTGCTGCACACCCCCTTCTGGGGATGTGCCTGCAACCAAGGCACATGCCCTTGACCAGAATCAAACCTGGAACCCTTCAGTCCACAGGCTGTCACTCTATCCACTGAGCCAAACTGGTCAGGGCGGGGAAATACATTTTTTAAAAAGTGTGACTCTCAGGGATTTGGAGACCCTGGAAATGAAGATAAGGGACTGGGGACTGGTGTATGTTTTGTGTGCACAGAGACAGGATGTAAATGTGTTTTCTGCCATATACACACAAGGGACATTATTCTTATTTCACAGAAAAAGAAAGCGAAACTGAGACAGGAAAAGAAGGCCCAAAGTCAAGAAGCAGAAAGCTCACAAGTGGCATCCAAAGCCAACCATCAGACATTTCCTTACATTAGGTTGAAGCCTCCTTGTAGTTCAGAAATTCATGTGATTTCTGCATTCTACATTATAGTTTGCCTATGGGACTTTTTCAAATCTATACTAATAAAAGGGTAATATGCTAATTAGCCTGGGTTGACCGGCCATCATCTGGACATCTGACTTCCTTCCAGACAAAGCCATGGTGGTGGGGTCCGAGGCAGAGGCAGTTAGGGGTGATCAGGCCGGCAGGGGGTTAGGAGCATTAAGGCAGGCAGGGGAGGGTAGTTGGGGGTGACCAGGCCAGCAGGGGAGGGCAGTTGGAGGCAAGATCAGTCTTGCAGGGGAGGGCAATTGGGGGCGAGATCAGGCCGGCAGGGAAGGGCAGTTAGGGACAATCTGGCAGGCAGAAGCAGTTAGGGGCGATCAGGCCAGCAGGGGGAACAGTTAGGGGCTAGATCAGGCCAGCAGGGGAGGGCAGTTAGGGGCAATGAGGCAGGCAGGCAGAGGAAGTTAGGGGCAATCAGGCAGGCAGGTAGGTGAGCAGTTAGGAGCCAGGGGTCCCAGATTGCTACAGGGATGGCCAACTGCCAGTTTAGGGATGTCCCACAAGAATCGGGCCTAAACCGGCAGTCGGACATCCACCAAGGGGTCTCCGATTGGAGAGGGTGCAGGCTGGGCTGACCACCCCCGCCCCCTTGTGCATGAAATTTGTGTACCAGGCCACTAGTTTAAAAATAATGTTTCAGACCACATGCCACTGATGGAGTAAAACTACCAGGCAAAGAGGATTCTCCCTGCTTCTCACAGATGCTCCAACGTGGGAAGTGGAGGGGTGTGTCCAGGTGGGTGGGGTTTGGAGCCTCAGCTCTAATCCTGTGATCAATCAGTATCTGCTCTCCCCCCTCCAGGCTGGTCTCAGGGGCCACAGCTCCCTGTGGGCATCTCTGACCCCATGTGGGCCCACTTCTTAAACAAGAGATAATTTTCTTTGCCTTTTAAGATTTTCTTCAATTCTGTAGATTGTCTTCTCACATTCTTTTTAAAAATATATATATATTTGTATTGATTTCAGAGTGGGAGGGAGAGGGAGAGAGAGAGACAGTAGAAACAATGATGAGGGAGATTCATATTGTTTGGCCACCTCATGCATGCCCCCTACTAGGAATAGAGCCCCCAACCAGGATATGTGCCCTTGACTGGAATCAAACCTGAGAACCTTCAGTCCGTAGGCCGACACTTCATCCACTGAGCCAAACCAGCCAGGGCAAGAGATCATCTTGTTTATCCTCAGGAATGGACCAGCTACAGCCCTCCCTCAGGGAACCCGGAGCCTGCTCAGGAGCTGCTGGTTTCTGATCTGTCCTCTCCTCCCTTATGCTGCAACCTGAAGAAGTATTTTCCTCTCCTGTGTGTGTGTGTGTGTGTGTGTGTATGGGGTGGGGGGTAGGGGGGTGGGAATTTGGTTTCCTAGGCAACGCAGTGTTGATTTGGGTGGGTGGAGGGATGTTTTCTCCTTTTCCTGCTTCACCCCCTGAGGGAGAAAGTAAATCTGGGTTGAGATGGAGAAACCCAGAACACTGTATCTGTGTATTTGTGGGCCAGGCTGTGGGTGGGTGTGGGAAATAACAAAGTGGGCCTCCGCAGGGGTATCTCAGATCAACAGAAGAAGTTCCTGCCTGACAGTCACACCTGGTACGCAGGTGTTTATAATTGGGAGCACAGGTCAGGGACCCAGCACAGCTGTGGGGGGTGGCAGTATTTAGAGGGGAAAGTTTCCACCAGGAACTAGCAGGTTCCAGGTACAGGGGAAAAGAAATTCCCACCTCCCATGGGCTGTCCTGGCCTCATTGGAGACATGGCATGAGTTGCAAAGGATGGGAGGCAGTGAGCAGCCTGAGAAGAGAGCCAGGAACAATGCCCTCCCACAGACTCCTGGTTGAGGGGCCTGCCATTGGTCCCTCCAGGGGTTTGAGGACACTCATCAATCCCCTTGGAGGTTCTTAATTCCTGTGTAGCTTAACCCAGCCTGGAGATGCCTCCCTCAATTCTAGATAATAAGCAGGAACCAGCTAGAGAGGAGGAAGCTGACTACCTGGGCAGATCCTGTCAGCTTCTGAGGTCATGATGTCAGCAGTGGGATCTCAGAGTTTCCCCTTTAGATCACCAGTCTGTGTCCAGCTGGAAGGAGGTGTTGCTTCACCCTTGGGGAAGAGAAAACAAATTGTGGGGTTGAAAGTGAGCCATCTGAGCAACAGGGAGCAGCAAGGGACTACGCCTCTGGTGATTCTTTCAGGGAAGGAAGGCCGCAAGTGCCAGACGGAGTCAATCCACTGTGTTTCCCATCTGCTGGGCTCTGCCAGCTGCTAGTTAAGAGAAGGTACTCACCTCTCACTCCAGCCCACTCCAAGCCCAGTGACAGTCCCCTTGTCCTGTGGGGGCAGAAAGACAAGACCATCAAACAAGGAAACACACAGCTGAGGAGTCATAAAACCAAAGAAGCAGTAACACCAGACACAGAAGGAAAGATGGAAGGAATGTTTTGGAAATGACTTGAGGTTGGGGACATTTGTGTTTATTAATCACTCAGCTAATATTGATGGTGTGTCTACCACAGGCTCCTTACGAGTTCCCTCACCAAATACTCTCACACATTCCACGTGGTGGGCACCATGGTGACTCCCATTGGGACGTAAAGGAAACCACCACAAAGTCTAGGTTTTCACCTAAACTCAGGTTAGTCCCAGTCTCAAGTCTTCCTGATCCCAATCCCGTGTTTGTGAGGACTACGCTCGACTCTCTTTTATATACAAAAATGCTTATTAATGCATCTGTGTTACTTGTAAATGACTCTTCTCATTCCCAAAGGATGTCTTGCACCCTATGCCAAGTCTCCGTGTTGATAAATTCCTGGGGCTGTAGCTCCCAAGTCTGCACCCTTCTTGCTTATAACACCCTCATGCCCTAAGGCCTGGGGTCCTGCAGCCCTGGCCCCAGCCCTGCAGCCCTGCTGTGGGCTGCCCAGCCCTCCTGATGGTGCCTGGTCCTCTCTGCTGCCCACGCTCACCAGTGGACCTTAGCTTGTTTCTAGTTCTTTATGAAAATAGTGCGGAAACATCCTTCAGGCATAAAACTTTGTCTGCATTTGAGATTGCCTCCCTTAAGATATTTAATAAATAGAATGACTGGGACAGAGGGTATCGCCATATAAAAATTCTCTTAACGCTAGAGCCACACTCTAATGCAAACAAATTGCACCAATTTACATTTATGCTCACAGGATATGAGGTGTCCATCTTTTCCATCTTCCAGTTCATAGTACTTTTTAAACATACACACATATCATTCTTTTAAAAATTCTTTTATTAGGCTAAAAAATGCACAACATATAATTTACCACCTTAACTATTTTTAAGGGTACAGATCAATAGTGTTAAATTATATTTACCCTGTTGTGCACCAGTCTCCAGAATTCTCTTCATCTTATAAAACAGAACTCAGTTCCCACTAAACAATAACTCCCCATCCCCCCTCCAACCCCTGGAAACTGCCATTCTACTTCCCATCTCTATGGATTCCAGAGCTTCATTTAAGTGGAATCACACAATGTTTATCTTCCTGAGATGGCTTTATTTCACTTAGCATAGTGTCCTCAAGGTTCATGCCTGTTGGAACATGGGCCAGAATGCCCTTCGTTTTTAAGGTTGTAATTTTTTTAAAAGGATTTTTGGGAACGTTTATTTGAGCCAAACTGTGCAAGATCTAAAATGCTCTTGAGAGAGAGAAACCAAGATGGTGGCATAGATAAACACTGGAAATTGCTGCCTCACACAACCACTTCAAAACTACAACTAAAAGACAAAAGGGACATCATCAAGAACCACAGGAAGGCTGGCTGAGTAGAAATTCTACAGCTAGAAGGAAAGAGAAAAGCACACTGAGACTCAGAGGAGGTGCGGAAGTAAAGTGCAGAGGTAGGAAGGAGCGCAAGCATAAGGAGCCTCTGGGAAACTTCAAGCGTACCAACATCCGAATTATCGGGGTGCCAGAAAAAGAGAGAGAGAAAGACACTGAAAAACTATTTGAAGAAATAATGACAGAAAACTTCCCCTACCTGGTGAAAGAAATAGACTTACAAGTCCAGGAAGCGCAGAGAATCCCAAACAAAAGGAATCCAAAGAGGACCACACCAAGACACATCATAATTAAAGTGCCAAGAGCAAAAGACAAAGAGAGAATCTTAAAAGCAGCAAGAGAAGAAAAGTCAGTTACCTAGAAGGGAGTACCCATACGACTGTCAGCTGATTTCTCAACAGAAACCATGCAGGCCAGAAGGGAGTGGCAAGAAATATTCAAAGTGATGAATAGCAAGAACCTGCAACCAAGGTTACTTTATCCAGCAAAGCTATCATTCAGAATTGAAGGTCAGATAAAGAGCTTCACTGATAAGAAAAAGCTAAAGGAGTTCATCACCACCCAACCAGTATTTTATGAAATGCTGAAAGGTATTCTTTAAGAAGAGGAAGAAGAAAAAGGTAAAGATACAAATTATGAACAACAAATACATATCTATCAACAAGTGAATCTAAAAATCAAGTTAATAAAAAATTTTATGAACAGAGTAAACTGGTGAATATAAAAGAATCAGGGGCATAGGAAGGGAGTGGACTCACAATTCTCAGTGGGGGGGGGGGGGAAGGGGTGTGGGGGTTGTTGGAAGAGACTGGACAAAAATTGTACACCTATGGATGAGGACAGTGTGGGGGCAAGGGCAGAGGGTGCGGTGGGAACTGGGTGGAGGGGAGCTATGTGGGGGGGAAAAAGAGGAACAACTGTAATAATCTGAACAATAAAGATTTATTAAAATAAAAAAATAAAATGCTCTGGAGAATAACATTTTCACAGTTTCTTCTCTGTATTTGAAATGAACAAGGGGATGTAAGGAAGGTTACATGAAGTTGGGAGAAAGCAAGTGGGGATTGGATTACAGGACAGTGAACAAGAGTTTGGTCTCTTTAAAAAAAAACAACAAATGTTTTTATTGACTTTACAGAGAGGAAGGGAGTGGAAGAGAGAGATAGAAACATTGATGAGAGAGAAGAATACATTGGCTGCTCTCTACATGCTTTCCGCTGGGTTATGAGCCCACAACCCGAGCATGTGCCCTAACTAGGAATTGAACTGGTGACCTTTTCATTCATGGGCCAACACTCAACCACTGAGCCACACCGGCCAGGCCAGATTGCCCTCTTGAGAATGGTTATTTCAAAGGTGATTTCACCTAGATGCACAGAAACAATGGACAGGGCTTGCTTAAGGAAAACAAACCTTTTACTAAAAAGTAAAAGAGGTGACCCCCTGCCATGACCTGCCAGCTAGGAATTTATGATCACATCACCCTGTGCGGTTGTTTTACATTGAACCCATTTTTCATTCACGGTTCCCTTTTTGATGACAAGTCAATTTGAAGGATGCGTGGATGACCAACCTTTCGGTTGTTTAGTGTGGTCTCACAGCGCTATAGGGGCTCTTTCCTAGGAAGTGTCAGTGTGCACCTTCTCTTGGTGACCATTGGGATGGGGCCATACTGTAATCATGGGCTCTGTGTTGAGGCCAAATTTTGCCCAAATGGGACAGGAAGGTAAAGGGAAGGCAGTGACGTCTTATGGCCATCATTGTGAAAACACACTCTGGCCCTGGCTGGAGCAATCGACGTTTCTCTGTCTTTTGTAGGGAGGGGTTATAGGGCTAAGCCTCGGACTGACCTGTTGGCAAAGCCACAAACAAGTCCCACCTTAGAGGGCACAGCCCTCTTAGCATAATTAGGCTTGCCCTTATGACCCTCCCTAGTTCTTAACCGGGTAGCTAATGGGCTGAGGGAAATGCAGCAAGTGCTGCCAAAATAAGTGAAACTCACAATAATATTGTAATTATGGTGACCACTACCTTGTTTACCTCTGGCTATAAAATAAAGGCTCAGCTTGCTGTCTGGGTCTCTCTCTGTGGCCTCAGCCAGGCACAGGAAGATCCACCTAGACCCAGCTTATTCTCTTTGTCTTTTCTACATCCTTCTCTGCCCTCCCTCAGGCTCACTGAACCCTTGGCTGAGCTGGCCCGGCACAGTCTTTCTCTCTCCATCTCTAATCAATAATAATGAAAACTCTCTGGAAAATTTCAGTTCTATGAAAGATCATGATGGAAACAGACCTTTCCATGGAGAGGATTCTCTCAGTTCTGTCTGGACTATCTTGCCTTGGAGCCCAGGGAAGAAAGGAAATGCTGATTGTCAGTAGGCGTTATTTTAAGAAGCAAAACAGCATTTATCAACTACCCCTCCTGAGTCCTGCCTAAAACAGAGAGCCAAGGGACTTGCCAGTATATTAATAGCTGATACTAAGGTGGCTCACCTGCGTGTCTTTGCTCCGCCCAGGAATGCTCTAAGACTGTACAAATACTCATATTCTTGCAATAACCATTGAACTGTGAACCATTTTTTATCTGTAAACACAGGTCCAGGTCTACTGTCTGCTGCCCCTCCTGACCCCGGGTACCCTCTGCGCTCCTGGCACTGATGGCTCAAGCCTGGGCGTGTGCCATGGCGGGGACACAGGACAACCAGCCACTCTACCACACAGCAAATCCGTTTCACTCTCAACTGAGTCAAGCCATTTGGTTTTCTTGTTGATCTTGATGCAAAAACTATGACTCAGATTTCACACAAAATTCCCCACTGATTTAATGTACTTCTGGCAGTTCTATCAGCTTTCTGAGAGTTCCATTTATTTCCTCCTGTCTCCTTCCTGCAGCCATCACATTTTTTTTTATGAGGAGAAAGAGGAAGAGAGGAATGTGAAAATCTGATTCTGACGCCTGGCCTTGAGCAGGACATCACAAAGCCGCCCCTCCCCCAGCTGGGCCTGTCCAGCTATGGGACTCAGGCCCAGCTCCATTCAGCCCCTCCCACTCCTGCTCACTACCTGCTGCCAGGCACTTTGCTTCCTGCACCAGAGGCTCCTTGAAGGCTGTAGGTACCATTACATCTGTCCTGCATTAGGAAGAAGACACAGATGCAGATGAAGAAGAGGAGGAAGAAGAAAAAAAAGCTTCCACAGCCCTGGCTGGTGTGGCTCAGTGGGTGTGGCATCAGCCTGTGCACTGAAGGGTGGAGGGTTTGATTCTTGGTCAAGGGCACGGACCTGGGTTGCAGGATACATCCCTGAACCGGGTCAGGGCACAGGGCAAATGTGGGAAATAACAATTGATGCATCTCTCACACATCAATGTTTGTCTCACTCTTCTGCTTCCTCCCTCCCTCCCTTCCACTCTCTCTAAAAACCAATGGAGAAAAATATCCTCCGTTAAGGATTAATAAAACAAACAAACAAACACAAAAGCTTCCTCAAAAATCAATCAATCCCAAAGGAATCTAAATGTAAAACCAAAAGGAGAACTATAAACCTGGGGGAAGAAATGTTAAAATTCATGTTGAGTTGCAGAAACATAGCTAATCAAGACACAAATCCCAGAAGCCATAAAGGGAAACTGTGACCGATTTGACTTCTTAACAATTAAAGACGGCAAAGGCGACCATCAGCCAAGGCAGAAACTGTGAGAGACCGGGGCACTGTGTGCAGTAGGTACGGAGACCACAGGTGACTCGCTATCCACAGCACACAGGAGCCTATGGATCAACATGGAGAGACTGAACCCAAATTCTTAAACATGGGGAGACACAGGAACAAATCATTCTCAGGGAAGGGGCTTGCCCAGCATCAGGCAGCTCCTGAGGGCAGAGTAGAGCCCACACCTCCTGATGCTGGAGGCTAAGGAGGGATGTGGTGTGAATAAGGCAACAGCTCCCAGGTGCGTCTCTGCTGTACAGACACAGGGATCTGGGCTCAGTCTCCTCCAGCTCAGACCCACAGGACTACCTCCTATGTCTCCCACCCCCCACGGTTATGAGCGAGTCCCGCCAAGAGCAGGGAGGCAGAGCCCACCCACCTCCTGCTCAGGGTCTCAGTGTGGCACCTGGGGCAAGTCATTCCCCTCTCAGGGCCTCAGTTTCCCACAAGGCCCGGCACTGAGCTGAAAGGGTGTGTGAAACAAGGTCACGATTTGAAATCTCAAAGGAAATCCTTTGCCCCCATCAGCCTCAGCAGCAGCCTCCGAAGGCAGCCTCAGGGCAGCCAGGCCGCAAGGAACAGACGCTCTTACTCACCTACCGTCCCCCACCTACTCTGCATCCTCCACATCCCCCCACTTCCACCTCCTCTGTGTCCTTTACTTGACCCCACATCTCCTTCCTCTATGTCCTCCACATCACCCCACATCCCCCTCCTCTGCCTCTTCCACATCACCAAACATCCCCCCTTCCTTTGGGGTCACTGGCTCCTGTCTCAGGAAGTCCAGGTATGAACTGAGCTGGAGGGAGGATGTGAACCCACCTGAGCAGTGTCCCCCTCCCTCCACTATTTACGGGCACTGGGGTAGGGAGGACATTTTGGGTTCCAATCTGGGCTCTGTCACTGCTACATGTGCCCTTTGACCCATTACCACTGCCCCCCCATGTTTGTTTTCCCTTCTCTATACAATAGTGACAATATCCTTGTCTTAGAAAGTGTGAGGATGAGAAGATGGGAGGGGCTCCTACCCTCCCAACTTACCTAGAATCTCCCTCTGGAAGATTTAAGACAAGACCCACTTCTTAGCTGTGCACATCCACTCGGCAGCTGTGTCTGCACAAACACCTTCTGTGTCTGTGGAAAACTGAAAGCACAGGCTCAAGTTCTGAGAAGCTCAGGGTCAACCACATTACCCAACCTGCACCACGCCAGGCGGGCCCTGCCCTGCCTGCTGACACTTTAGAGCAGTGTTCCTCATTCTTCCTAATGCCGAGACCCTTTAATACAGTTCCTCATGTTGTGGTGACCCCCAACCATAAAATTATTTTTGTTGCTACTTCATAACTGTAATTTTGCTACTGTTATGAATCATAACGTAAATATCTGAAATGCAGGATGTATTTTCATTGTTACAAATTGAACATAATTAAAGCATAGTGATTAATCACACAAAATATGTAATTATATATGTGTTTTCCAATGGTCTTAGGCGACCCCTGTGAAAGGGTCATTCGACCGCCAAAAGGGTCGTGACCCAGAGGTTGAGAACCGCTGCCTTAGAGCAACCCCAGGTTTGACCTCCCAGGTCCTTCTCCACTCAGCCCATCCTGCCTCCCTCAGGTTTCTAGGAGGAATGTACTGGGCTGCATATCTGGCACTTCAGGCAGATGGGGCGCGCTGTGCTGTCCGTTCCTGGAACACATAGATAGGAAGGTACTGACATTAGGTCAGGCCTTGAGATATGGTCTCATGGTCCCTACTCAATATGCTGTGCTCTCTGTTCCAGGAAAACATAGATAGGAAGGTGATAATGCTATACCGTGTCGGGAACTAATTGTGTAAACAAGGCTTTGTAACTCTGTGGTTTTTGCAGATAAAATCGCTGTAACTTTTGCAGTCTGGGCTGCAGTACAGCCTTTGCTTCAGCAGGGTGCTGTGACTGTGGTCAGCTGGCCAGCTTAATAAAGGCTCTTAAATTTAAATTCTGAGTCGGCGGTCTATCTTGCTGAGTGAACCCATAACAGGAAGACCTGCCATAGACAGACAGTGGGATCCTGGGCAAATTTCTCCCTCCACCCCATGGGCTTGTCCCCAGAGCCCTCCTCTCTCATCCTCCCCCACACGCCCCCAAATGCCCCCCTTAATCACCTTCTGACCCCAGCAATGAGCACATCCCTGAACACAGAAGATGCTCATTGTCTCCTTGCATTGCCTTGGTACCTGCTCCTACTGAAGGCCCCGCCCAGGCAGTTTCCAGACATTTGCTTTTGTAGGTCCTTCTGCCAGGAGCACCTGCTTCTCCCACCTGGAACAACATGCTCATCCTTCAAAGCCCAACTCTGGGATCACATCCTCAGAGAAGCCCTCTGGCATCTTCCCCTCCCAGAGGCCACTGTCCCCTGCAGGCTCTGCTCCCCTGGCCCCTGGGGGAGGCCCAAGGCCACTGTGTCTAGTCTCCCCTGACCCTTTAGATCAGGCCTCTCTGACCCTCTCCCTCGTGGCAGGGTCAGTGCCTCGGAACCACGGCGACCTGTTCGAGGAGGCCCTCCCTGGTGGCCATGGCCGTCTGTGGGAGCACAAGGTTGTGGGCGTTGGCAGAGAGAAGCCGGCTGTTCCCTCTCTGGGCCCCTTTCCTGTTGACAGCAGATCTTTCTTTTTTTTTTTTTTTTTTTTTTTTTAAATACACTTTATTGATTTTTTACAGAGAGGAAGGGAGAGAGAGATAGAGAGTTAGAAACATCGATGAGAGAGAAACATCGACCAGCTGCCTCCTGCACATCTCCCACCGGGGATGTGCCCGCAACCCAGGCACATGCCCTCGACCGGAATCGAACCCGGGACCCTTCAGTCCACAGGCCGACGCTCTATCCACTGAGCCAAACCAGTCTCGGCATCCTGTTGACAGCAGATCTTTCTATAGAAAGCCCAGTGTCGCCTTCACACAGAAACGTCTGAAAACTGAAGGGACGCAGGTTGAGTGCGTGCCAGGCACCGTGTGGGCACCTTCCCGGCCTTTCCTGTTTGATTCTCACACCGGCTCCAGGAATCACCACCTGGATTTTACAGATCAAGAAACAGGAGGGAAATGGCTCCGCCTGTAAGTGGTGCAGCTGATGGGCTTTTCCTCTTTGCCCTCCTTACCCCCCCCAAGGCATGGCTGGGCATGGACCTCAGAGGACAGCATGGCCCCTCCATGAGTCCTGCTCATCCTGAGGAAATGTCCATGGGCGCAAGGGCCATCTCCCCCAGTGTTTCAGGGAGGGGCAGCAGAGTGATGATGGTACTGCATGAGGACCACACACCAGAGCCTGACATAATCCCCCAGCAAAGGGCTGGTTTCAGAGAAGAGGAAGCCAAGGTGAGGGGAGAGGCAGGCCTTGCACCAGGCAACTCAGGGGAGGGGACAAGACTCAGAGCAAGTGTCAGAGTTGGCCTCTGGCCCTGTTTACAGTTATTTTTTGTCTTGTTATTCCTGTAACCTGCCTTCCTCCTGGTTCCTACCCCTTTCACTGGCCTGACTGGTGCTGGACACAGCACATGCCCTGTGAGGAGCAGAATCATGCCAGACCCACAGGAGTGGAGTCCTGTTGTCGAAAGGGTCCTCTGATAAGAACGAAGAAAGGACCCCAGACGAACGTCCGTGGCCTCGGTGAACACGGTCTCCTGGCGGAACAATGAGGGTGGGGGCTACAAAGCCACATGCGGTGAGCTGGGCTGCTATTGGCATGAGCTGAGATCACCCCACTTAGGGACCCAAAAGACCCAGTGACTTTTACGTAGGGCTCAGCTGGACCCCCGACATCACAAGAAAGGTCACCTGGGATGACTACAGCTTGGAGGAGGGGTCTTGGACAAATTCTTTGTTCAATAAGCCATCTCAGCCCCCAGGTGAGCCCCACCCAGTCTGCCTCCCTCAGGATGTGAGGAAAATCCCCACTCAGGGGAAAAGTAACCCCAAAATCACAGGAAAAGGAGTCTGGCATGTGCCACCAGCATCACCTGGTGGGGGCTGGAGGAGTCACCAGCTGGAGGCACTCAGCCAGCACCCTCACCCGGCCCGGCCCAGTCTCTCCCACACGTGGGGAGGGGAGCTTGGCTCAGACACGCTGGACAGGAAGCGTTTTGTGTCCAGAACAGGGACCCCATCTCCCTGTCCTCCTCCTGTTTATAGGGCAGTGGGAGTGGGCAGGGAGCATGTAACCCAGGGGGCTTGTGCTGTCATCAGAGTGACTCAACTACAGGCACCTTGGGCTGCACAGCAAAGGGCACTGCACTCTATGCCAACAGCACCTACCAACATCACGGAAAGTGACCACTGGTCTCAGCCCCTCATTGCCAGGCTGCCAGCATCACCCATATTATCCCAAAGCTGGGACCTGGCTCTGCAACCCCACAGGCCCAGGGAGCCCCTGCTTCATGCCTGTGGCCAGGTGAGAGGAGTGAGACACACATGAAGCTCCCTTGTCAATGGCAAAGTCCTTGAGAATGAGGAACAGGCGTTACTCATCTTCTCCCCAGGGGCAGACAAGGACTAGACACTGAGAAAACACTATGTGGCCCCTGCATGTTAGGCTCAGTGGATAGAGCCTAAGCCTGAGGACTGAAGGGTCCCAGGTTTGATTCCAGTCAAGGGCATATGCAGGGGTTGCGGGCTCCCAGGAGGGGGCATGCAGGAGGCAGGCAATCAATGATTCTCTCTCATCATTAATGTTTCTATCTCTCTCTCCCTCTCCCTTCCTCTCTGAAATCAATAAGAATATATATTTATTTTATAAAGAAAGCCTCCATCAGCCCCTCCTGCTCGGGCTCCCGGGCCTCCTGTCACTGCTGACATGGGAAGCAGCTTCTTCGTGGCACTGTCCCCCGGGTCCCCAGGCTGCAGACACACAGCTCCATCAGGTCCTGTCCTCAAAGAGCTCACATTGAAGGCACGAGCCCCCACCATACACCTGACACGGCAGTGGTGACAGAGGACAGCCCAGCCTGGTGGGTCAGGGACAGGAAGGGCTGCCAATGCAGCGACACTGGAGCTGGACCCTGGAGGGTTACCAGGTTGGCAATGAGGAAGGGCATCTGAGGCAGGCAGGACAGACAGCGTGAGGAAGTAGGGCAGGCCCACAAGACGCAGACCATTGCAATGTGTGAACGCATGATGCGTGCTATTGCCCAGCTTGCACAGAAACATTTAAAAGTGATAGACAAAATTATCCTCTTTCCATTTTTTCCCCACCCTTTGGTGGCTGCTGCTGCTCACCTGTCAGGGAGCCCAATAGAAGGGTGAAAACATGCAGATTCCTTTGTGAGACATCACGCCAGGGAGCTGGCCCCTTTGTTCAGCCTGTCAATTCATCTTTCTCATTCACTTTAAGAAAAGGCAGATGTTAATGTTTTTCCTATTAAGAGATCATTTCTCTTTAGAGTGCACGGTTATTTTTTCCTTCCTTGGCCTACTCCTGCTTTATAGATAACGGCAGTTTAGTGGTGGAAAGATTGAGGATTGGGGCTCAAACGATCCTGTATTTGAATCTTAATTCTGCCACTTGCTAGCTCTGGTCTTGACCTTTAGTCTCCCCTCGCCTTAGTCCTTTCATCTCTATTGATGAGACTAATATACTACACAGGTCTGTGTTACCAAATACACAGGGCTGTGGTGGGGATTAATGAGAAAACATTTGCCAAAGGACCTCGTATAGTGCCAGTGCATATTAAGCACTCAATAAGTGGTATTCACTACTGTTAATAATTATTCTAGCTTATAGGAGAAGATAAAGATATACAGCTTTCACAGTGCTCTACAAATAGTACCATGTTTCCAGGGGTTTTGACTGTATCAGCCAGGATAGTCTAGGTTTAGCTGCAGTAACAAACTCTCCACATGAGCCACAAAGGTTACCTCCTGATCACAATGCAGTCTGCTCCTGTAGTCCTCCCTCCTAGTTCGAGCACATTGGAGCAGCCAGTCTCTGGAACATTGCCGGAAGAGAAAAGGGGTCTTCTATCAGCATTAGATGCTGTGACTTAGAATTGACACATATTATTTCCACTCAAAAGTCAAGGGTCAGTGGCAGGCATGGCTCAGTGATTGAGCATTGACCTATGAACTAGGATGTAATGGTTTAATTCCTGGTCAGGGCACATGCCGAGGATGCTAGTTCAATCCCCAGTAGGCAGCCCACCAATTATTCTCTCTCATCATTGATGTTCATATCTCTCACTCCCTGTCTCTTCGTCTCTGAAATTAATAAAAATATATTAAAAAACAAATAAACAACAACAAAAGAAGACAGTGGTCAGAGCTCTGGTTACACATCCCACCCAACCAGAAGGAGGACAGGAATATAATCCTACTATGTGTCTAGGAGCTGGGGAGGTGGAGAGGGGGGAACAAGAAAAAAATGACCAATAGACATAGTGACTACCACAATGATTTTGAGAACTACTGCCCCGCCCAGAGGGATGGGGTAGACAACAGGAGGGGGTAGGAGGCAGAGGGGACCAGGAGAACACAGAGGGGCCTGCACGGCATGAGATCTGAGTCAGTGGGCAGGGCTGAGGCTGGAGGAGCCTTCTGCCCCTGCTCATCTGGACTCAACCCAAACTCATCCTGGCCATTGTGCTCTGGAGGCCAACAGCCAGCGCTGCCTGGAGGTGAGAGTCCCTGCTCTCAATATGGATGGTTACTGTGAATGTGACCTGCCGCCCTGGCCTCCAGCTGATGGACTAAAGTATTTCTCTGGCTCCACCCCTCCTGCTCTGCTGGTTTCCGGGACCTACTGGACTCTTCTCACAGTTTCAGGAGCCCCAGGAAGTATGAGCTGTGCTCTCACCCAGACCCTTTCCTGGTGCAGCCATCGATAGACGTCACCTCCCCACCTGAGGCTTGTGGGTTTCCTGTTACTGCTGATCTCAAAAGCAGCAGCTCTGTGGCATTGTCCTCCAGGTCCCCGGGCTGCAGACACATAGCTCCAGCAGCAGTGGTGTCTGTGCCAACCACGCCCCTCCCGTCCCTGCAGAGGCTCCTGGCAGCGTCCAGTTCTCCAATGCCCAGCTTTCCGACCACAGCCCCTTTCTCCTGGCAGGGAAGCCGAGTGGCCACCCTGCAGTTCCATCAGTGTCCTTTCAGAGTGGCCCTCCCTCCCAGCCAGAGCCCCTGCAGGCGCAGGTCCTCTGCCCCAAATACTCTCACCCCCACTTCCCTCCCCATCCTCTTCAACCCTTGGTGCCCCATCGTCAGGGAAGCCTTCCTTGACTCCTCACATTAAGCCAAGGCCCTGATATAAAAGTTCTCTCCTTAGTGCTGGTTTGGCAGGAAGTGATGGAGGATCCAGAAGAATCGATATCCACTGTCAAAGGATTTCCAAAGAGCAACCACATTCTTCATGTGCCTCGTGAGAACTGGTACCTCGCCCAATAGGCTGCTCACACATCCTTGTGCTCTTCACAGGGCCCATCAGACACTGGGCCCTAGTGAGGAAGCCTCTGTGTGTTTCCAGCTTGCCCCACTAAGGTCAGGGAGGTCACTGTCATGCTGACCTGAGTGGCCCAGAAAGGAACCTTCTCCTTTGTTCTGTTTACCTTGGTTGACTCACCTTGCTCATATCACTGGAGAGCTGGTGTTTCCTTGTCAGTGAGGGTCTGGTCCTCGCTGTGGCCCACGGAAGGCAAAGCCCATGAGTGCTCTCCGGGGGGCAGTGTCCCTCAGTCCAGCTGCGGGGAATCACTTCCCAAATCAACCCTCAGGGAGCCTTGTCTCAGCTCTGCCCTCAGGGACCCCAGGCTCCAACAGGTCACTTCTGGCTGGTGGAGACCTCGGGCTTTTGTGCAGAGAAATGGGAAGCCCTTGAAGAGCTGGAAGCAGGTGCTTGATAAGATCTGTATCCCTAAGGGCTGTTCTGGCTCAGTGTGGACAAGGGCAGGGGCAGTGCCACAAGGGCAAACACAGGAAGACCGTGTGGAAGCCCTTGCAGGAGGGAAAATGTGAGGGTATCTGGGGAGAAATGTTTGCTGTCTCCCTGTCTCTCTCTGTCTCTCTGTTTATCGATGACCCTGTCTCACACCTGCAAACAGGCCCTTCTCATCTTAATCAGCCTCATGTCCTATAGTGGATCCTGGGTCCCAGCTGCTGGGCGAGGAAGCTGCCTGTGTTCAGCCCAGGCCACCTGTACAGAAGCTTCCCCTGAGTGTCCCAGGGGAGCTTACGGGGCACCGAGGTCTCAGGGACTTGACTGGACGGGAGAGTGGGAGCCCAGTGAGCGAGCAGGAGGAGCAATGGAAGATTTGCTCTCAGAGTTCCTGGAGGACAGGCTCATGGGGAAGGGAAGCCAGATGCCCAGAGCCCAGATGAGCCCGATCATCCACACCACGAAGGCTCAGTGTACCAGTCCACCTTATTGAACCAAAGTCTACAGAACACAAGGTGGGAGGAACACAAGGGTGTAAAATATCATTGTGTCCCACCACCTACCCCACTGATGGAGAGGCTGTGTCTCAGGGCCGGATTGGTAGACCTCCTTGACCTGTTTTCACTTTTCTTTTTTTTAAATTAACCACTGTTCCAACAGCATTTGCAGATTCATTGTACTTTCATTGGTCTCTCAGAGCATCCTGGCCCCAAAGAGCACCAGCAACTTGTCAAATGTTCTACCCATTCCGCTGTCAGCACCACTAACATCACAGCCATCATCATCATCAGCAGCAGCAGCAGCATAATCAGGAAGTCACTGCCTATAGGGGATAACATTGTAATAACTATGAATGATGCCATATGTCTGCTAGACTTAGCAGGTGATCACTTTCTAATCACTATATTGTACACCTAAAACTAATATAATATTGTATGTCAGCTGTAATTGAAAAATTAAAAAATTTTAAAAAAATTTCATGTCACTCCTGAGGGGTCGTGGTGGGGGTGGCCCCGGAGTGGTCAATGAGGGGAAAAGAAGACTTATGTAATACTTTAAACAATAAAGAATTTAAATTAAAGAAAAAAAAGAACATACAAATCCCCTGGCTATAATGCAGTTCTTTAAGAACATACTTTATTATGAACTAGAGGCCCCATGCATGAAATTCATGCACGGGGCGAGGTGGGGGGTGGTGTTTTCCCCTCAGCGCAGCCTGCACCCTCTCCAATCTGGGACCCCTCAGGGGATGCCCGACTGCCGGTTTAGGCCTGATCCCTATATGAGATTGGGCCTAAATGGGCAGTCAGACATCCCTCTCACAATCCAGGACTGCTGGCTCCCAACCTCTCACCTGCCTGCCTGCCTGATTGCCCCTAACCGCTCCCCTGCCAGCCTGATTGATGCCTAAGAGCTCTCCTGCCAGCCCAATTGCCCCCAACTGCCCTCCCCTGCTGACCAGGTCACCCACAATTGCCCTCCCCTGCCAGCCATCTTGTGACGGCCATCTTGTGACCACATGGGGGTGGCCATCTTGTGCGAGGGCATGACAGTCAATTTGCATATTACCTCTTTATTATATAGGATATGTATTTGAGCAGCTCCATTCATAACTCTAAAAGCAATAATTATACCTATTTCAACACAAATCTGAGGTTGTAAGGTCAATGAAGGTTTTTTATCTTTGTTTCCTGATGAAGCCCCAACACCAAACATTTAATAGTATGTTTCTAGACTTATGCCTTGCGCTCCCTAATTGAAAATTTGTTCTATCATTTTTACTGCATTGACAATGTAAGGTTTGGGTAGGGACTGAAAGAGAAAATAAGAGGAAGAATGAATTACCATATATTAATTGGTTATTATTTCTAATAACGAGAACTTCAATGCCTTTAGCTTGTGCCTATGCAGATATAGAAAATGAATAATAAACAATTCATTATCTTTTAGATTTATTTTCTTAATGAAGTTGAATAACTAACTAATGTCTGTCTAATAACATATGAATTTCTATGTAAGACATAAGAAAATGTCTGTAATCTCTTCTTTTGCTTGGGTAGATGTGACCATACTTGGATCTCTTGAATAATTGCTTGGACCACTCCTAAGCCACCCATAGTGTTTCAAGGTCAATGTACATGATCTATTCATATAGGTATGTTGCTCTGTTGATTGTGTACTAATCAGGAAATTGTTAAAACACCTGTGATTATACTTTTAGCTATTTGGTTACACAATCATTACTATTTTTCATTAAACTATATATAGTAATTTAGAGAAAAAAAAAAGTCACTGCCTACCTAAGATGAACTGCTGGAAGACAAAGGTGAGCTGGAATTGTAAAGCAGCCCTGACCGGTTTGGCTTAGTGGATAGAGCGTCGGCCTGCGGACTGAAGGGTCCCAGGTTTGATTCCGGTCAAGGGCATGTACCTTGGTTTCGAGCACATCCCCAGTTGGGGGTGTGCAGGAGGCAGCTGATCGATCTTTCTCTCTCATCGATATTTCTAACTCTCTATCCCTCTCCCTTCCTCTCTGTAAAATATCAATAAAATATATTTTTTTAAAAAAAACAAAAACAAAAAGAGAAAAAAACAAAACAAAGGTGAGCTGTAATTGGAAAGCAGGGCTAGAGACCTGGACCAGGGAGAGACGGGGTTCCTGCTGGGACATTGAACCCTGGACAGGGCCAATCCAGGAGCCACTGTAACTCCCATATCCCCTCTTTTGCCTACTTCCATAGTCAACTTTTTAGTAGTTCTGGCCTTCTCGGTGCTTATTCCTCTACTTTTCTGTCTTTATAATGACCCCAATGTCTTTTTTTAGTCAAAATAAAGACACCCCCCCCCCCCCCGCCCCACTCTCTTGTCCTCTCTCTTCCCTGATTCCAAGTCCAGGTTCCTTCCTTCTCTTTGACCCAACTGCCATCTGCAGGAACCCCTCCTTCACTGTGCTCAGCTATAGAAATATCAAACTCCTTGAAATGCAGTTCCATCCATTTTATCTCTCCAGCTTTTCCCCTTTAACAAGACAAGTCCATGCCTTTGTCTCCCACACACCCTCTCCCTGCACTGTTTGGGGATCACAGAGTCAGGTCCTCCTGTAGACTTGTGTGAATGCGGGTGAGTTCTTCCAACCTCCTCTCCAGCTCCTGGGCCTGCTGCCTCAACTCTTCAGCCAACTGAGCCTTTGAGCCCTCATGTAAGTGCATTGACTCTTTCACTAGGTGGATCACATCCACGAAAAAAAAAACCTGCAGTGGCTATATGAAACATCCTGGCTCCTTTGCTCATGGCCAGAGCAGTGTCTCCAAAAGCTTTCTGTAGCTGTTTGTCTCTTTTGGCTGAGACTGCCCCCGTGCGCAAGAAGCGGGTGGCCTTGACTGCTAAGCGGGGATTGGATTTGGCCAGATTGGAGGCACCAGCATTCTACAATATCTTCCAGGGATTGGAAGCACTTCGGTGCTAAGGAAGCAATTTTGGGTGTGTTGCGACTTAGAACCTCCCCGACCACCTTCTCTGTGTCACTGCCAATTGCCAATAGGTGGCTGGCTTTGGCTTTTGCTGACTTGTTTTTTGAGTATTCCACGATCTCGGTGGTCACACCAGTCACAGCAGCTGCTGCCCCCAGTCCCACCCCAGTTGCCGAAAGCCCCTGACTAACCCCTTCTGACACAGGTGCCAGACATAGGCCAGCGATGGTCAGAAGGCCAGACACAGCGCCGGTGGAAGAGGCCGCCAATTTGGATATGGTGCAGTCCCTGTGCACCTTGTCAACCTCATCTGCAAGTGCATAGAGCTTTCAAATGCATTCCTCAAGGTCCTGTTTCACCTGAGGAAACTCCTTCATAAAGCTCTCCCCATGCAGCTGGTCTGCTGAGGGCATGTCTTTGTCCTCTAAGGACATGAGTGTTTCCAGCTGGTGCAAGTCTGCATAGAGTGAATCTGCCTCATCCCTGTAATAATGAAGGTCAGGTGATTAACGAAGGCAGGTGTATGAATTGCTAAGGCTGATACCCCGATGGGATGAGCTGGTGCAGGAAGCCCTGTCCTCTATGGTGGGAACCTGTCTGTCTACTCAGAATCCCTCAGTTACTCCACATTGGCAGTCACCATTCTGACTGGAAGCGGTCACTAAGCCATACTGCCTTCCCTCTGGTCAGGGTTACTCATGGAGAAGAGAAGAGGGTCCCACAGGGAGATCAGGAACCCTCCAGCTGGCAGACAGGGTTGGAGGACATAATCACCCAGAGCCCTTTTCCCCCAGCAGAGAGGGGATCAAATCAGGGAAGGAAGAAATATGACCCCCAAAACCCCTCCACATGGCCCTCCACTAGGCCCCTGGCCTCCTCAGTCTTCTGCCCAGAATCCTCTGCTGCCTCACTGTAGTCCCAGCCCCACTGCCGAGCCTTCCTTCCAGTCCTCCAACCTGGACCCACCCTTGCTCCACCCAGACCCCGGGATCTGACCCTGCTCCAAGCCTCTCTGGGCCTCCAGACAGGATGACTGTACCTGCTTCCTCAGCCTTGACCCTGCAGTTCACCCCAAGGCCTTCACCATAGTCCTATCAGATGGACTTGCTATTCCATTGAAGAGGGAGATGACATAAGCCCAGAGCCCCAGAGCCGGGCAGAGATACAGTCAGGATTCAACCCAACACGGTCCAGCTTCACTCCAGCTCTTCCCCTTCCAGGCCAGCAGGACCCTGCAGAGTCTGTACAATCCCTTTCTTAGGGAGAGCAGGCTCTCTAGCCACAATCCCCAGGGACACAAACTGTGCCAGGAATTTTCTGGCTTGTCCCAAAGGAAGTCCTGTGTGGCTCTCACATCCAGCAAGAAGACGCTTGGGCCCTGTCTATTCCCAACACCCTTTTAAAAGTTCATGTGAACAGCCCACGTACTATGTGTCAGTCATTAGGCTAAACCATTTACACACATGATCTTATTCTCCTCACAATGAAATAGAACATAAGACAGAGAGTGGTTAAGTAACGGGCCCAAAGTCATGCAACCTGCACTCTGCAGGCCTCATCTCTTCTCAATCTGAGGCCTTTGTCTGCCAACGAATGATATGAAGGAAATGTTCCTCATGGACTGTTGAGAAGGAACTTCTTCAACTCCAAGCACAGGATCCTGCCTGGAGGAGTGTGCCTGCCAGAGGAATCTAGATGCAGGGGAGATGGTGTGACAACACAGGCATCCCCTGGAGGTTACCTGGACAGCTTGGCCGCAGCCACAATTCTCTCCCAGGATTCATCACTCAGCAGGCGTTGAAATTTCTCTTTGTTCCCTGGGTCATTTAAATACTCAACAACATCAACAAAGTCTTTGCCCTCTAGATGGAAAGAAAAATGGATAAGGTTGGAAAAAAGCGAGGTAGAATGGAAATGGAATTGAGTATAAACCAGATGGTTAAATGTTCATCTTCCTCAGTGGCTGTCACCTGGGGGACTTTTTTTCTTAACCTGGGGTAATTTGGTGATTCACCTAGTGTTATAGATTGAACTGTGACCCCCCAAATTTATATGTTGAAGCCCTGACTGCCCATGTGACTGTATTTTGTAATGAAGATTAAAGGAGGTCATATGTGTGGGACCCTATTCCAATATGACTGCTGTCCTTATGAGTGAGGGAGAGACACCAGATCTCTCCCTCCCCCACTTCTTTCTCTCTCTCTCTCTAAAAATTAACATATACATATTTTTAAAAATATATTTTATTGATTTTTTTACAGAGAGGAAGGGAGAGAGATAGAGAGTTAGAAACATCGATGAGAGAGAAACATCGATCAGCTGCCTCCTGCACATCTACTGGGGATGTGCCCGCAACCCAGGTACATGCCCTTGACCGGAATCGAACCTGGGACCTTTCAGTCCAAAGGCCAACGCTCTATCCACTGAGCCAAACCAGTTTCGGCTACATATTTTAAATAACAAAAAGATCTATAAAACAACTGTGTGACTTGTCCTGCCACTTTGGCACACTGGTGAGAGTGTCGGCCTGAGGACCAAAGGATTGCGGGTTCAGTTCCAGTCAAGGGCACATATATAGATTGCAGGTTCCTCTAGGGCAGCGGTTCTCAACCTGTGGGTCGAGACCCCTTTGGGGGTCGAACGACCCTTTCACAGGGGTCACCTAAGACCATTGGAAAACACATATATAATTACATATTGTTTTTGTGATTAATCACTATGCTTTAAATATGTTCAATTTGTAACAATGAAATTGGGTGTCACCACAACATGAGGAACTGTATTAAAGGGTCGCGGCATTAGGAAGGTTGAGAACCACTGCTCTAGGGCCTGAGCCCTAATTAGACAACCAATCAATGTGTTTGTCTCTCATCAATATTTCTGTCTCTTTCTCTCTCACTTCCACTTTCTCTAAAAAATCAATGAAAAAAATATCCTCGGGTGAGGATTAAAAAAATGTGTGACTCTCAGGGATTTGGAAACTCTGGAAATGCAGATAAGGGACTGGGGACTGGTGTATGTTTTGTGTGCACAGAGACAGGTTGTAAATGTGTATCTGCCATATACACACAAGGGACATTATTCTTATTTCACAGAAAAAGAAAGCGAAACTAGGACAAGTGAAGGCCCAAGCCAAGAAGCAGAAAGCTCAGAGGTGGCATCCAAGGTCACCCATCAGACATTTCCTTACATGAGGTCAAAGCCTCCTTATGTTTCGAAAATTCATGAGATTTCTGCATTCTACCCTAGAGTTTACCTATGGGATTTTTTAAAATTTGAAAGTAATATTTCAGTCCACACACCACTGATGAGTAAAACTACCAGGCAAAGAGGATTCTTCCTGCTTCTCACAGGTGCTCCAAGGTGGGCAATGGAGGGGCGTCTTCAGGTGGGTGGGGGTTGGAGCCTCAGCTTTAATTCTGGGATCAATCAGTATTTTCTTGCCCTCCAGGCTGGTCTCCGGGGCTAGAGCTCCCATGGGCACCTCTGACCCCACCCTTGCCCACTTCTTAAACAAGAGGTCATCTTGTTTATCCTCAGGAATCCACCAGCTCCAGCCTCCCTCAGGGACCTGAGAGATTGCTCAGTAGATGCAGGCTTCTGATCTGTCCTCTCCTCCCTTATGCTGCAACAGGAACAAGTTTTATCCTCCCCTGGGGGGTGATTTGGTTGCCTAGAAAATGCAGTGTTGATTTTGGTGGGGGGAGGGTTGTTATTTCCTTTTCTTGCTTCACCCACTAAGGGAACAAGGAAACCAGGACTTAGATGGAGGGAACCCAGAGCATTAAATGGGTGTATTTCTTGAATGTGGTGGGTGTGGGTGTGGTGAATAACAAAGCAGGCCTCTGCAGGGTGTGCCTGAGATAGTCACACCTGGTATGCAGGTATTTATAATTCCTAGCACAGGTCAGGGACCCAGCACAGCTGTGGGTGGTGGTAGTTCTTTTGAGGGGAAGGTTTCCACCAGGAACTAGCAGGTTCCAGGTACAGGGGACAAGAAATTCCCACCTCCCATGGGCTGTCCTGACCTTGTTGGAGACATTGCATGAGTTGCAGAGGATGGGAGGCAGTGAGTAGCCTGAGGAGAGAGCCAGGAAGGAGGCCCTCGCACAGACTCTTGGTTGAGGGGACTCCCATTGACCCCTCTTGGGGGCTCAAGGACACTCATCAAACCCCTTTGAGGTTCTTGATTTCTGTGTAGCTTAACCCAGTTTGGAGGTGCCTCCCTCAATTCTAGATCATAAGCAGGAACCAGCTAGAGAGGAGGAAGCTGACTACCTGGGCAGATCCCGTCAGCTTCTGAGGTCATGGTGTCAGCAGTGGGATCTCAGAGTTTCCCCTTCAGCTCACCAGTCTGTGTCCAGCTGGAAGGAGGTGTCGCTTCACCCTTGGGGAAGAGAAAACAAATTGTGGGGTCGGAGGTGAGCCAGCTGAGCATCAGGGAGCAGCGAGAGGCTCTGTCTCTGGAGTTTCTTTCAGGGAAGGAAGGCCTCAAGTGCCAAGATGGACTCAATCCACTGTGTTTCCCTGTCTGCTGGGCTCTGCCAGCTGCTAGTTAGAGAAGGTACTCACCTCTCACTTCATCCCACTCCAAGCCAAGTGACAGTCCCCTTGTCCTGTTGGGGCAGAAGGAGAAGATCATCAGACAAGGAAACACACAGCTGAGGAGTCTTAAAACCAAAGAAACAATAAAACCAGACACAGAAGAAAAGATGGAAGGAATGTTTTGGAAATGATTTGAGGTTGAGGACATTTGTGTTGACTAATCACTCAGCTAATATTGATGGTGTGTCTACCACAGGCTCCTTACGAGTTCCCTCATCAAATACTCTCACACATTCCACGTGGTGGGCGCCATGGTGGCTCCCATTGGGACGTGAAGGAAACCATCACAAAGTCTAGGTTTTCACCTGAACTCGGGTTAGCCCAAGTCTCACAGTAGTGCTAGAGCTAGGACTCCAGCCCAAGTCTTCCTGATCCCAATCCCATGTTTGTGAGGACTACGCTCTACTCTCTTTAATATACAAAAACATTTATTCATGTGTCTGTGTTACTTGTAAATGACTCTTCACATTCCCAAACAATGTCTTGCACCCTATGCCAAGTCTCTGTGTTGATCAATTCCTGGGGCTGTAGCTTCCCAAGCCTGCACCCTTCTTGCTTCTGCAAGACCCTCATGCCCTAAGGCCCTGGGGTCCTGCAGTCTTGGCCCCATCCCTGCAGCCCTGCTGTGGGCTGCCCAGCCCTCCTGATGCTGCCCATGGTCCTCTCTTCTGCCCACACACACACACATCTTAAAAAAATAACATTAACCACCTTAATCATTTTTTTAACATTTTTTATTTCTTGTCCTATTTTTTAAAAAAAGTAATTTATTGATTTTCTACAGAGAGGAGGGAGAGGGATAGAGAATTAGAAACATCAATGAGAGAGAAACATTGATCAGCTGCCTCCTGCATACATCCTACTGGGGATGTGCCCGCAACCAAGGTACATGCCCTTCACCAGAATCAAACCTGGGACCCTTCAGTCCACAGGCTGACATTCTATCCACTGAGCCACACCGGTTAGGGCCACCTTAACCATATTTAAGGATATAGTTCAATAGCATTAAATTATATTTACACTGTTGTGCAAGCAGCCTCCAGAACTCTCTTCATCCTATAAAACAGAAACTCAATACCTACTAAACAATAACTCCCCATTCCCCCACCTCCCAGGCCCTGCAAACTGCCATTCTACTTCCCATCACTATGGATTTGAGTGCTTCATTTAAGTGGAATCACACAATGTTTATCTTCCTTAGACGGCTTTATTTCACTTAGCATAGTGTCCTCAAGGGTCATGCAGGTTGGAATATGGGCCAAAATGCCCTTCCTTTTTAAGGCTGTAATTTTTTTTAAAGGATTTTAGGGAAAATTTATTTGAGCCAAACTGCACAAGATCTAAAATGCTCTGGAGAATAACAGTGTCTCAGCATCTCCTCTGCATTTGAAATGAAGGAGGGGATGTAAGGAAGGTTACATGAAGTTGGGAGAAAGCAGGTGGGGATTGGATTACAGGACAGTCAACCAGAGTGTGGTCTCTTCTTTACAAAAAAAAACAATAAAGATGTTTTTATTGACTTTACAGAGAGGAAGGGAATGGAAGAGAGAGATAGAAACATTGATGAGAGAGAAGCATCCAGTGGCTGCCCCCTACATGCCTTCTGCTGGGTTTCGTGCCCATAACCAGAGCATGTGCCCTGACTAGGAATTGAACTGGTGACCTTTTCATTCATGAGCCCACAGTCAATCACTGAGCCACACCGGCCAGGCCAGATTGTGCTCTCTTGAGAGTAGTTATTTCAAAGGTGAGTTCACCTAGATGCACAGAAGCAATGGACAGGGCTTGCTTAAGGAAAACAAACCTTTTACTAAAAAGTATATGCCTGGGATGTGACCCCCGCCATGACCTGCCAGCTAGGAATTTATGATCGCATCACCCTGTGGGTTACTTTACATAGAACCCATTTTTCATCCACGGTCCCCCTTTTTGATGAAAAGTCAATTTGAAGGATGCGTGGATGGCCAACCTTTTGGTTGGATAGTGTGGTCTCACAGCGCTATGGGGGCTCTTTCCTAGGAAGTGTCAGTGTCCACCTTGTCTTGGTGACCATTGGGATGGCGCCATACTGTAATCCTGGGCTTTGTGTTGAGGCCAAATTTTCCCAGAATGGGACGGGCAGGTAAACAGAAGGCAGTCAGGTCTTATGGCCGTCATTGTGAAAACACACTCTGGCCCTGTCTGGGTAGCTCAGTTGGTTAAAGCATCAATCCAGTATACCAAGTGTGTGGGTTCCATAATACAATGCACATATGAATGGCACATGCAAGAGTCAATCAATAAATGCATAAATACGTGGAACAATCGATGTTTCTCTCTGTTGATCGCAAATCAATAATAATGAAAACACTCTGGATCATTTCAGTTCTAGGAACTATCATGATGGAAACAGACCTCTCATGGAGAGGATTCTCTCAGTTCTGTCTGGACTATCTTGCCTTGGAGCCCAGGGAAGAAAGGAAATGCTGATTGTCTGCAGCAAAACAGCATTTATCAGCTACCCCTCCTGAGACCTGCCTGACACAGAGAGCCAAGGGACTTGTCGGTATACTTATAGCTAATACTAAGGTGTCTCACCTGTGTGTCTTTGCTCTGCCCCGGATGCTCTAAGACTTTACAAATAATGACTCACATTCTTCCAATAACCATTGATCTGTGTACCATTTGTATTTGTAAACATAGGTCCAGGTCTATTGCTTCTCCGGACCCCGGGTGCCCTCTATGCTCCTGGCACTGATGGCTCAAGCCTGGGTGTGTGCCATGGCGGGGACACAGAACAATCAGCCACTCAACCACACAGCAAACCCCAGTTTCACGCACAACAGATTCACTCCATTTGGTTTTCTTATCGATCTTGATGAAAAAACTATGACTCAGATTTCACACAAAATTCCCCCACTGACTTCATGTACTTCTGGCAGTTCTATCAGCTTTCTGAGAGTTCCATTTATTTCTTCCTGTCTCCTTCCTACAGCCGTCACATTTTTATCTGAGGAGAAAGAGGAAGAGAGGAATGTGAAAATCTGATTCTGATGCCTGGCCTTGAGCAGGACATCCCAAAGCCGCCCTTCCCTCAGGTTGGGTGTCCAGGTCTGGGGCTCAGGCCCAGCTCTGTCCAGCTCCACCCACTCCTGCTCACTACCTGCTGCCAGGCTCTTTGCTTCCTGCACCAGAGACTCCTTGAAGGCTGTAGGTACCATTAAATATGCCCTGTATTAGGAAGAAGACACAGATGCAGACGAAGAAGAGGAGGAAGAAGAAACAAAAAGCTTCCACAGCCCTGCACATGTGGTGCAGGCCTGGGCACTGAGGGGTGGAAGGTTTGACTCTCGGTCCAGGGCACGGACCTGGGTTGCAGGGTACATCCCCGAACCAGGTCAGGGCACATGTGGGAGATAACAATTGATGCATCTCTCTCACATCAATGTTTGTCTCACTCTCTCTCTTTCTCCCTCCCTCCCTCCCTTCCACTCTCTCTAAAAATCAATGGAGGCGGGCGGGCCAGCGCCTCCCAGCAGGTGCACAGATGGAGTGGGGGGTCCTGGACCCCTCAGAGCTTCCTCGGCCCACATCGCTGGACTCCCTGTCCCACCTTAACCTGAGGCCGAGCCCAGACGCAGGCGCAGTATAGAAATCACAAATGTCTTCAAAGGATGGGAGATCCAGGAATTGAGACAGGCACTACAATGACCTCCCCAGGGACTTGGCCCATGAAGATGGCACCATAAGAACCCTCCAGACTCTCCGTGACAGTGAGCTGGCTGTGAGCGCTGATCCTTTGCCACCACGCCCTCTCCCATTACAGCCACCTTTTGGCCCTGACTTCTACTCAAGTGACACAGAGGAACCGGCCATAGCACCAGACCTCAAACCCGTAAGGCGCTTCGTCCCTGAGTCCTGGAAGTACTTCTTCAGAGGGAAGAAAAGGGACCCAGAATGGGATAAGCAGGCGTCAGACATCAGATACATCTCAGACTGAGTGGAGTGTTCGCCTCCATCCTCTCCAGGGAGACCAAACCACCACTCACCCTCCAACTCCGACAAAGATCCTTACCGAGGGTCAGAAGGAACCTTTAATTCCCGGAAAGAGGCTGAAGCGATGCTTTCCCAGGATCCCTATGGGTCTCTGGGCCGACATACAGCTCTAATGTACAGTGAGAAGGTGGAGGCCTACAACCTGAGGTACTCCTACATGAAGTCCTGGCCTGGCCTGCTGAGAATCCTCGGGGTGGTGGAGCTGCTGCTGGGGGCGGGCGTCTTCGCCTGTGTCACAGCTTACGTTCATAAGGACAGTGAGTGGTACAACATGTTTGGCTATTCCCCGCCCACGGCCATGGGAGGCTTTGGTGGCCTGGGCAGTGCATATGGGGGCTACTACTACAGTGGCCCCAAAACTCCTTTTATACTCGTGGTTGCTGGATTAGCTTGGATCACCACCATTATTATTCTGGTTCTTGGCATGTCCATGTATTATCAGACCATTCTTTTGGACTCTAACTGGTGGCCCCTGACTGAGTCTGGAATTAACATTGCCTTGTTTATTTTGTATATGGCTGCAGCCATAGTCTATGTGAATGATATCAACCAAGGTGGACTCTGCTACTATCCAGGATTTAATACACCAATGAATGCAATGTTCTGTCGGGTAGAAGGAGGACAGGCAGCAGCGATGGTCTTCCTGTTTGTCACCATGATTGTTTATTCCATCAGTGCTTTGGTTTGCCTAAAGTTATGGAGGCATGAGGCAGCTCGGAGACATAGAGAATACATGGAACAACAGGAGATAAGTGAGCCATCATTTCCATCGAAAAGAAAAACGTGAAATGGCCATCGCCAGTGACAGACAGAGAGACCAAGAAGTTCATTTCAAAGAATTGAGACCAACAAGTATGAAACCTGAAATACTGAGTGGACATGTCCCCTCAGGCCACATTCCCAAACCTATCATGTTGCCTGACTATGTGGCAAAATACCCTGTGATTCGGACAGATGATGAACGGGGGTGCTCTAAGGCTGTGTTCCAAGACCAGTTTTCAGAGTACAAGGAGCTCTCTGCAGAAGTGCAGGCCGTCTTGAGGAAGTTTGATGAGCTGGACACAGTGATGAGCAGACTGCCACATCATTCGGGAAACCAACAGGAACATGAGAGAATTTCAAGAATCCATGAAGAATTTAAGAAAAAAAAGAAGGACCCTACGTTTCTGGGAAAAAAAAAAAAAAAAAAAAGAGTGCTGTGATTATCTAAAGAATAAACTTTCTTCAGCTGAAGCCTAACCGGTTTGGCTCAGTGGATAGAGCGTCCGCCTGTGGACTGAAGGGTCCCGGGTTCGATTCCAGTCAAGGGCATATACCTGGGTTGCAGGCTTGGTCCCCAGTAGAGGTGTGCAGGAGGCAGCTGATCGTTGTTTCTCTCTCATTGATGTTTTTAACTCTCTATCTCTCTCCCCTCCTCTCTGTGAAAAATGAATAAAATATATTTTAAAAAATATATATATTTTTAAAAAAATAGAAATAAAAAGTTCAGCTGAAAAAAAAAAGAATAAACTTTCTCACATAAAGCAAAGAATTCAAGAATATGATAAAGTAATGAATTGGGTTGTACAAGGTTATTCTTAAACCTTATCTGAAAGCACTTTTTTAATATCAAACTTAATATTTATTTACTGTTTTTTTTTAGGTTAGTCTCTGTGATATTCGAGAAGTAAGTGCTTCCTGAATCAGCTTTCGGTTGGTTTAGCCAGTCTGCAATGTTAGAACAGAGTGATTTCACATCAGACATTTCAGAAAAACCTCAGCTTTACGAAGAATGGAAGACATACTGAATTCATCTGTGTACAGTTTATGTTTATCTTTGTGGAAATTGAAAGTGATTTAGCGCTCATATCCTGGGGTGTGGGAGAAGACGAGTATCAGTTCTGGTGCTGAGGAAGTCTTGATTCTGGTGCTGTAGAGGATCAACTTTTCCTTTTTCACTCAGGCCGGCTCCTAAGATTTTCTAGGACAAATTTCTCATCCTAGCCAAATGTGTCATTTGTTCCCTGAAGAGGGTTTGAAGCCAACATCAACATTTTCAAGCCTGATGATCTTGGCCAAGTTGTGTGATCTCTCGATGCCTATTTCCTCACCTGTAAAACGGGCCTAAAATAGTACCCACTGTAAAGTCCGGGGTGCAAGCCGCTGTCACAAAGAACCAAGAGACGCTTTCTATGCAAACGCAAGGGGTTTATTTAGCTTCCAACATGTTGGGGCCCACAACAACTCACTCTGAACGCGGCAGAGCAGCGGCCGTGAGCCCCGACTAAGGGTTCAGGCATAGATTATATACTTTTTCTAGCTAACGGGGGGAGCAAACGGGGGAAGCAAAGGGGTCACTCTTCTGGGAATCTTTGCGCCGTTGTGAATTAATGCCTGTCCACTTTCTTATCAGGTTGCTTGCTTTTCAGTTTACTCCCGGGCTGCAGCCATCTCCGTAACCTCCCTGGCTGCAGCTGTGTCCCATAAAGGTTGATTGTTCCATCTCCCCCTCCTAACCTTCCTGATTGCTCTGGTGCTTGTTAAATGTAACACTCTGGTAACGCTCTGGTGCCGTTTGTTCCTTGACCTCTCTGACCTGATTATATTGGCGCCTCTCACCACCTCATAGGGTTGTTATGAGGATTAAATGCGTAGAACAGCCTGGCACAGTCTAAGCACTACACTAGTGTGAAATCTATAGAAATGCTTGTGAAATGAATAAACTATCTAGGATAAGTCTCTGGAAAGGTCCTTAATGAGCAAGCCCTGCCAGCTAACCACAAGGCCACGTGTCTCCTGACCTTCCCTGTTGTGTTGTTAATAACTCTAACCACTCATAGCCTTAAGTAGATGCTTTCATTGTGGTTCTGTGCCCAGTGGGGTCCAACACAGCCTTCCCATCTTTAATCAGTCTCCTTGTGCACACATCTCCACAGCCCAGCTGTTCCTGTGCTCACCCCATCTCATGGGACCATGTGGGTGTTGTTTGGACATTTTCTCTGCTGTTTGGACGTTTATCCTCGGGCCCCATGACGTTACATTTACTTAGAATCCCTCTTTCACTTATTGGGATGCTTCATCTTCCCAAGAACTATCTTGGCTTTGGGGCTTTATTAATGAGAAATTTTTTATTTTTATTAGTATGAACAATGAACTGCCTTAAAACAGTTTTTGAAAATCCTTCTCATTGGATCCTGTTCAGCAGCATTGATCTTGTAATTTCCCAGGTGTAGAAATACAATTTCTGCTCAATATAGCTGCATTTCAAATAATTGGTGTCCAAAGAATTTTCTAAAGTGAAACTGCAGAAAAACGTGGAAAAGCAGAGGGTTAAAAGTGTTGGTTACTGAATGAACCTCCTAGTTTTTCTTTGTCAATGAAATCTTATTTAATGTTTGTTGCTATTTTAATACCATGGTGCTCAGACTATGCTCAGGGCCCTAAGAGTTTTAAGAGGTGACATGTAGGGAAGTGTGAGGCCCCCTCTGGAAGCACACCCCCCCCCCCCCCCCAACTAGAACAGCTTCTCTTTCTATTTTATGTATTGGGGCTGCATGCTAACAAACATTTCACTTAAGAGCACCAATGCTTTAAAAATAAAATAGATGAAATAATACGTTTTGGTAGACCGTAAAAATTTAGATTAATATTGAAATGAAGCATTTAGGAAATTTAACTCTGTGAAACTTTATTTTACTACAATTGTAAATGTTAATTTTTGAGAAGTGGAGCTGTAACACTGATTTTTTAAAAATTTTATATCAATACCCAGGCATATTAAAACTTGCTACCTGTTGTTTTGCTTTTCTAAAAAAAAAAACAAAAAAAAAAAAACACAAAAAAATAATGGAAAAAAATATCCGCCGCTGAGGATTAATAAAACAAACACAAAAGCTTCCTCCAAAATCAGTCAATCCCAGAGGAATCTAAAAGTAAATCCGACAGGAGAACTATAAACCTGGGGGAAGAAATGTTAAAACTCATGTTGAGTTTTAGAAACCTAGCTAATCAAAACACAAATCCCAGAAGCCATAAAGGGAAACTGTGACCGATTTGACTTCTTAACAATTAAAGACAGCAAAGGCTACCATCAGTGGTTGAGAGGCCGGGGCACTGTGTGCAGTAGGTACAGAGACCACAGGTGACTCTCTACACTACACAGGAGCCTACGGATCAACATGGAGAGACTGAACCCAGATTCTTAAACATGGGGAGACACAGGAACAAATCATTCCCAGGGAAGGGTCTTGCCCAGCGTCAGGCAGCTCCTGAGGGCAGAGTAGAGCCCACACCTCCTGGTGCTGGAGGCTAAGGAGGGATGTGGTGTGAATAAGGCAACAGCTCCCAGGTGTGTCTCTGCTGTACAGACACAGGGATCTGGGCTCAGTCTCCTCCAGCTCAGACCCACAGGACCACCTCCTACGTCGCCCATCCCCCATGGTTATGAGCGAGTCCCGCCAAGAGCAGGGAGGCAGAGCCCACCCACCTCCTGCTCAGGGTCTCAGTGTGGCACCCGGGCCAGTCATTCCCCTCTCAGGGCCTCAGTTTCCCACAAGGCCCGGCACTGAGCTGAAAGGGTGTGTGAAACAATGTCAGCATTTGAAATCTCAAAGGAAATCCTTTGCCCCCATCAGCCTCAGGGCAGCCAGGCCGCAAGGAACAGAGGCTCTTACTCACCTACCATCCCCCACCTTTTCTGCTTCCCCCCACACCCCACATCCACCTCCCCTGCCTCCTCCACATCCCCCTCACATCCCCCCACACCCTACTTCCTTTGGGGTCACTGGCTCCTGTCTCAGTGGTCTCTCTGTAAAAAATCAATAAAATATATATATTTTTTAAAAGGCCAGGAGGTTGAGAACCACTGACTTATAGGCAGAACCATTTCCCTCCTGTTTCTTTTTTTTTAAAATATATTTTATTGATTCTTTTACAGAGAGGGAGAGGGATAGAGAGTTAGAAACATTGATGAGAGAGAAACATCAATCAGCTGCCTCCTGCACACTCCCTACTGGGGATGTGCCTGCAACCAAGGTACATGCCCTTGACCAGAATTGAACCTGGGACCCTTGAGTCCGCAGGCCGACACTCTATCAACTGAGCCAAACCGGTTAGGGCAATCTTCTGGCCTTTTAAATACAGTTCCATTGTTGTGACCCAACCATAAAATTATTTTCTTTGCTACTTCATAACTGTAATGTTGCTACTGTTATGAATCATAATGTAAATATCTGATATGCAGGATGGTCTTAGGCGGCCCCTGTGAAAGGGTCGTTCGACCGCCAAAGGGGTCGCAACCCACAGGTTGAGAACCGCTGCTATAAGTGGTGCAGCTCATGGGCCTTTCAGCTTTGCCCCCACCCCACCCCACAAGGCGGGGCTGGGCGTGGACCCCAGAGGCCAACATGGCCCCTCCATGAGGCCTGCTCATCCGGGACCAATGTCCCTGAGTTGCCACAGCCACCTCCCCCCTCCTCAGGGAGGGGCGGCAGAGTGATGATGGTACTGCATGAGGACCACACAGCAGAGCCTGACATGATCCCCCAGCAAAGGGCTGGTTTCAGAGAAGAGGAAGCCAAGGTGAGGGGAGAGGCGGGCCTTGCATCAGGCAACTCAGGGGAGGGGCCAAGACTCCCAGCAAGTGTCACAGTTGGCCTCTGGCCCTGTTTACAGTTATTTTTGTCTTGTTTTTCCTGTAACCTGCCTTCCTCCTGGTTCCTCCCCTTTCACTGGCCTGACTGCCGCTGGACACCCCACACCCCCTGCGAGGCTCAAAGTCACCCAGACCCACAGGAGCGGAGTCCTGTTGTCCAAAGGGCCCTCTGATAAGAACGCAGAAAGGACCCCAGACGGACGTGGCCTCAGTGAACACGGTCTCCTGGCTGAACAACCGGGGTGGGGGCTACAAAGCAACATGAGGTGAGATGGGCACCTCTTGGCATGAGCTGAGATCACCCCACTTAGGGACCCAAAAGACCCAGTGACTATTAAGTAGCGCTCAGCTGGACCCCCAACGTCACAAGAAAGGTCACCTGGGATGACTATAGCTTAGAGGTGGGGTCTTGGACAAATTCTTTGGTCAATAAGCCATCTCAGCCTACTGTGAGGAGAACCCCCACTCAGGGGGAAAGGAACCCCAAAATCACAGGGAAAGGGGTCTGGCATTGCCACCAGCATCGCCTGGTGGAGGCTGGAGGAGTCACCAGCTGGAGGAACTCGGCCAGCACCCTCACCCGGCCCGGCCCAGTCTCTCCAACACATGGGGAGGGGAGCTTGGCTCAGACACGCTGGATACGAAGAGTTTAGTGTCCAGAACAGGGACCCCCATCTCCCTGTCCTCCTGTTTATAGGGCAGTGGGAGTGGGCAGGAGCATGTAACCCAGGAGGCTGGTGCCATCATCACAGTGGATCACTGATGGGCACCTTGGGCTGCAGAGCACAGGGCACTGCACTCCATGCCAACAGCACCTGCCAACCTCACAGGAATTGGCCACTGGCCTCAGCCTTTGTTGCCAGGCTACCGGCATCATTCAGGGGACAGCCTCCTTGTCTTTCCTCAGGTGGCAAAATTGGGCCCCGAATGAGGAACAAATGTCAACGTAGGGTCAGGACTAAGAATAAAGATGACAAAACTCAAACCCATAATGTTAGTATCTTTGTGTTGAAGTCAAGACGAATGCACTGTGTTTAATTATTAGTGAACATACAATGTGTAAGCGAACTGGGCACATTCTCAGAGTTGCCAGATTTTGGATGTCAATTTAAAATAGGAAATGGAGTAATTTATCTCGATTAATGATTGTAAGTTGAAAGGCACTCTGCCCAGAACAAAGGAGGAGAGGAGGGAGCCTCAAGTTCATCAGTTTCCAGCACAGGAGGGGTGGGGAGTGGCAGGCAGGGGTGCGGATGGGGCTGTGAAAACCGCACCATCAGATATCTCCAAAGCAACTGCCGGGTGCACCGCCCTCTCCCTTCTCCCACAGGCTTTAAAAATAGGTGGGCCAGTGTGGATCAGTGGTTCAGCATCGACCTATGAAACAGGGGGTCATGGTTCGATTCCCGGTCAGAGCACATGCCCAGTTGCGGCTCAATTCCCAGTAGGGGCGTGCAGGAGGCAGTGGATTAATGATCTCTCCCATCACTGATGCTCTATCTCTTTCCCTCTCCCTTCCTCTCTGAAATCAATTAAAAGAAATATACACTTAAAAAAACAATTAAACAGAAAAGCAAAATTAAAGAACCACCCGCAACTACTTCGTGGAGTTCCCATCGCTCGTTTTTAGCTCTGCCCAAAGCTGGCCCCATGGAGGCCCTGCGCTGCTGCCTGCTGGCCTGAGGGCAGGGACCCCGAGTGCCCCCTTGGCCCCGGACCATCTCCTGCAGCTGAATTATCTGAGCCTCCATGCTCCTCAGCTTCTTCTCGTTCTCCTTGGCCTGCGCCAGGATCTCCTCGCGGGAAGTTCGGCTGTCATCCAGCTCGCGCATGTAGTGCTTCGTCTGGGCCTGGGGGTGGGGAGGAGACGCTTGGTACCAGCACCCTGACCCCAGTGGCCACCCATGTCCACCCCACCTCACCTCCCACCTTCTACCCCATCCCAGAGACAACCGCCAGCAGGGGCTTGTGACTGGCTTTTTCTTGACACCACAGGGAACCAGCTTAACTAAAAGGGCAAAACAGTAACTAAAGACAAAATGTTCCTTTACCTGACACCAGCAACATTCAACCTGTGCCACATGAATTTTTAAAACATGCCATACGTGACTATTTAGACAGGGGCACTGACCTCTTTTCCCTCAAATGAAAAAATGACAACAGCCAATATAACCATAGCTGTATCATGTGAATGAATCAAGATTATACCTTTTTTTGGCCAGATCAGCAAAAATTTAATATATCTTATGGTGCGCTACAGAAAGTTAGTGATTAGCTTACGTTGCCCAGAGAACAGGATTGAGAATCGCTGCCCGACACAGTTTTAAACTTGTTGACCGTCAGGATCTACGAAGCATACCCTGGGCAGCGTCAGTCACTGTGTCCATAGGACCCACGTGGCTCGTGTTTCACTTCCTACAACTGCCTGTTGGCTTGAATCCTGTGCTCTGGCCCCATCCCCCCTCCCTACCTGCCCCCCACCCCTGACACCTGCTACTCTGCCAGGTTATCCCGACCACACGCAGGGGCACACTTCCTTTCTTCTTCGCCTGCCGTCTGTTTTAATCCTACAGATCGTGGTCAAGTAGCTTTCAGACTGCTTGTTCCCACTTAACCACTGGGCCTGAGCCTCCGTCTGTGAGACAGGCTGAGGGCACCAAGACCTTCTTGGGACAGGGGAAGGCGGCACATCCGCGTTCCCGGGCCTCCCCACTAGCCTCCCAGCCCCACGCTGATCCCAGCACCTCCGTGTGTGGCCAGATCTGCTGTGGTCGGCCCTGACCTCACCTGTAGCTTCCGCAGCTGTTTGATGGCATCGTCGCGGTTCTTGTTGGCTGAGTCCAGGCGGTCCTCCAGGTCCCTCACGTCCACCTCCAGCTTCTTCCGATCGGCCACTGCCAGTGAGCGCTGCTTCCTCTCGTCTTCCAGCTCTGCCTCCATCTCCCGCACCTGGGGGAGATGCCGACAGCTCTGGAGGCCAGACCCACACACAGACCCTAGGCCAGCTCTGAGCCCAGGTGGGTTTGGCCTAGCTCTGTGAATCCATGGGGCTCAGGAGCCAAGGAAAATTACTGACAGAAAAAATCCTGATATGGTCACTGATTCCCCCACTTCCCCAGGACGGAGGACTGGAAGACATGGCCAGGGAGCCTTCCACCATCCAGGTAGAGGAAGGAGAGAGGACGCCTGTGGAAACCTGGTGGGGTGGGGGATTTCATGCCCACCTCTGCCCAGAGGCCGAGAGGGCCCTGACCCTGGAGGAGGAGGGCCACACGCACCTGTCTGACCAGCTGCTTGTTGTCCTCGCTCTGCTCATTCTGCCCCTGCAGTTCCCGCTTGAACTGGGCCTTCATGGCCTGCAGGTTCCCCTGCTTGGCATCCTCGGTGGCCTGAAGCTCATCCTCCTGCTCCTCCATCTGGGTCTTCATCTTCTCCACCTGCTGCTCCAGGGTCCGCTTTGACTTCTTCCGCTCACGCACCTGCCAACGAGGGAAACCGAGTCAGGAGCAGAGGGACAAGAGGTCCCCGAGGGCCCTGCCTCAGTGTCCACTCCCCCACCAAGCCTCCGTGCTGGCCCTCCGGGTACTCACACTCATGCCTTCATTGTCCTTGGACCTGATGATCTCCTCTATCTCCTTGCGGACCAGCTTGCTGCGCCGCCCCAGCTCTGCCTTCTGTACAATGTTGTGTATGTGGCTGAGTTCCCTCAGCCATCCCTCCAGCTCCTGGGCCTGCTGCCTCCACTCTTCAGCTGACTGTGTCTTTTGCCCCTTATGCAAGCGCCATGACTCCAGCCCAAGCCTGACGCTATCCTTCACTAAGGATAAGCCAGAAGTGGTTATACCATCTATCCTGGCTTCCTTGGTCATGGCCAGAGCACTGCCTCCAAAAGCTTGCTGCAGCTGTGCGCTGCTTTCGTCTGAGGTTGCCCCCGTGCGCAGGAAGCTCTTGGCCTCGGCTGCTAAGTGAGGTTTGGTCCAGGCCACGTTGCAGGCTTCGGCATTGTTCACAAGGTCTTGCAGGGGTTGGAGGCACTTCTCTGCTAAGACATCAGCTTGGGGTTTCCTGTGACGTACAACGTCCTCAAACATATTCTGTTTGTTGCTGCCAGTTGACAGTAGGCTCCTGATTTCTGCTTTGGCTGACTCGTTTTTAAAGTCTTGCACAAAGCTGGCTATCTCACTGGTCACAGCAGCTGCTGCCCCCAGTCCCTTCCCAGTTGTCGAGACCACCAGACTAGCTTTTGCGTTCGTAGATGCCAGAGACTGGCCAACGATGTTCAGAATGTCAGACACAATGCTGGTGGTAGTGGCCGCCACGTGGGTGATGGTGCAGTCCCTGTGCACCTTGTCAAAACCATATGCAAATGCATAGAGTTTTCGTATGCATTTCTCAAGGTCCTGTTTCACCTGAGGAAACTCCTTCATAAACCTCTCCCTGTGCAGCTGGTCCAAGGCCCCGCGACTTCCCAGCTGGCTCAAGGCTTCATAGAGTGCATCTGCCTTATCCCTGTAATCATGAAGGTCAGGTGATTAACCAAGGCAGGTTGATCTTCCGTAAAATGGGCCCAATAAGACCCATGATGCATAATCATAGAGCTTTGACTCTAAGTCAAATAGAAAAGAATTTTACGAATGTATTTTTCTTTCAATGTTAATACATATTTTGTATCTTGCAGATGCTCCATAGTACTTATTGAGACAGAGAATAAATATGGAAAATACTTTTGGGGTGCTCTTCAGTGGAAAGTATTGTTTTTTAATGTATTTCTACTGATTACAGAAAGGAAGGGAAAGGGAGAGATAGAAACATCAATGATGAGAGAGAATTATGGATTCAGTCACATCCCACACACCCCCCAATGGGGATCTAGCCCACAAACCGAGCACCTGCCCCAACCAGGAATCAAACCCTGGCTTCCTGGTTCATAGGTGGACACTCAACCACCAAGCCACACCAGCCAGGAATTAAGTGGTAAGTATTTTATAAAGACGGCTTCTCACTCAAGGGCAGGTGGACCCATCACCATCAAAGTCTTTGTAGAGTGGGAACTCCAGGGATGAACAAGGAAAAGCAGGAGGGGGGGAGGGGGGCAGGGAGAGGAGATAGACCCTCACCCAGACAATCTCAGAGTGTGGGGGAGACTTAAGCTGACCACAGAGAGGTCTGCCCTTTCCCTTGGCTACTGGGAGTGATCTCTAGGGTCGAAGATGCCCTGACTGGTAGCCATGTCATTGCTTGCCTGGCATTTGGCCCCTGGCCAGGCTGACAAGGTGATGTATGAAGGAGCCTTTGGGGCATGTGGTATCAGTTCTGCCGATGAAGGAACTAGAGACAAAAGGCATTAGTTAGCCCTGCAGGCTAGAGGCTGCAGGTCAGATATGTGGGCAGCATGCGATAGCACCCCAATAACCCTCTGCACACTGAGACTCTGCCATATTTGCATCAGGCTCTTCTGAGCCCTCTTTTCAACTAGGCCTTGACCTTGGCCTTCCATGTTCTGTCCTTGGAACATGGAAGTCAGTTTAGCGAGACTCTTGCCTTCCCCCACTATATATATATATATATATATATATATATATATATATATATATATAGTCCTCACCTGAGAATATTTTTTCATTGGTTTCTTAGAGAGAGTGGAAGGGAGGGAGCATGTGGGAGAGAGAGAGGGAAAAAAAACATGATGTGAAAGAGACTCATTGATTGGTTGCCTCCTGCTCAGGCCAAGACAGAGTTGGGTATCGAAGCTGCATCCGAATTGCATGCCTTTTACTGGAATTGAACCCACAACCCTTTGGTCCTTGGGCCAACATTCTAACCACTGAGTACCCTGACAAGGGATAGAACATGCAATCCAGGTATGTGCCCTGACCAAGAATCAAACCGGCAACCTTTCAGTGCACAGAATGACGCTCAACCAACCGAGCCATGCTGGACAGGCAAGAATCCCCACACTTTTAATGTCTGATCACCTTGGATAGATCTCATCAAATTTCTCATCCCCGAACTTTGATGCATAAGTCCTTGCTTGACCTCTTAGGTTAGTTTAGCAAGAATCTCCCTGGCCTGGATACCTCCTCTCAGTCATTTCCCACCCACCAATCCCCTCACTCTGCTGCCTGGCTATAATTCCCCAGCTGCCTTTGCTATTTTCAGAGTTGAGCCCAATCTCTCCCCTATTATGAGGGTCTTCCCATGAACTGCATGGTCATCCTGGGAAAGGTCTTCCTTACATTTTCAGTGTCAGAATAACTCCTGTCTACCTCAGGGTGAGCTTCCCTGCCTGGCGAGGCCTCATGGGCTTGTTGAATACAGGACGGTGGTGCGTCCTGAGGACAATGGAGGCCTCGCGGTTGAAACCTGCCCAGCCTCCGCCCCATGCATCTCTCCCTTTGGCTGACTGGGAACTGTGTCCTTCCCCGTAATAAACTGGGACTGTGGTTTGATCCTGAGGTGGTTCAGGGAACCCCCAAAATATGCAGGTGGTGTCAAAAGGGAGGGCAGTCTTGGGGAATGTGCACTCAGACTTTTCTTCTCAGCGATTCTGGGAACTTAAAATTGAACAACCAAAACCTCAGAGCTAGGAGGGAACTTACTAGTAATGATGATTGTGCCTAGCACCTGCTCTCTGCCACGCCTGATGCCTTTGACCTTCCTGGCTGAAGGCCACTGGGTCCAGCCGCTTTCCCAATTGACAGGGAACCTGGATCTGCTACCAACCTTGGTTCCCCTGACTCTCCAGCCAACCATCCAGCACCCCCACATCTCAGGTGTCACCAGCCTAACTCACACCTTAGCTGCTGACAGCATCACATGGGAACACATCAAGGCCATGTCCAACTTTGTGGAACCTCCTAAGACACAATGCACTGTAAGAACCATGTTTGTGAATCACTGAGGCTGAGACCTACGATTGCATGAGCTGGTGCAGGAAGCTCTGTCCTCTATGGTGGGAACGTGTGCATCTACCTGGAATCTCTCAGATTACACCACATTGGCAGGCCCCATTCTGACTTGAAGGGGTCAGTAAGCCACACTGCCTTCCCTCTGGTCTGGGTTACTCCATGGAGAATAGCAGAGGGTCCCACAGGGAGGTCAGGGGCCCTCCGGCTCACAGACAGGGTTGGAGGATATATTCACCCAGGGCCCTCTGCCCCCAGCAAAAATGGGATCAAATCAGGGAAGGAAGAAATGTGTCCTCCCACTCCCCCCACCCCGCCCGCCCCCCCATGGCCCTCCACTATGCCCCTGGCCTCCTCAGTCCTGTGCCCAGGTGCCTCAGGTGCTTCACTATAGTCCAGCCCTACTGCCAAGCCTTCCTACCATCCTCCCACCTGGACCACCCTTGCTCCATCCAGATGCCGGGCTCTGACCCTGCTCCAGGCCTCTCTGGGTCTCCAGACAGGATGACTGCACCTGCTTCCTCAGCCTTGACCCTGCAGTTCACCCCAAGGCCTTCACCATAGTCCTATCAGATGGACTTGCTGTTGCATTGAAGAGGGAGATGACATAAGATGACATAAGCCCAGAGCCCCAGAGCCGGGCATAGATACACTCAGGATTCAACCCAACATGGTGCAGCTTCACTGCAGCTCTTCGTCTTCCAGGCCAGCAGGAACCTGCAGAGTCTGTACAATCCCTTTCTTAGGGAGAGCAGGCTCTCTAGCCACAATCCCCAGGGACACAAACTGTGCCAGGAATTTTCTGGCTTGTCCCACAGGAAGTCCTGTGTGGCTCTCACGTCCAACAGGAAGTCACTTGGGCCCTGTCTATTCCAAGCATCTTTTTAAAAGTTCATGTCAACTGCCCACCTACTAGGTGTCAGTCATTAGGCTAAACAGTTTACATGCATTATCCTATTCTCCTCACAATGAAATAGAACAGATGAGTAAGACAGAGAGAGGTTAAGTAACAGGCCCAAGGTCACGTAACCTTCCACCTGCAGGCCTCATCTCTTGTCAACCTGAGGCCATTCTCTGCCAACGAATGATATGAAGGAAATGTTCCTCATGGACTGTTGAGAAGTAACTTCTTCAACCCCAAGCTCAGAACCCAGCCTGGAGGAGTGTGCCTGCCAGAAGAATCTAGATGCAGGGGAGAGAGGGGTGACAATACAGGCATCCCCTGGAGGTTACCTGGACAGCTTGGCCGCAGCCACAAATACCTCCCAGGATTTATCACTCAGCAGGCGTTGCAGTTTCTCTTTGTTCCTTGGGTCATTTAAATACTCAACAACATGAACAAAGTCTTTGCCCTCTAGAAGGAAAGAAAAAAGGATAAGGTTATAAGAAATCCTGGTAGAATGGAAATGGAATTGAGTATAAACAAGTGAGTATAAATGTTCATCTTCCTGAGCGGCTGTCACCTGGCGACTTTTTTTTTCTTAATCTGGGGTACTTTTGGGGAGTCGTCTGGTGCTAGGGATGGAACTGTGTACCCAAAAATGTATATTTTGAAGCCGACTGCCCATGTGACTGTATTTTATAGTTAAGGTTAAATGAGGTCATAAGTGTGGGACCCTAATCCATTATGACTGATATCCTTAGGAGTGAGGGAAAGACACCAGTTCTCTCTCTTTCTCTCTCTCTCTCTCTCATCAAAATATATATATATTAAGAAAAAGATCTTTAAAAAAGATCTGTGCCTCATCCTGCTCCTTTTTCCCAGTGGTTATAGCATTGGCCCCAGGACCAAAGGGTTTAGAGTTCGATTCCCGATCAAAGGCATATACCTCAGTTGAGGTTCCCTGGCCCTGGTAGGGGCTCCTGTAGGGCTACCAATTGATGTAACTCTCTCCCTGGACTACCTAACTTTCAGTCTCTCTACAAATCCAGAGAAATACATTTATATATATATATATAGTATTTTTACAGAGAGGAAGGGAGAGAAGTAGAGAGTGAGAAACATTGATGAGAGAGAAATATCGATCAGCTGCCTGCTGCACACCCCCTTCTGGGGATGTGCCCGCAACCAAGGTACATGCCCTTGACCGGAATCGAACCTGGAACCCTTCAGTCCACAGGCTGTCACTCTATCCACTGAGCCAAACTGGTTAGGGCCGGGAAATACATTTTTTAAAAAGTGTTACTCTCAGGGATTTGGAGACCCTGGAAATGCAGATAAGGGACTGGGGACTGATGTATGTTTTGTGTGCACAGAGACAGGATGTAAATGTGTTTTCTGCCATATACACACAAGGGACATTATTCTTATTTCACAGAAAAAGAAAGCGAAACTTGGACAGGAAAAGAAGGCCCAAAGCCAAGAAGCAGAAAGCTCACAGGTGGCATCCAAAGCCAACCATCAGACATTTTCTTACATTAAGTTGAAGCCCCCTTGTAGTTCAAAAATTCATGTGATTTCTGCATTCTACCCTATAGTTTGCCTATGGGACTTTTTCAAATCTATACTAATAAAATGGTAATATGCTAATTAGACGAGGTAAGACTGGCCATCTTTTGGATATCCGACTTCTTTCCGGACAAAGCCATGGTGGTGGGGTCCGAGGCAGAGGCAGTTAGGGGAGATCAGGCCGGCAGGGTAGAGCAGTTAGGGGCGAGATCAGGCTGGCAAGGGAGAGCAGTTGGAGGCAAGATCAGTCCTGCAGGGGAGGGCAGTTAGGGACAATCAGGCAAGTAGAAGCAGTTAGGGTTAATCAGGCAGGCAGGCAGAGGAAGTTAGGGGCAATCAGGCAGGCAGGCAGGTGAGTGGTTAAGAGCCAGGGTCCCAGATTGCTAAAGGGATGGCCAACTGCCGGTTTAGGGATGTCCCACAGGGATCGGGCCTAAATTGGCAGTCGGACATCCCCCAAGGGCTCCCCAATTGGAGAGGGTGAAGGCTGGGCTGAGACCCCCCGCCTCCCACGCATGAATTTTGTGCACCAGGACACTAGTTTAAAAATAATATTTCAGACCACACACCACTGATGGAGTAAAACTACCAGTCAAAGAGAATTCCTCCTGCTTCTCACAGATGCTCCAATGTGGGCAGTGGAGAGGTGTCTTCAGGTGGGTGGGGGTTGGAGCCTCAGCTCTAATCCTGTGATCAATCAGTATCACCTCTCCCCCCTCCAGGCTGGTCTCAGGGGCCACAGCTCCCTGTGGGCATCTCTGACCCCATGCGGGCCCACTTCTTAAACAAGAAATAATTTTCTTTACCTTTTAAAATATTCTTCAATTCTGTAGTTTGTCTTTTCACATTCTTAAATATATATATATATATATATATATATATATATATATAATAAAAGCCTAAGCGACTGTTATGGCAGAACGACCAGAACGACCGTTGCTATGTTGCTCACTGACCACCAGGGGGCAGATGCTTAACGCAGGAGCTGCCCCCTGGTGGTCATGCGCTCCCACAGGGGGAGTGCCGCTCAGCCAGAAACCGGCTCATGGCTGGCGAGCGCAGCAGCGGTGGCAGGAGCCTCTCGACTGCCAGCTTAGGTAAGGAGTGAGGGGTCCTGGACTGCGAGAGAGATGTGCAACTACTGGTTTACATCCCCCAAGAGTCCCAGACTGCAAGAGGGCACAGGCTGGGCTGAGGGACCCCCCACCAGTGCACAAATTTTGTGCACTGGGCCTCTAGTATATATATATTTGTATTGATTTCAGAGAGGGAGGGAGAAGGAGAGAGAGAGACAGTAAAATCAATGACGAGAGAGAATCATATTGTTCGGCCACCTCATGCATGCCCCCTGCTAGGGATAGAGCCCCCAATCGGATATGTGCCCTTGTCTGGAATGAAACCTGGGACCCTTCAGTCTGTAGGCCTACACTCCATCCACTGAGCCAAACCAGCCAGGGCAAGAGATCATCTTGTTTATCCTCAGGAATGGACCAGCTACTGCCCTCCCTCGGGGACCTCGGATCCTGCTCAGGAACTGCTGGTTTCTGATTTGTCCTCTCCTCCCTTATGCTGCAACCTGAACAAGTATTTTCCTCTCCTGTGTGTGTGTGTGTGTGTGTGGTTGGGGGACTTGGTTGCCTAGGCAAAGCAGTGTTGATTTGGGTGGGTGGAGGGGTGTTTTTTCCATTTCTTGCTTCATCTACTGAGGGAGAAAAGAAACCTGGAATTAGATGGAGGGAACCCAGAGCACTGCATCTGTGTATTTGTTGGCTAGGATGTGGGTGGGGGTGGGAAATAACAAAACAGGCCTCTGCAGGGGTATCTGAGATAAACAGAAGAAGTTCCTGCCTGAGACAGTCACACCTGGTACGCAGGTGTTTATAATTGGGAACACAGATCAGGGCCCCAGCACAGCTGTGGGTGGTGGCAGTATTTGAAGGGGAAAGTTTCCACCAGGAGGTAGCAGGCTCCAGGTACAGTGAACAAGAAATTCCCACCTCCCATGGGCTGTCCTGGCCTCGTTGGAGACATTGCATGAGTTGCAGAGGACGGGAGGCAGTGAGCAGCCTGAGGAGAGAGCCAGGAAGGAGGCCCTCGCACAGACTCCTAGTTGAGGGGACTCCCATTGGTCCCTCATGGGGGTTCGGGGACACTCATCAATCCACTGGGAGGTTCTTGATTCCTGTGTAGCTTAACCCAGCCTGGAGATGCTTCCCTTAATTCTAGATCATAAGCAGGAACCAGTTAGAGAGGAGGAAGCTGACTACCTGGGCAGATCCCGTCAGCTTCTGAGGTCATGGTGTCAGCACTGGGATCTCAGAGTTTTCCCTTCAGCTCACCAGTCTGTGTCCAGCTGGAAATAGGTGTTGCTTCACCCTTGGGGAAGAGAAAACAAGTTGTGGGGTTGGAGGTGAGCCAGCTGAGCAACAGGGAGCAGCGAGAGGCTCTGTCTCTGGAGTTTCTTTCAGGGAAGGAAGGCTGCAAGTGCCAGACGGAATCAATCCACTGTGTTTCCCTGTCTGCTGGGCTCTGCCAGCTGCTAATTAAGAGAAGGTACTCACCTCACTCCAGCCCACTCCAAGCCCAGTGACAGTCCCCTTGTCCTGTGGGGACAGAAGGACAAGACCATCAGACAAGGAAACACACAGCTGAGGAGTAATAAAAACCAAAGAAGCAATCACAACAGACACAGAAGAAAAGATGGAAGGAATGTTTTGGAAATGACTTGAGGTTGAGGACATTTGTGTTGACTAATCACTCAGCTAATATTGATGGTGTGTCTACCACAGGCTCTTTACGAGTTCCCTCACCAAATTCTCTCACACATTCCACGTGGTGGGCGCCATGGTGGCTCCCATTGGGACGTGGAGGAAACCATCACAAAGTCTAGGTTTTCACCTAAACTCGGGTTAGCCTAAGTCTCACAGTAGTGCTAGAGCTAGGACTCCGGCCCAAGTCTTCCTGATCCCAATGCCGTGTTTGTGAGGACTAGGCTCGACTCTCTTTTATATACAAAAACATTAATGGGTCTGTGTTACTTGTAAATGACACTTTTCATTCCCAAACGTTGTCTTGCACCCTATGCCAAGTCTCTGTGGTGATAAATTCCTGGAGCTGTAGCTTCCCAAGCCTGCACCCTTCTTGCTTCTGCAAGACCCTCATCCCATAAGGCCCTGGGGTCCTGAAGTCCTGGCCCCATCCCTACAGCCCTGCTGTGGGCTGCCCAGCCCTCCTCACACTGCCCGGTCTCTCTGCTGCCCACTGGTGAACCTTAGCTTGTTTCTAGTTCTTCATGTAAATAAAACACTCGTCTTGCATAAAAGTTTTGTATGCATTTGATATTGTTTCCCTTAAGATATTTCTAGAAGTAGAATGACTGGATCAGAGGATATCGCCATATAAAAATTTCTTCAAACCTAGATCCTCACTGCTATCCAAACAAATAGGACCAATTTACATTTATATTTAGAATTTAAATATTAGAATTTATATTTATATTCACAGGATATGAGGTGTTCATCTTTTCCATCTTCCACTTCACAGTAGTGATTTTTTAAAGAAACACCTCTTTTTAAAAAATTTGTGTTATGTTAAAAAACTGCACAACATAAAATTTACCACCTTAGCCATTTTTAAGAAAACCATTCAATAGTGTTAAATATATTTACATTATTGTGCAACCATTCTCCAGAACACTCTTCATCTTGCAAAACAGAAACTCTGTACCCACTAAACAGCCCACTCTCCCTCAAAACTGCCATTCTTCTTCCCATCTCTATGGATTTGAGTGCCTCATAAAAGTGGAATCAGACAGTATTTGTCCTCTGAAACTGGCTTATTCCACTTAGCATAGTGTCCTAAAGTTTCGTGCATGTGGGCACATTGGCCAGAATCCCCTTCCGTATTAAGGCAGAAATATATATATATTTGAATATTTAGGAAATTTATTTGAGCCAAACTGAGTAACATCACCAATGCTCTGGAGAATACAGTTTTTCAGCTACATCTATTCATGTGAAATGAAGGAGGGGATGTAAGGAAGGTTACATGAAGGTGGGAGAAAGCAGGTAGGGATTGGCTGACAGGATAGTTAACAAGAATGTGCTCTTTTTTAAAACGTACTGTATGTCTAATGATTTTAGAGAGAGGAGGTGAATGAGAGAGAGAGAGATAGAAACATCGATGAGAGAGAAGCATCCATTGGCTGTCTCTTGCACGTCCCCTCCTGGGAAATGAGCCCACATCCAGAGCATGTGCCCTCACTGGGATCGGAACCAGTGACCTCTTGGTTCATGGATCGATGTCCAACCTCTGCGGCACACCAGCTGGGCAAGATTGTGCTCTCTTGAGGGTGTTTATTTCAGATGTGTGTTCACCTAGAAACAATGGGCAGGGCTTGCTTAAGGAAAACAAAGTTTTTACTAAAATGTTATATGCCTGGGTTGTGACCACGTACCATGACCTGCCCAGGTAGGAGCTTATGATCGCATCACCCCATGGGGGTACTTGGCATAGAACGCCTTTATTCATCCACAGTTCCAGCTTTGAGCATAAATCAATTTGAAGGATGCATTAATGACCAACCTTTTGGTTGGATAGTGTGGTCTCATTCCTAGGAAGGCTCATTCCTAGGAAGTGTCAGTAACAACTTGTTGATACTTGGGAGGGGCAATCCTGTAATCATGGGCCTGTGTTGAGGCTGAGTTTTCCCAAAATGGGACAGATTGGTAAAGGGAAGGCAGTCAGGCCTTATGGCCTTCACTGTGAAAACACACTCTGGCTCTGGCTGGGTAGCTCAGTTGGTTAAAGCTTCACTCACTCTGGTTCGCCATGGTTGTGGGTTCAAACATACAAGTCATATATGAATGGCACATGCAAGAGTCAACCAATGAATGCATCATTAAGTGAACAATCATTGTTTCTCTCTCTCTCTCTCAATCTCAAATTAGCAATAATAGAAAGCACTCTGGGTTATTTATGTTCTATGAACGGTCATGATGGAAACATCTTTCTGTAGAGAGGATTTCTCTCAGTTCCTTCTGGGACTAACTTGCCTTGGGAGACAGGGAAGAAATCAAATGATGATTGCCTTTAGGGGTTATTTTGAGAAGGTAAAACAGCCTTCACCAACTACCCCTCCTGAGACCTGCCTGACACAGAGGCCAAGGGACTTGGTATATTAATAGCTGATCCTAAGGTGGCTGACCTGCATGGTCTTTGCTGTGTCCCAGAATGTTCTAGACAAGTGGCTCCCAACTAGGAGCACACGCCCTATAGGGGGACAATTTGCTTTTTAAGGGGTGTAATTTGAGAATGTGTTATTAACAGTGAGTTTTTTGCTTTCCTAATGGTTCTATGGACCTTATATACAGTAGTATTTAAATATGTACTGTGACATATTGATGCATTTCAGTTCTCTATGACATGTTTTGAAACTTTAGGTGCTATTTTCTCATATCACTTCATATTATTAATTTTTTTAATTTCTTAGTAATTTCTTCCTCAGAACTTCAACTGCCCTTTCATTCTTTTATTTTCTTTTCCCTGGATGCCATGTTCTTTGGAACCTTGCTTAGACCATGTTAATGGTCATTTAGGCTTCCTCCAGGTGAATGGGAGTTCAATTTTTGAGTAATAAGAATTATATGTCACAGGGGGAGGGCATCAGGATTTTAGAGATGCTTAGGTGGGGCATGGCCAAAAAATGATTGAGAACCACTGCTCTCCACTTTACAAATAATTCCTCCAATAACCTTAGAACTTTGTGTTAGGATCGCCAAAGGAGGAACGTAAGAGGCCTAAAGTTGTAAAGAAGTATAAAGGTATTAGACCATCTGGAAATCGATGGGCTGAGCACCAAAATGGTGCCAGCACTGAGGGACTGGGGAGTCAGAGCTTTTCAAGGTCTGTTCTTCGGAGAATTTGCTAAGTAGATCCAGAGTTTTGGCAAGTACAGAGGGAATGTTACTGATCTAAGCGGAAGAGAATGTCAGTTGGAAATGATGTAAAGGACAGATTCTCAGGGGAGGGGACATCGATTCCATTGTTTGGTCAGACCTAGCCCTGTGGACCGTTTGTATCAGTAAACATGTGGCCCACTCTACTCTGTGCTGCCCCTCCCGTCTCCTGGGCGTGTCCCATGACAGGGGAACAACCAGCCTCTTGACCACACAGCAAACCCCAGTTTCACTCCATTTGGTTTTCTTGTCGATCTTGATGAAAAAACTATGACTCGGATTTCACACAAATTTCCCCCTGATTTAATGTACTTCTGACAGTTCTATCAGCTTTCTGGGAGTTCCATTTACTTCCTCCTGTCTCCTTCCTGCAGCCGTCATCTGTATATATAAAAAGCCAGCATCGGTAACGAGAGGAATGACTGATGACCAGTCGCTATGATGCCCACTGTGGCCAGCGAACTGGCCTGATTAGGGGTGGGGCCTGCAGGCCAACCTCCTGCGGACCCTCTTCCCGGCGGGCCTGCCCGTGATCGGCCGGGCCCCACCTCGATAGGCCTGAAGCCCCTCACCCAGGGTGGCCCCACTACCAATGCACTCCCACCATCCTGATTGGCCCCCAGCCCCTCCCCCAGTTGGCCCTGTCCCCAATGGGCCCCCCCCCCACCCTGATCAGCCCGCAGCCCCTCCCCCTGGCCAGCCCGCCCCTGATTGACACCTCCCTATAGGGGGCAGGGCAGGCCAGCCAACCTCCTGCAGCCCATCCCCCCTTCACCTCACCCCTGAAAACAGCCCCAAACTTCTTAATAGGGGGCAGGGATGGCTAGCCAAACTCCTGCAGCCCCTCCCATGCCAGCCCCACCTCTTTGGGCCCCCAACACCCTGTTTGGACCGCAGCCCCTCCCTCCACCCAGCCCTACATCAGATCGGCCCCCTTCACCCCTTTTATCAGTGGCAGAGCTTTGCTGGCCAACCCCCATTGCCCCTCCCCAGGCCACTGGCCCCTGGTCGGCACCCCCAACCCCATTTGGGGCCAGGGCCAGCTGGCCCAACTCCCACAGCCTCTCCGCATGGCCTGCCCTGTCCCCAGTGAGTCCCCCAACCCTAATCCGGAGCGGGACCCACCAGCCAATCACCTGCCGCGCTTCCACCAGCCACACGGCCATGATGGAGGCCAATCAGCAGGCCAGCTGGCCAACCTCCTGCCATCTCCTCCTCCCAACAGGCCTAGGCCTGATCTGACCCCATTAGGGTTGGGCCTCCCAGACCCCAGCCATACAAGAATTGGTGAACTGGCCTTCTAGTATTTTTATATGTGAGGAGAAAGAGGAAGAGAGGAATGTGAAAAACATGGGTCCCTGGGAAAATCTGATTTTGATACCTGGCATTAAGCAGGACATGCCAAAGCTGATCCTCCCCCAGGGTGTGGTGGTGGGGGGGGCAGGTCTGGGGCTCAGGCCCAGCTCCGTCCAGCCCGTCCCACTACTAGCAGGCAATTTGCTTCCTGCACCAGAGACTCCTTGAAGGCTGTAGGTACACATTAAATATGTCCTGCGTGAGGAAGAAGACACAGATGAAGATGAAGATGAAGATGAAGATGAAGAAGAGGAGGAGAGGAAGGAGAAACAAAATGTTTCTACAGCCCTGGCTGGAGTGGCTCAGTTGGACCATCAAACCATGAACTGAAAAGTCCCAGGTTCCATTCCTGGTCAAGGGCAGGGACTTGAGTTGCAGCTTGGATCCCAGCTGCCAGGCAGGGCACAGGGCAGGTGTGGGATGCAACAAATCCATGTGTCTCTCTCACATTGATGTCCTCTCTTCCTCTCTCTCCCTCCCTTCCGCTCTCTCTAAAAATCAATGGGAAAAATATCCTTAGGTGAGGATTAAAAACAAAAATATTAATCAATCAATCAATTCCAAAGGAATCTAAATGTAAAATAGAAAGAAAAATTATAAATGTGCAGGAAGAAATGCTAAACTAATGCTGGCTTGTGGAAACATAGCTAATCAAGACACAAATTCCTGAAGCCATAAAGAGAAACTTTGATTGATTTGTCCTCTTAAAAATTACAAACCGCAAAGGCTACCATCAGCCAAGGCAGACCATGAGAGGCCGGGCCACTGTGTGCAGTAGGTACGTGGACCACAGGTGACTCGCTGTCCATAGCACACAGGAGCCTATGGATCAACATGGAGAGACTGAACCCAAATTCTTAAACATGGGGAGACACAGGAACAAATCATTCTCAGGGAAGGGGCTTGCCCAGCGTCAGGCAGCCCCTGAGGGCAGAGTAGAGCCCACACCTCCTGGTGCTGGGGGCTAAGGAGGGATGTGGTGTGAATAAGGCAACAGCTCCCAGGTGTGTCTCTGCTGTACAGACACAGGGATCTGGGCTCAGACTCCTCCAGCTGTACTTTGTCTACTGTTGGTTTTTTTTTGTTTGTTTGTTTTTTAAATATATTTTATTGATTTTTTTTACAGAGAGGAAGGGAGAGAGATAGAGAGTTAGAAACACCGATGAGAGAGAAACATCGATCAGCTGCCTCCTGCACACCCCCCACCGGAGATGTGCCCGCAACCCAGGTACATGCCCTTGACCGGAATCGAACCCGGGACCTTCCAGTCCGCAGGCCGACGCTCTATCCACTGAGCCAAACCGGTTTTGGCGACTGTTGGTTTTTAAAGATGAAAAACTGGGTCATGCCACATGCCCGTCTCAGACTCTAGGTCAGGGCTTCTCCCCGATTCTGGATACACAGGACCACCTCCTATGTCTCCCGTCCCCTCAGGGTCCTCAACTGAGGGCCGGCCAAGAGCAGAGCCCACCCATCTTCTTCAGTGTCCCATCGTGGCACCCGGGGCAAGTCATTCCCCTCTCAGGGCCTCAGTTTCCCCACAAGGCCCAGCACTAAGCTCAAAGGGTGGGTGAAACAATGTCTGGATTCTCAAAATCTCAAAGGAAATCCTTTGTCCCCATCAGCCTCAGCAGCAGCCTTGTGGGCAGCCTCAGGGCAGCCAGGCCACAAGGACAGAGGATTGGATGCACCTACCTTCCCCCACATCTTCTGCTTCCTCCACAGCACCCCAACAAACCCCTTCGCCTGGCGGCTCTGGCTCCTGTCTCAGCTAGCCCAAGACTGTGCTGAGCTGGAGGGGTCATTGTGAACCCACCTGAGCAGTGTCCCCCTTTCTCTGTGCTGTTTATGGCCACAGGGGGAGGAAGGAACCCCCAGACAAAACTGGGTTCCAATCCGGGTATGCCACTGCTTACATGTGCCCTTGGGACCATTACCACCCCCACACCCCCATCTTTGGTTCCGTCATCTATACAATAGCGACAATAATCCTTGTCTTAGAAAGTGTGAGGATGAGAAGAAGGGGGAGGGGCTCCTATCCTCCCAACTTACCAAGATTCTCCCTCTGGCTGATTTGGAACAAGACCCACTTGGTCTTAGCTGTGCACATCCACTCGGCAGCTGTGTCTGCACAAACACCTTCTGGGTCTGTGGAAAACTGAAAGCAAATACCCAAGTTCTGAGAAACTCAGGGTCAACCACATTACCCAAACTGCACCACGGCGGGATGGCCCCGCCCTGCCTGCTGGAACAACCCCAGGTCTGACCCATCAGGTCCTTCTCAACTCAGCCCATCCTGCCTCCCTCAGGTTTCTATAAGGAAAACGGGCCACAGACAGACAGTGGGATTATGGGTAAATTTCTCCCTCCACCCCATGGGCTTGTCCCCACAACATTCCTCTCTCATCCCCCCCACACACGCCCCCAAATGTTTCCCTTAGTCACCCTTCTGTCCCAAGCAATGAGCACAGTCCCTGAGCACAGCAGATGCTCACTGCCTCCTTGCATTGCCTTGGTCCCTGCTCCTATTGAAGGCCACGCCCAGGCCGTTTCCAGACATTTGCTTTTGAAGGTCCTTCTGCCAGGAGCACCTGCTTCTCCACCTGGACAACATGCTCACCCTTCAAAGACCAACTCTGGGATCACCTCCTCTGAGAAGCCCTCCAGCATCGTCCCCTCCCAGAGGCCACTGTCCCCTGCAGGCTCTGCTCCCCTGGCCCCTGGGGAGGCCCATGGCCACCGTGTCCGAGTCTCCCCTGACCCTTTAGATCAGGCCCCTCTGAACCTGTCCCTGGAGGCAGGGTCAGTGCCTCGGAACCAAGGCGACCTGTCCGAGGAGGCCCTCCCTGGTGGCCATGGCTGTCTGTGGGAGCACAAGGTTGTGGGCGTCGGCAGAGAGAAGCCGGCGGTTTCCACTCCAGGCTCCTTGCCTGTTGACAGCAGATCTCTCTATAGGAAGCCCAGTGTCGCCGTCACACAGAAACGTCTGAAAACAGAAGGGACACAGGGCTGAGTGTGTGCCAGGCACCGTACGGGCAACTTCCCGGCCTTTCCTGTTTGATTCTCACACCGGCTCCAGGAATCACCACCTGGATTTTACAGATCAAGAAACAGGAGGGAAATGGCTCTGCCTGTAAGTGGTGCAGCTGATGGGCCTTTCAGCTTTGTGCTCTCCCCCGCGCCCCCTGGCGTGGCTGGGCGTGGACCCCAGAGGCCAACGTGGCCCCTCCATGAGGCTGCTCATCCCGGTCCAATGTCCATGGGGTCATTGAAACGCCAGAGCCACCACCCCCAGTGTTTCAGGGAGGGGCGGCAGAGTGATGATGGTACTGCATGAGGACCACACAGCAGAGCCTGACATGATCCCCCAGCAAACGCCTGGTTTCAGAGAAGAAGAAGCCAAGGTGAGGGGAGAGGCGGGCCTTGCACCAGGAAACTCAGGGGAGGAGCCAAGACTCAGAGCAAGTGTCACAGTTGGCCTCTGGTCCTTGTTTAAAAGTTATTTTTTGTCATGTTTATTCTGTAACCTGTCTTCCTCCTGGTTCCTCCCCTTTTCACAAGCCTGACTGCCGCTGGACACCCCACACCTCCTGTGAGGCGCAGAATCACACCAGACCCACAGGAGCAGAGTCCCGTTGTCCAAAGGGCCCTCTGATAAGAACGCAGAAAGGATCCCAGACGGACATCTGTGGCCTCCGTGAACATGGTCTCCTGGCGGAACACCTGGGGTGGGGGCTACAAAGCCACATGAGGTGAGATGGGAGCCTCTTGGCATGAGCTGAGATCACCCCACTTAGGGACCCAAAAGCCCCAGTGACTATTCAGTAGGGCTCAACTGGACCCCCGACATCACAAGAAAGGTCACCTGGGATAACGACAGCTCAGAGGTGGGGTCGTGGACAAATTCTTTGGTCAGACATAAGCCATCTCAGCCCACTGTGGGGAGAACCCCCACTTAGGGGAAAAGGAACGCCAAAATCACAAGGAAAGGGGTCTGGCATGTGCCACCAGCATCACCAGGTGGAGGTTGGAGGAGTCACCAGCTGGAGGCACTCAGCCAGCACCCTCACCTGGCCCGGCCCAGTCTCTCCAACAGGTGGAGGGGAGCTTGGCTCAGACACGCTGGACACAAAGAGTTTTGTGTCCAGAACAGGGACCCCATCTCCCTGTCCTCCTCCTGTTTATAGAGCAGTGGGAGTGGGCAGGGAGCATGTAACCCAGGGGGCTGGTGCCATCATCAGAGTGGCTAGCCGACGGCACCTTGGGCTGCAAAGCACAGGTCACTGCACTCCATGCCAACAGCACCTGCCAACCTCACAGGAAGTAGCCACTGTTCTCAGCCCCTCATTGCCAGGTTGCCAGCATCACCCATATTATCCTGAAGCAAGGCCCTAGCTCCCTGAACCCCACAGGCCCCCGGGAGCCCCTGCTTCATGTGTGTGGCCAGGTGAGAGGAGAGAGACACACAGGTAGCTCCCTTGTCAATGGCAAAGTCCTTGAGAATGAGGACCAGGCATTACTCATCTTCTCCTCCCCAGGGGCAGACATTCAGAAAACATTATGTGCCCCTGAAGGTTAGGTTTAGTGGATAGAGCCACGGCCTGCAGACTGGAGGGTCCCAGGTTTGATTCCAGTCAAGGGCATATGCCAGGGTTAGGGACTCCCAGTAGAGGGTGTGCAGGAGGCTGCTGATCAATGATTCTGTCTCATCATTCACATTTCTAGCTCTCTCTCCCTCTCCCTTCCTCTCTGAAATCAATAAGAATATATATTTATTTTAAAAAGGAAGCCGCCATTGGCCCCTCCCTGCTCGGGCTTTGGGGTCTCCTGTCACTGCTGACTTGGGAAGCAGCAGCTCAGTGGCACTGTCCTCGGGGTCCCTGGGCTGCAGACACACAGCTCCAGCAGGTCCTGTCCTCAAAGAGCTCACATTGACATGGCGGTGGTGACAGAGGACAGCCCAGCCTGGCAGGACAGGGACAGGAAGGGCTGCCAATGCAGAGACACTGGAGCTGAACCCTGGAGGGTTACCAGGTCGGCAGTGAGGAAGGGCGTCTGAGGCAGGCAGGATAGACAGCGTGAGGAAGTGGGGCAGGCCCACAAACTATTCCAAAGCATGAACACATGAGGCGAGCTATTGCCCAGCTTCCACATAAACATTTTAAAGTGATGGACAAAATTATCCTCTTTCCATTTTTTTTCTCACCCTTTGGTGGCTGCTGCTGCTCACCTGTCAGTGAGCCCAGTGGAAGGGTAAAAGCACGAAGATTCCTTTGTGAGACATCCCGCCAGGGAGCTGGCCCCTTTGTTCAGCCTGTCAGGTTCATCTTTCTCATTCACTTTAAGAAAAGGCAGATGTTAATGTTTTTCCTATTAAGAGATCATTTCTCTTTAGAGTGCATGGTTATTTTTTCCTTCCTTAGCCTAGTCCTGATTTATAGATAACGGCAGTTTAGTGGTGGAAAGATTGAGGATTGGGGCTCAAACGATCCTGTATTTGAATCTTAATTCTGCCACTTGCTAGCTCTGGTCTTGACCTTCAGTCTCCCTTAGCCTCAGTCCTTTCATCTCTATTGATGAGACTAATATACTACACAGGTCTGTATTACGAAATACACAGGGCTATGGTGGGGATTAATAAGAAAACATTTGCCAAAGGACCTCGTATAGTGCCAGTGCCTATTAAGCACTCACTAAGTGATATTCATTATTGTTAACAATTATTCTAGCTTATAGGAGAAGATAAAGATATACAGCTTTCACAGTGCTCTACAAATAGTACCATGTTTCCAGGGGTTTTGACTGTATCAGCCAGGATAGTCTAGGTTTAGCTGCAGTAACAAACACTCTCCACATGAGCCACAAAGGTTACCTCCTGATCACAATGCAGTCTGCTCCTGTAGTCCTCCCTCCTAGTTCGAGCACATTGGAGCAGCCAGTCTCTGGAACATTGCCGGCAGAGAAATGGGGTCCTCTATCAGCATTAGATGCTGTGGCTTAGAATTGACACATATTATTTCCACTCAAAAGTCAAGGGTCAGTGGCTGGCGTGGCTCAGTAGTTGAGCATTGACCTATGAACTAGGATGTAATGGTTTAATTCCTGGTCAGGGCACATGCCGAGGATGCTAGTTCGATCCCCAGTAGGCAGCCCACCAATTATTCTCTCTCATCATTGATGTTCATGTCTCTCACTCCCTGTCTCTTCCTCTCTGAAATTAATAAAAATATATTAAAAAACAAATAAACAACAACAAAAGAAGACAGTGGTCAGAGCTCTGGTTACACATCCCACCCAACCAGAAGGAGGACAGGAATATAATCCTACTATGTGTCTAGGAGCTGGGGGTGGGGGGAGATGGAGAGGGGGAAACAAGAAAAATATGACCAATAGACATAGTGCCTACCACAATGATTTTGAGAACCACCGCCCTGCCCAGAGGGATGGGGTAGACAATAGGAGGGGCCAGGAGGCAGAGGGGACCAGGAGGACACAGAGGGGCCTGCACGGCATGAGATCTGAGTCAGTGGGCAGGGCTGAGGCTGGAGGAGCCCTCTGCCCCTGCTCATCTGGACTCAACCCAAACTCATCCTGGCCATTGTGCTCTGGAGGCCAACAGCCAGCGCTGCCTGGAGGTGAGAGTCCCTGCTCTCAGTATGGATGGTGACGGTGAATGTGACCTGCCGCCCTGGCCTCCAGCTGATGGACTAAAGTATTTCTCTGGCTCCACCCCTCCTGCTCTGCTGGTTTCCGGGACCTACTGGACTCTTCTCACAGTTTCAGGAGCCCCAGGAAGTATGAGCTGTGCTCTCACCCAGACCCTTTCCTGCTGCAGCCATCGATAGACATCACTTCCCACCTGAGGCTTGTGGGTTTCCTGTTACTGCTGATCTCAAAAGCAGCAGCTCTGTGGCATTGTCCTCCAGGTCCGCGGACTGCAGACACATAGCTCCAGCAGCAGTGGTATCTGTGCCGATCACACCACCTCCCATCCCTGTTGAGGCTCCTGGCAGCGTCCAGTGCTCCAATGCCCAGCTTTCCGACCACAGCCCCTTTCTCACAGGAGTCCTGGCAGGGAAGCCGAGTGGCCACACTGCAGTTCCATCAGGGTCCTTTCAGAGTGGCCCTCCCTCCCAGCCACAGCTTGTGCTCTTCAGAGGGCCTATCTGACACTGGGCCCTAGTGAGGAAGCCTCTGTGTGTTTCCAGCTTCCCCTCTAAGGTCAGGGAGGTCACTGTCATGCTGACCTGAGAGGCCCGGAAAGGAACCTTCTCCTTTGTTCTGTTTACCTTGGTTGACTCACCTTGCTCATATCACTGGAGAGCCGGTGTTTCCTTGTCAGGTCCTCGCTGTGGCCCACAGGCTCAGGTCCTCTGCCCCAAATACTCTCACCCCCACTTCCCTCACCATCCTCTTCAAACCATGGTGCCCCCTCTTCAGGGAAGCCTTCCTTGACTCCTCACATTAAGCCAAGATCCTGATATAAAAGTTCTCTCCTTAATGCTGGTTTGGCAGGAAGTGATGGAGGATCCAGAAGAATCGATATCCACTGTCAAAGCATTTCCAAAGAGCAAGCACATTCTTCATGTGCCTCCTGAGAACTGGTACCTCGCCCGACAGGCTGCTCACACATCCTTGTGCTCTTCAGAGGGCCCATCAGACACTGGGCGCTAGTGAGGAAGCCTCTGTGTGTTTCCAGCTTGCCCCACTAAGGTCAGGGAGGTCACTGTCATGCTGACCTAAGAGGCCCGGAAAGGAACTTTCTCCTTTGTTCTGTTTACCTTGGTTGACTCACCTTGCTCATATCACTGGAGAGCCGGTGTTTCCTTGTCAGTGAGGGTCTGGTCCTCGCTGTGGCCCACGGAAGGCAAAGCCCATGAGTGCTCTCCGGGGGGCAGTGTCCCTCAGTCCAGCTGTGGGGAATCACTTCCCAAATCAACCCTCAGGGAGCCTTGTCTCAGCTCTGCCCTCAGGGGACCCCAGGCTCCAACAGGTCACTTCTGGCTGGTGGAGGCCTCGGGCCTTTGTGCAGAGTAATGGGAAGCCCTTGAAGAGCTGGAAGTAGGTGCTTGATCAGGTCTGTATTCCTAAGGGCTGTTCTGGCTCAGTGTGGACAAGGGGCAGGGGCAGTGCCACAAGGGCAAACACAGGAAGACCGTGTGGAAGCCCTTGCAGGAGGGAAAATGTGAGGGTAGCTGGGGAGAAATGTTTGCTGTCTCCCTGTCTCTCTCTGTCTCTCTGTTTATCGATGACCCTGTCTCACACCTGCAGACAGGCCCTTCTGATCTTAATCAGCCTCATGTCCTACAGTGGATCCTGGGCCCCAGCTGCTGGGGGAGGAAGCTGCCTGTGTTCAGCCCAGGCCACCTGTGCAGAAGCTTCCCCTGAGTGTCCCAGGGGAGCTTACGGGGCACCGAGGTCTCAGGGTCTTGACTGGACAGGAGAGTGGGAGCCCAGTGAGCGAGCAGGAGGAGCAATGGAAGATTTGCTCCCTGAGTTTCTGGACGACAGGCTCATGGGGAAGGGAAGCCAGGTGCCCAGAGTCCAGATGAGCCCACTAATCCACACCAGAAAGGCTCAGTGTACCAGTCCACCTTATTGAACCAAAGTCTACAGAACACAAGGTGGGAGGAACACAAGGATGTAAAATATCATCGTGTCCACACCACCTCCCCCACTGATGGAGAGGCTGTGTCTCAGGGCCTGATTGGTAGATCTCCTTGACCTGCTGCAGGTATCTGTTTTCACTTTTCTTTTCTTTTTAATTAACCACTGTTCCAACAGCATTTGCAGATTCATTGTACTTTCATTGGTCTCTCAGAGCATCCTGGCCCCAAAGAGCACCAGCAACTGTCAAATGTTCTACCCATTCCGCTGTCAGCACCACTAACATCACAGCCATCATCATCATCAGCAGCAGCAGCAGCAGCAGCATAATCAGGAAGTCACTGCCTATAGGGGATAACATTGTAATAACTATGAATGATGCCATATGTCTGCTAGACTTAGCAGGTGATCACTTTCTAATCACTATATTGTACACCTAAAACTAATATAATATTGGATGTTAGCTGTAATTGAAAAATTAAAAAATTAAAAAATTAAAAAAAATTTCATGTCACTCCTGAGGGGTCGTGGTGGGGGTGGCCTGGGAGTGGTCAATGAGGGGAAAAGAAGACTTATGTAATACTTTAAACAATAAAGAATTTAAATTTAAATAAAAAAGAACATACAAATACCCTGGCTATAATGCAGTTCTTTAAGAACATACTTTATTATGAACTAGAGGCCCCATGCATTAAATTCATGCACGGGGCGAGGTGGGGGGTGGTGTTTTCCCCTCAGCGCAGCCTGCACCCTCTCCAATCTGGAACCCCTCAGGGGATGCCCGACTGCTGGTTTAGGCCCGATCCCTATATGAGACTGGGCCTAAATAGGCAGTCAGACATCCCTCTCACAATCCAGGACTGCTGGCTCCCAACCTCTCACCTGCCTGCCTGCCTGATTGCCCCTAACCCCTCCCCTGCCAGCCTGATCAATGCCTAACTGCTCTCCTGCAGGCACAATTGGCCCCAACTGCCCTCCCCTGCTGGCCTTGTCACCCCTAACTGCCCTTTCCTCCTGGCTTGGTCACCTCCAACTGCCCTCCCCTGCTGACCTGGTCACCCACAATTGCCCTCCCCTGCCAGCCATCTTGTGGCAGCCATCTTGTGACCACATGGGGGTGGCCATCTTGTGCGAGGGCATGACAGTCAATTTGCATATTACCTCTTTATTATATAGGATATGTATTTGAGCAGCTCCATTCATAACTCTAAAAGCAATAATTGTACCTATTTCAACACAAATCTGAGGTTGTAAGGTCCGTGAAAGTTTTTTATCTTTGTTTCCTGATGTAGCCCCAACACCAAACATTTAATAGTATGTTTCTAGACTTATGCCTTGAGCTCCCTAATTGAAAATTTGTTCTATCATTTTTACTGCATTGACAATGTAAGGTTTTGGTAGGGACTGAAAGAGAAAATAAGAGGAAGAATGAATTACCATATATTAATTGGTTATTATTTCTAATAGCGAGGACTTCAATGCCTTTAGCTTGTGCCTATGCAGATATAGAAAATGAATAATAAACAATTCATTATCTTTTAGATTTATTTTCTTAATGAAGTTGAATAACTAACTACTGTCTGTCTAATAACATCTGAATTTCTATGTAAAACATAAGAAAATTTCTGTAATCTCTTCTTTTGCTTGGGTAGATGTGACCATACTTGGATCTCTTGAATAATTGCTTGGACCACTCCTAAGCCACCCATAGTGTTTCAAGGTCAATGTACACGATCTATTCATATAGGTATGTTGCTCTGTTGATTGTGTACTAATCAGGAAATTGTTAAAACACCTGTGATTATACTTTTAGCTATTTGGTTATACAATCATTACTATTTTTCATTAAACTATATATAGTAATTTAGAGAAAAAAAAAGTCACTGCCTACCTAAGATGAACTGCTGGAAGACAAAGGTGAGCTGGAATTGTAAAGCAGCCCTGACCGGTTTGGCTCAGTGGATAGAGCGTCGGCCTGCGGACTGAAGGGTCCCAGGTTTGATTCCGATAAAGGCCATGTACCTTGGTTTTGAGCACATCCCCAGTTGGGGGTGTGCAGGAGGCAGCTGATCGATCTTTCTCTCTCATCGATATTTCTAACTCTCTATCCCTCCCCCTTCCTCTCTGTAAAAAATCAATAAAATATATTTTTTTAAAAAAAACAAAAACAAAAAGAGAAAAAAACAAAACAAAGGTGAGCTGTAATTGGAAAGCAGGGCTAGAGACCTGGACCAGGGAGAGACGGGGTTCCTGCTGGGACATTGAACCCTGGACAGGGCCAATCCAGGAGCCACTGTAATTCCCATATCCCCTCTTTTGCCTACTTCCATAGTCAACTTTTTAGTAGTTCTGGCCTTCTCGGTGCTTATTCCTCTACTTCTCTGTCTTTATAATGACCCCAATGTCTTTTTTTAGTCAAAATAAAGACTCCCCCCCCCCCCCCCCACTCTCTTGTCCTCTCTCTTCCCTGATTCCAAGTCCAGGTTCCTTCCTTCTCTTTGACCCAACTGCCATCTGCAGGAACCCCTCCTTTGCTGTGCTCAGCCACAGAAACATCAAACTCCTTGAAATGCAGTTCCATCCATTTTATCTCTCCAGCTTTTCCCCTTTAACAAGACAAGTCCATGCCTTTGTCTCCCACACACCCTCTCCCTGCATTGTTTGGGGATCACAGAGTCAGGTCCTATTGTAGACTTACATGAATGCGGGTGAGTTCTTCCAACCTCCTCTCCAGCTCCTGGGCCTGCTGCCTCAACTCTTCAGCCAACTGAGCCTTTGAGCCCTCATGTAAGTGCATTGACTCTTTCACTAGGTGGATCACATCCACGAAAAAAAACCTGCAGTGGCTATACGAAACATCCTGGCTCCTTTGCTCATGGCCAGAGCAGTGTCTCCAAAAGCTTTCTGTAGCTGTTTGTCTCTTTTGGCTGAGACTGCCCCCGTGCGCAAGAAGCCGGTGGCCTTGACTGCTAAGCGAGGATTGGATTTGGCCAGATTGGAGGCACCGGCATTCTACAATATCTTCCAGGGATTGGAAGCACTTTGGTGCTAAGGAAGCAATTTTGGGTGTGCTGCGACTTAGAACCTCCCCGACCACCTTCTCTGTGTCACTGCCAATTGCCAATAGGTGGCTGGCTTTGGCTTTTGTTGACTTGTTTTTTGAGTATTCCACGATCTCGGTGGTCACACCGGTCACAGCAGCTGCTGCCCCCAGTCCCACCCCAGTTGCAGAAAGCCCCTGACTAACCCCTTCTGACACAGGTGCCAGACATAGGCCAGCGATGGTCAGGATGCCAGACACAGCGCCGGTGGAAGAGGCCGCCAATTTGGAGATGGTGCAGTCCCTGTGCACCTTGTCAACCTCATCTGCAAGTGCGTAGAGCTTTCAAATGCATTCCTCAAGGTCCTGTTTCACCTGAGGAAACTCCTTCATAAAGCTCTCCCCATGCAGCTGGTCTGCTGAGGGCATGTCTTTGTCCTCCACGGCCAAAAGGGAGGTGTATGAATTGCTAAGGCTGAGACCCTGATTGGATGAGCTGGTGCAGAAAGCCCTGTCCTCTATGGTGGGAACCTGTCTGTCTACCCAGAATTCCTCAGCTACTCCACATTGGCAGTCACCATTCTGACTGGAAGCGGTCACTAAGCCACAGTGCCTTCCCTCTGGTCAGGGTTACTCCATGGAGAAGAGAAGAGGGTCCCACATGGAGGTCAGGAGCCCTCCAGCTGGCAGACAGGGTTGGAGGACATAATCACCCAGAGCCCTTTTCCCCCAGCAGAGAGGGGATCAAATCAGGGAAGGAAGAAATGTGACCCCCAATACCCCTCCACATGGCCCTCCACTAGACCCCTGGCCTCCTCAGTCTTCTGCCCAGAATCCTCAGCTGCCTCACTGTAGTCCCAGCCCCACTGCCGAGCCTTCCTTCCAGTCCTCCAACCTGGACCCACACTTGCTCCACCCAGACCCCGGGATCTGCCCCTGCGCCAAGCCGCTCTGGGCCTCTGAACAGGATAACTGCACTTGCTCCCTAGGCCTTGACCCTGCAGTTCACCCCAAGGCCTTCACCATAGTCCTATCAGATGGACTTGCTATTCCATTGAAGAGGGAGATGACATAAGCCCAGAGCTCCAGAGCCGGGCAGAGATGCACTCAGGATTCAACCCAACACGGTCCAGCTTCACTCCAGCTCTCCGTCTTCCAGGCCAGCAGGACCCTGCAGAGTCTGTACAATCCATTTCTTAGGGAGAGCAGGCTCTCTAGCAAAAATCCCCAGGGACACAAACTGTGCCAGGAATTTTCTGGCTTGTCCCAAAGGAAGTCCTGCATGGCTCTCACATCAAGCAAGAAGACGCTTGGGCCCTATTTATTCCCAATACCTTTTTAATTGTTCGTATGAACTGTCCACCTACTATGTGTCAGTCATTAAGCTAAACCATTTACACACATGATCTATTCTCCTCACAATGAAATAGAACAGATGAATAAGACAGAGAGTGTTTAAGTAACAGGCCCAAAGTCATGTAACCTTCACTCTGCAGGCCTCATCTCTTCTCAATCTGAGGCCTTTGTCTGCCAACGAATGATATGAAGGAAATGTTCCTCATGGACTGTTGAGAAGGAACTTCTTCAATCCCAAGCACAGGACCCTGCCTGGAGGAGTGTGCCTGCCAGAGGAATCTAGATGCAGGGGAGATGGGGATGACAACACAGGCATCCCCTGGAGGTTACCTGGGCAACTTGGCTGCAGCCACAAATCTCTCCCAGGATTCATCACTCAGCAGGCGTTGAAGTTTCTCTTTGTTTCCTGGGTCATTTAAATACTCAACAACATCAACAAAGTCTTTGCCCTCTACATGGAAAGAAAAATGGATAAGGTTGGAAGAAATCGAGGTAGAATGGAAATGGAATTGAGTATAAACCAGATGGTTAAATGTTCATCTTCCTCAGTGGCTGTCACCTGGGGAAATTTTTTTTCTTAACCTGGGGTAATTTGGTGATTTACCTAGTGTTATGGATTGAACTGTGACCCCCAAAATTTATATGTTGAAGCCCTGACTGCCCATGTGACTGTATTTTGTAATGAAGGTTAAAGGAGGTCATATGTGTGGGACCCTATTCCAATATGACTGCTGTCCTTATGGGTGAGGGAGAGACACCAGATCTCTCCCTCCCCCACTTCTTTCTCTCTCTCTCTCTAAAAATTAACATATACATATTTTAAGTAACAAAAAGATCTATAAAACAACTGTGTGACTTGTCCTGCCACTTTGGCACACTGGTGAGAGTGTCGGCCTGAGGACCAAAGGATTGTGGGTTCAATTCCAGTCAAGGGCAACATATATAGATTGCAGGTTCCTCTAGGGCAGCGGTTCTTAACCTGTGGGTAGCGACCCCTTTGGGGGTCAAACGAACCTTTCACAGGGGTCACCTAAGACCATTGGAAAACACATATATAATTACATATTGTTTTTGTGATTAATCACTATGCTTTAAATATGTTCAATTTGTAACAATGAAATTGGGGGTCACCACAACATGAGGAACTGTATTAAAGGGTCGCGGCACTAGGAAGATTGAAAACCACTGCTCTAAGGCCTGAGCCCTAATTAGACAACCAATCAATGTGTTTGTCTCTCATCAATATTTCTGTCTCTTTCTCTCTCACTTCCACTTTCTCTAAAAATCAATGAAAAAATATCCTCGGGTGAGGATTAAAAAAATTTGTGACTCTCAGGGATCTGGAGACTCTGGAAATGCAGATAAGGGACTGGGGACTGGTGTATGTTTTGTGGGCACAGAGACAGGATGTAAATGTGTTTCTGCCATATACACACAAGGGACATTATTCTTATTTCACAGAACAAGAAAGTGAAACTAGGACAAGTGAAGGCCCAAGCCAAGCAGCAGAAAGCTCACAGGTGGCATCCAAGGTCACCCATCAGACAGTTCCTTACATGAGGTCAAAGCCTCCTTATGTTTTGAAAATTCATGTGATTTCTGCATTCTGCCCTAGAGTTTAGCTACGGGATTTTTTAAAATTTGAAAGTAATATTTCAGTCCACACACCACTGATGAGTAAAACTACCAGGCAAAGAGGATTCTTCCTGCTTCTCACAGGTGCTCCAAGGTGGGCAATGGAGGGGCGTCTTCAGGTGGGTGGGGGTTGGAGCCTCAGCTTTAATTCTGGGATCAATCAGTATTTGCTTGCCTTCCAGGCTGGTCTCCGGGGCTAGAGCTCCCGTGGGCACCTCTGACCCCACCTTGCCCACTTCTTAAACAAGAGGTCATCTTGTTTATCCTCAGGAATCCACCAGTTCCAGCCTCCCTCAGGGACCTGAGAGACTGCTCAGGAGCGGCAGACTACTGATTGGTCCTCTCTTCCCTTATGCTGCAACAGGAACAAGTTTTATCCTCCCCTGGGGGGTGATTTGGTTACCTAGAAAATGCAGTGTTGATTTTGGTGGGGACAGGGTTGTTATTTCCTTTTCTTGCTTCACCCACTGAGGGAACAAGGAAACCAGGACTTAGATGGAGGGAACCCAGAGCATTAAATGGGTGTATTTCTTGAATGTGGTGGGTGTGGGTGTGGGGAATAACAAAGCATGCCTCCGCAGGGTGTGCCTGAGATAATCACACCTGGTACACAGGTGTTTATAATTCCTAGCACAGGTCAGGGACCCAGCACAGCTGTGGGTGATGGCAGTATTCGGAGGGGAAAGTTTCCACCAGGAACTAGCAGGTTCCAGGTACGGGGGACAAGAAATTCCCACCTCCCATGGGCTGTTCTGGCCTCGTTGGAGACATTGCATGTTACAGAGGACGGGAGGCAGTGAGTAGCCTGAGGAGAGAGCCAGGAAGGAGGCCCTCCCACAGACTCCTGGTTGAGGGCTCAGGGACACTCATCAATCCCCTTGGAGGTTCTTGATTTCTGTGCAGCTTAACCCAGTGTAGAGGTGCCTCCCTCAATTCTAGATCATAAGCAGGAACCAGCTAGAGAGGAGGAAGCTTACTACCTGGGCAGATCCCATCAGCTTCTGAAGTCATGGTGTCAACAGTGGGATTTCAGAGTTTTCCCTTCAGCTCACCAGTCTGTGTCCAGCTGGAAGGAGGTGTTGCTTCACCCTTGGGGAAGAGAAAACAAATTGTGGGGTTCGAGGTGAGCCAGCTGAGCAACAGGGAGCAGTGAGAGGTTCTGTCTCTGGAGTTTCTTTCAGGGAAGACCTCAAGTGCCAAGATGGACTCAATCTACTATGTTTCCCTGTCTGATGGGCTCTGCCAGCTGCTAGTTAGAGAAGGTACTCACCTCACTCCAGCCCATTCCAAGCCAAGTGACAGTCCCCTTATCCTGTGGGGGCAAAAGGAGAAAGCCATCAGACAAGGAACACACAGCTGAGGAGTCTTAAAACCAAAGAAACAATAAAACCAGACACAGAAGAAAAGATGGAAGGAATGTTTTGGAAATTATTTGAGGTTGGGGACATTTGTGTTGACTAATCACTCAGCTAATATTGATGGTGTGTCTACCACAGGCTCCTTACGAGTTCCCTCACCAAATACTCTCACACATTCCACGTGGTGGGCGCCATGGTGGCTCCCATTGGAACGTGGGGGAAACCATCACAAAGTCTAGGTTTTCACCTAAACTCGTGTTAGCCCAAGTCTCACAGTAGTGCTAGAGCTAGGACTCCAACCCTAGTCTTCCTAATCCCAATCCCGTGTTTGTGAGGACTACGCTCTACTCTCTTTAATATACAAAAACATTTATTCATGTGTCTGTGTTACTTGTAAATGACTCTTCACATTCTCAAACGATGTCTTGCTCCCTATGCCAAGTCTCTGTGTTGATCAATTCCTGGGGCTATAGCTTCCCAAGCCTGCACCCTTCTTGCTTCTGCAAGACCCTCATGCCCGAAGGCCCTGGGGTCCTGCAGTTCTGGCCCCATCCCTGCAGCCCTGCTGTGGGCTGCCCAGCCCTCCTGATGCTGCCCATGGTCCTCTCTTCTGCCCACACACACACACATCTTAAAAAACATAACATTAACCACCTTAATCATTTTTTTAACATTTTTTATTTCTTGTCCTTTTTTTTAAAAAAAAGTAATTTATTGATTTTCTACAGAGAGGAGGGAGAGGGATAGAGAATTAGAAACATCAATGAGAGAGAAACATTGATCAGCTGCCTCCTGCATACATCCTACTGGGGATGTGCCCGCAACCAAGGTACATGCCGTTGACCAGAATCAAACCTGGGACCTTTCAGTCCAGAGGCCGACATTCTATCCACTGAGCCAAACCGGTTAGGGCCACCTTAACCATATTTAAGGGTACAGTTCAATAGTGTTAAATTATATTTACCCTGTTGTGCAACCAGTCTCCAGAACTCTCTTCATCCTATAAAACAGAAACTCAATACCTACTAAACAATAACTCCCCATCCCCCGACCTCCCAGGCCCTGCAAACTGCCATTCTACTTCCCATCTCTACGGATTTGAGTGCTTCATTTAAGTGGAATCACACAATGTTTATCTTCCAGAGACAGCTTTATTTCACTTAGCACAGTGTCCTCAAGGGTCATGCCTGTTGGAATATGGGCGAAAATGCCCTTCCTTTTTAAGGCTGTAATTTTTTTTAAAGGATTTTAGGGAAAATTTATTTGAGCCAAACTGCGTGAGATCTAAAATGCTCTGGAGGCCGAAACCGGTTTGGCTCAGTGGATAGAGCGTCGGCCTGCGGACTGAGGGGTCCCGGGTTCGATTCCGGTCAAGGGCACGTACCTGGGTTGCGGGCACATCCCCGGTGGGAGATGTGCAGGAGGCAGCTGATCGATGTTTCTAGCTCTCTATCTCTCTCCCTTCCTCTCTGTAAAAAATCAATAAAATATATAAAAAAAAAAAATAAATAAAATGCTCTGGAGAATAACAGTCACTCAGCTTCTTCTCTGCATTTGAAATGAAGGAGGGGATGTAAGGAAGGTTACATGAAGTTGGGAGAAAGCAGGTGGGGATTGGATTACAGGACAGTCAACAAGAGTGTGGTCTCTTCTTTACAAAAAAAACAATAAAGATGTTTTTATTGACTTTACAGAGAGGAAGGGAATGGAAGAGAGAGATAGAAACATTGATGAGAGAGAAGCATCCAATGGATGCCCCCTACATGCCTTTTGCTGGGTTTCGTGCCCATAACCAGAGCATGTGCCCTGACTAGGAATTGAACTGGTGACCTTTTCATTCATGAGCCCACAGTCAATCACTGAGCCACACCGGCCAGGCCAGATTGTGCTCTCTTGAGAGTAGTTATTTCAAAGGTGAGTTCACATAGATGCATAGAAACAATGGGCAGGGCTTGCTTAAGGAAAACAAACCTTTTACTAAAAAGTATATGCCTGGGATGTGACCCCCGCCATGACCTGCCCAGGTAGGAATTTATGATCGCATCACCCTGTGGGTTACTTTACATAGAACCATTTTTCATCCATGGTCCCCTTTTTGATGACAAGTCAATTTGAAGGATGCGTGGATGGCCAACCTTTTGGTTGGATAGTGTGGTCTCACAGCGCTATGGGGGCTCTTTCCTAGGAAGTGTCAGTGTCCACCTTGTCTTGGTGACCATTGGGATCGGGCAATACTGTAATCCTGGGCTTTGTGTTGAGGCCAAATTTTCCCAGAATGGGACGGGCAGGCAAAGGGAAGGCAGTCAGGTCTTATGGCCGTCATTGTGAAAACACACTCTGGCCCTGGCTGGGTAGCTCAGTTGGTTAAAGCATTGATCCAGTATGCCAAGTTTGTGGGTTCCATAATACAATGCACATATGAATGGCACATGCAAGAGTCAATCAATAAATGCATAAATACGTGGAACAATCGATGTTTCTCTCTGTTGATCGCAAATCAATAATAATGAAAACACTCTGGATCATTTCAGTTCTATGAACTATCATGATGGAAACAGACCTTTCGTGGAGAGGATTCTCTCAGTTCTGTCTGGACTATCTTGCCTTGGAGCCCAGGAAAGAAAGGAAATGCTGATTGTCTGTAGGCATTATTTTAAGAAGCAAAACAGTATTTATCAACTACCCCTCCTGAGACCTGCCTGACACAGAGAGCCAAGGGACTTGTCGGTATACTCATAACTGATACTAAGGTGTCTCACCTGTGTATCTTTGCTCTGCCCAGGATGCTCTAAGACTTTACAAATAACGACTCACATTCTTCCAATAACCATTGATCTGTGTACCATTTGTATCTGTAAACATAGGTCCAGGTCTATTGCTTCTCCGGACCCCGGGTGCCCTCTATGCTCCTGGCACTGATGGCTCAAGCCTTGGTGTGTCCCATGGCAGGGACACAGAACAATCAGCCACTCAACCACACAGCAAACCCTTTTTCAATCTCAACTGAGTCACTCCATTTGGTTTTCTTGTTGATCTTGATGAAAAAACTATGACTCAGATTCCACAAAATTTCCCCACTGACTTCATGTACTTCTGGCAGTTCTATCAGCTTTCTGAGAGTTCCACTTATTTCGTCCTGTCTCCTTCCTGGAGCCATCATATTTTTATCTGAGGAGAAAGGAAGAGAGGAATGTGGACAACTGATTCTGATGCCTGGCCGTGAGCAGGACATCCCAAAGCCGCCCTCCCCCAGGTGGGGTGTCCAGGTCTGGGCCTCAGGCCCAGCTCTGTCCAGCTCCACCCACTCCTGCTCAATAACTAATGCCAGGCACTTTGCTTCCTGCACCAGAGGCTCCTTGAAGGCTGTAGGTACCATTAAATATGCCCTGTATTAGGAAGAAGACACAGATGCAGACGAAGAAGAGGAGGAAGAAGAAACAAAAAGCTTCCACAGCCCTGCCCCTGTGGTGCAGACCTGGGCCTGAGGGGTGGAGGGTTTGACTCTCGGTCCAGGGCACGGACCTGGGTTGCAGGGTACATCCCCGAACCAGGTCAGGGCACATGTGAGAGAGAACCATTGATACATCTCTCACACATCAATGGTTGTCTCACTCTCTCTCTTTCTCCCTCCCTCCCTTCCACTCTCTCTAAAAATCAATGGAGGCAGGCAGTCGGGCGGGGCCGGCGCCTCCCAGCAGGTTTGCAGATGGAGTGGGGGGTCCTGGACCCCTCAGAGCTTCCTTGGCCCACATCTCTGGACTCCCGGCCCCGCCTGAACCTGAGGCCGAGCCCAGATGCAGGCGCGGTATAGAAATCCCAAATGTCTTCAAAGGATGGGAGATCCAGGAATCGAGACAGGCACTGCAATGACCTCCCCAGGGACTTGGCCCATGAAGATGGCACCATAAGAACCCTCCAGACTCTCCCTGACAGTGAGCTGGCTGTGAGCGCTGATCCTTTGCCACCACCCCCTCTCCCATTACAGCCACCTTTTGGCCCTGACTTCTACTCAAGTGACACAGAGGAACCGGCCATAGCACCAGACCTCAAACCCGTAAGGCGCTTCATCCCTGAGTCCTGGAAGTACTTCTTCAGAGGGAAGAAAAGGGACCCAGAATGGGATAAGCCGGCGTCAGACATCAGATACATCTCAGACTGAGTGGAGTGTTCGCCTCCATCCTCTCCAGGGAGACCAAACCACCACTCACCCCCCAACTCCGACAAAGATCACTACGGAGGGTCGGAAGGAACCTTTAATTCCCGGAAAGAGACTGAAGCGATGCTTTCCCAGGATCCCTATGGGTCTCTGGGCCGACACACACAAACGACTCTAACATAGAGTGAGAAGGTGGAGGCCTACTACCTGAGGTACTCCTACATGAAGTCCTGGCCTGGCCTGCTGAGAATCCTTGGGGTGGTGGAGCTGCTGCTGGGGGCGGGCGTCTTCGCCTGTGTCACAGCTTATGTTCACAAGGACAGTGAGTGGTACAACATGTTTGGCTATTCCCTGCCCACGGCCATGGGAGGCTTTGGTGGCCTGGGCAGTGCATATGGGGGCTACTACTACAGTGGCCCCAAAACTCCTTTTATACTCGTGGTTGCTGGATTAGCTTGGGTCACCACCATTATTATTCTGGTTCTTGGCATGTCCATGTATTATCAGACCATTCTTTTGGACTCTAACTGGTGGCCCCTGACTGAGTCTGGAATTAACATTGCCTTGTTTATTTTGTATATGGCTGCAGCCATAGTCTATGTGAATGATATCAACTAAGGTGGACTCTGCTACTATCCAGTATTTAATACACTAATGAATGCAATGTTCTGTCGGGTAGAAGGAGGACAGACAGCAGCGATGGTCTTCCCGTTTGTCACCATGATTGTTTATTCCATCAGTGCTTTGGTTTGCCTAAAGTTATGGAGGCATGAGGCAGCTCGGAGACATAGAGAATACATGGAACAACAGGAGATAAGTGAGCCATCATTTCCATCGAAAAGAAAAATGTGAAATGGCCATCGGCGGTGACAGACAGAGAGACCAAGAAGTTCATTTCAAAGAATTGAGACCAGCAAGTATGAAACCTGAAATACTGAGTGGACATGTCCCCTCAGGCCACATTCCCAAACCTATCATGTTGCCTGACTATGTGGCAAAATACCCTGTGATTCGGACAGATGATGAACGGGAGCGCTCTAAGGCTGTATTACAAGACCAGTTTTCAGAGTACAAGGAGCTCTCTGCAGAAGTGCAGGCCGTCTTGAGGAAGTACGATGAGCTGGACGCAGTGATGAGCAGACTGCCACATCATTCGGGAAACCAACAGGAACATGAGAGAATTTCAAGAATCCATGAAGAATTTAAGAAAAAAAAGAAGGACCCCACGTTTCTGGGGAAAAAAAAGAGTGCTGTGATTATCTAAAGAATAAACTTTCTCACATAAAGCAAAGAATTCAAGAATATGATAAAGTAATGAATTGGGTTGTACAAGGTTATTCTTTTTTAAAAAATATGTATATTTTATTGATTTTTCACAGAGAGGAAGGGAGAGAGATAGAGAGCTAGAAACATCAGTGAGAGAGAACTATCGATCAGCTGCCTCCTGCACACCCCCCACTGGGGATGTGCCCGCAACCCAGGTACATGCCTTTGACCGGAATCGAACCCGGGACCCCCCTGTTCGCAGGCCGATGCTCTATCCACTGAGCCAAACCGGTTTCGGCCAAGGTTATTCTTAAACCTTATCTGAAACCACTTTTTAAATATCAAGCTTAATATTTATTTACTGTCTTTTTTTATGTTAGTCTCTGTGATATTCAAGAAGTAAGTGCTTCCTGAATCAGCTTTCGGTTGGTTTAGCCAGTCTGCAATGTTAGAACAGTGTGATTTCACATCAGACATTTCAGAAAAACCTCAGCTTTACGAAGAATGGAAGACATACTGAATTCATCTGTGTATAGTTTATGTTTATCTTTGTGGAAATTGAAAGTGATTTAGCGCTCATATCCTGGGGTGTGAGACAAGACGAGTATCAGTTCTGGTGCTGAGGAAGTCTTGATTCTGGTGCTGTAGAGGATCAACTTTTCCTTTTTCACTCAGGCCGGCTCCTAAGATTTTCTAGGACAAATTTCTCATCCTAGACAAATGTGTCATTTGTTCCCTGAAGAGGGTGAGAAGCCATCAACATTTTCAAGCTTGATGATCTTGGGCAAGTTGTGTGATCTCTGGATGCCTATTTCCTCACCTGTAAAACCGGCCTAAAATAGTACCCACCTCATAGGGTTGTTATGAGGATTAAATGCGTAGCACAGCCTGGCACATTCTAAGCACTGCACTAGTGTGAAATCTATAGAAATGCTTGTGAAATGAATAAACTATCTAGGATAAGTCTCTGGAAAGGTCCATAATGAGCAAGCCCTGCCAGCTAACCACTAGGCCATGTGTCTCCTGACCTTCCCTGTTGTGTTGTTAATAACTCTAACCACTCATAGCCTTAAGTAGATGCTTTCATTGTGGTTCTGTGCCCAGTGGGGTCCAACACAGCCTTCCCATCTTTAATCAGTCTCCCTGTGCACACATTTCCACAGCCCAGATGTTTCTGTGCTCACCCCATCTCATGGGACCATGTGGGTGTTGTTTGGACATTTTCTCTGCTGTTTGGACGTTTATCCTCGGGCCCCATGACGTTACATTTACTTAGAATCCCCCTTTCACTTATTGGGATGCTTCATCTTCCCAAGAACTATCTTGGCTTTGGGGCTTTATTAATGAGAAATTTTTTATTTTTATTAGTATGAACAATGAACTGCCTTAAAACAGTTTTTGAAAATCCTTCTCATTGGATCCTGTTCAGCAGCATTGATCTTGTAATTTCCCAGGTGTAGAAATACAATTTCTGCTCAATATAGATGCATTTCAAATAATTGGTGTCCAAAGAATTTTCTAAAGTGAAACTGCAGAAAAACGTGGAAAAGCAGAGGGTTAAAAGTGTTGGTTACTGAATGAACCTCCTAGTTTTTCTTTGTCAATGAAATCTTATTTAATGTTTGTTGTTATTTTAATACCATGGTGCTCAGACTGTGCTTAGGGCCCTAAGAGCTTTAAGGTGACACGTAAAGAAATGTGAGGCCCCCTCTGGATGCACACCCCCCCCCCAACTAGAACAGCTTCCCTTTCTATTTTATGTATTGGGGCTGCATGCTAACAAACATTTCACTTAAGAGCACCAATGCTTTAAAAATAAAAAAGATGAAATGATACATTTTGGTAGACCATAAAAATTTAGGTTAATATTGAAATGAAGCGTTTAGGAAATTTAACTTTGTGAAATTTCATTTTCCTACAATTGTAAATGTTAATTTTTGAGAAGTGGTGTTGTAACACTGATTTTTAAAAAAATTTATATCAATACCTAGACATATTAAAACTTGTTACCTGTTGTTTGGCTTTTCTAAAAAAAAAAAAAAAAATCAATGGAAAAAATATCCGCCGCTGAGGATTAATAAAACAAACAAACAAACAAACACAAAAGCTTCCTCCAAAATCAATCAATCCCAAAGGAATCTAAAAGTAAATCCGACAGGAGAACTATAAACATGGGGGAAGAAATGTTAAAACTCATGTTGAGTTGCAGAAACATAGCTAATCAAGACACAAATCCCAGAAGCCATAAAGGGAAACTGTGAGTGATTTGACTTCTTAACAATTAAAGACGGTAAAGGCTACCATCAGCCAAGGCAGAAACTGTGAGAGGCCGGGCACTGTGTGCAGTAGGTACACAGACCACAGGTGACTCTCTACACTACACAGGAGCCTACGGATCAACATGGAGAGACTGAACCCAGATTCTTAAACATGGGGAGACACAGGAAGAAATCATTCTCAGGGAAGGGGCTTGCCCAGCGTCAGGCAGCTCCTGGGGGCAGAGTAGAGCCCACACCTCCTGGTGCTGGAGGCTAAGGAGGGATGTGGTGTGAATAAGGCAACAGCTCCCAGGTGTGTCTCTGCTGTACAGACACAGGGATCTGGGCTCAGTCTCCTCCAGCGCAAACACACAGGACCACCTCCTACGTCTCCCATCCCCCCACAGTTATGAGCCAGGCCGGCCGAGAGCAGGGAGGCAGAGCCCACCCACCTCCTGCGCAGGGTCTCAGTGTGGCACCCGGGGCCAGTCATTCCCCTCTCAGGGCCTCAGTTTCCCACAAGGCCCGGCACTAAGTTGAAGGGTGTGTGAAACAAGGTCAAGATTTGAAATCTCAAAGGAAATCCTTTGCCCCCATCAGCCTCAGCAGCAATCCCAAGGGCAGCCTCAGGGCATCCAGGCAGCAAGGAGCAGAGTCTCTCACTCACCTACCTTTCCCCGCCTACTCTGCCTCCTCCACATCACCCCACATCCACCTGTCTGCGTCCTCCACATGACCCCACAGCCACTTCCTCTGCCTCCTCCACATGAGCCCACAGCCACTTCCTCTGCCTCCTCCACATGACCCCACAGCCACTTCCTCTGCCTCCTCCACATGACCCCACAGCCACCTGTCTGCCTCCTCCACATGAACCCCACATCCACCTGTCTCTGTCCTCCACATGACCCCACATCCACTTCCTCTGCCTCCTCCACATCCCCCCACATCCCCCTTCCTTTGGGGTCACTGGCTCCTGTCTCAGGGAGTCCAGGTCTCATCTGAGCTGGAGGGAGATGTGAATCCACCAATCAGTGTCCCCCTTCCTCTCCACTGTTTAGGGGCACTGGGGTGGGGAGGAACGTCAGAGAAAATTGGGTTCCAATCCGGGAGCTGTCACTGATTACATGTGCCCTTGGGCCCATTTACACCCTCCTGCTGTCTTTGGTTTCCCTCATCTATACAATAGTGATAAGATCCTTGTCTTAGAAAGTGTGAGGATGAGAAGATGGGGAGGGGCTCCTACCCTCCCCACTTACCTAGAATCTCCCTCTGGAAGATTTAAGACAAGACCCACCTGTTCTTAGCTGTGCACATCTACTCCGAAGCTGTGTCTGCACAAGCACCTTCTGGGTCCAAGGTACCTGGAAAGCAACACCGAAAGGAATTGCCCAGGTTCTGAGAAGCTGAGGATCAAGCACATTATCCAATCTGCACCCACCAGGCCTGCCCCGCCCTGCCTGCTGACTCCTTGCTGCAGTTCTCAACCTTCTGGCCCTTTAAATACAGTTCCTCATGTTGTGACCCAAACATAAAATTATTTTCGTTGCTACTTCATAACTGTAATGTTGCTACTGTTATGAATCAAAATGTAAATATCTGATATGCAGGATGGTCTTAGGGCACCCCTGTGAAAGGGTAGTTCGACACCCAAAGGAGTTGCAACCCACAGGTTGAGAACCGCTGCCTTAGAGCAACCCCAGGTCTGACCTCCCAGGTCCTTCTCCGCTCAGCCCTTCCTGACTCCCTCAGGTTTTTAGGAGGAAGACCTGCCATAGACAGACAGTGGGATCTTGGGCAAATTTCTCCCTCCGCCCCATGGGCTTGTCCCCAGAATCCTCCTCTTTCACCTCTCCAAACTCCCCCAAAGGTCCCCCTTAGTCACCCTTCTGACCCCAGCAATGAGCACATCCCTGAGCACAGCAGATGCTCACTGCCTCCTTGCATTGCCTTGGTCCCTGCTCCTACTGAAGGCCCCGCCCAGGCCGTTTCCAGACATTTGCTTTTATAGGTCCTTCTGCCAGGAGCACCTGCTTCTCCACCTGGAACAACATGCTCATCCTTCAAAGCCCAATTCGGGGATCACCTCCTCTGAGAAGCCCTCCAGCATCTCCCCCTCCCAGAGGCCACTGTCCCCTGCAGGCTCTGCTGCCCTGGCCCCTGGGGGAGGCCCAAGGCCACTGTGTCTGCATCTCCCCTGACCCTTTAGATCAACCCCTTGGAATCTGTCCCTGGTGGCAGGGTCAGTGCCTCGGAACCACGGTGACCTGTCCGAGGAGGCCCTCCCTGATGGCCATGGCCGTCTGTGGGAGCACAAGGTTGTGGGCGTCGGCAGAGAGAAGCCGGCTGTTCCCTCTCTGGGCCCCTTTCCTGTTGACAGCAGATCTCTCTATAGGAAGCCCAGTGTCACCGTCACACGTAAACGTCTGAAAATGGAACAGACGCAGGGCTGAGTGCGTGCCTGGCACCGTGCGGGCACCTTCCAGGCCTTTCCTATTTGATTCTCACACCGACTCCAGGAATCACCACCTGGATTTTACAGATCAAGAAACAGGAGGAAGGAAACCAAGATGGCAGCATAGGTAAACACCGGAGATTGCTGCCTCACACTACCACTTCAAAAATACAACTAAAAGATGGAACGGACATCACCCAGAACCACAGGAAGGCTGGCTGAGGGGAAATTCTACAACTAGAAGGAAAGAGAAAAGCATACCGAGGCTCAGAGGAGGCACAGTGCTGAAGTAAAATACAAAGGTGCGGAGGTGCGTGCGGAGCGGGCTGGCGGCTGAGGGTGAGGTTGTCTGTTTCAATCGGGAGGGAGTCTCAGGCTTTGAGCTCCAGTTCCGGGCGAGTCTCTGGGGACCCAGACTCAAATGGGAGAAGCAGGACTGTCTGGCATCGGTCCGAACTTGAGGGCAGCTTTCTCTCCAAGGGGCTTGCAGAGATTACTGGGAGATTGAGAGGCAGAGCCTCTGGGGATGGGACTGAGAGCAGCCATAACTGCTCGCTCCGCCGCGCCCCCCCCCCCCCACCCCCCCCGTTGATTCCCTGGGACCCGCCCCGCCCAAGCCTTGCACAGAGGCATTTGCTGGTTAGCCTCAGGCAGAGGCTAGATTAGCGCCGCCCTAGGGATTCAGCACAGAAGTTCTCCCACTGCAGACACAGCTGATTCTCACAGCCAATTAGCCTGGAGGTCAAATCCCTCCCAGTGTTACCTACAACAATCAAGGATTAGCTACAACAAGACTGCGCACAAAGACCACAAGGGGGTGCACCAAGAGTGTCTACCTCAGGTAATTGGGACACTTAGCACAGAAAGCCACTCTATCGACAAAGCGAAGCAAAAAAATGCCGAGACAAAGAAACAGGACACAAATGACAGAAATGGAGGAAAGCAGGCTGCTGGATATAGAATTCAAATCCTCACTTTTGAGGTCTTTCAAGAGTCTTCTAGAGACTGCTGATAAACTTAATGAGATGTACAAGAACTCTAATGAGATCCTCGATGTTGTGATAAAGGACCAACTAGAGATTAAGCATACACTGACTGAAATAAAGAAAATTATACAGGCTCCCAACAGCAGACCAGAGGATCGCAAGATTCAAGTAAAACATTTGAAATACGAAGAAGCAAAATACACCCAACCGGAAAAGCAAAATGAAAAAAGAATCCAAAAATACGAAGATAGTGTAAGGAGCCTCTGGGACAGCTTCAAGCATACCAACATCCGAATTATGGGGCTGCCAGAAGATGAGAGAGAGCAAGATATTGAAAACCTATTTGAAGAAATAATGACAGAAAACTTCCCCTACCTGGTGAAAGAAATAGACTTACAAGTCCAGGAAGCACAGAGAACCCCAAACAAAAGGAGTCCAAAGAGGACCACACCAAGAGACATCATCATTAAAATGCCAAGAGCAAAAGACAGAGAATCTTAAAAGCAGCAAGAGAAAGAAACTCAGTTACCTACAAGGGAATACCCATACGACTGTCAGCTGATTTCTCAACAGAAACTTTGCAGGCCAGAGGGAGTGGCAAGAAATATTCAAAGTGATGAATGCCAAGAACCTACAACCAAGATTACTTTATCCAGCAAAGCTATCATTCAGAATTGAAGGTCAGATAAAGAGCTTCACAGATAAGGAAAAGCAAAAGGAGTTCATCACCACCAAACCAGTATTATATGAAATGCTGAAAGATATCCTTTAAGAAGAGAAAGAAGAAGAAAAAGGTAAAGATACAAATTATGAACAAGAAACATGCATCTATCAACAAGTGAATCTAAGAATCAAGTGAATAAATAATCTGATGTACAGAATGAACTGGTGATTATAATGAATCAGGGACATAGAAAGGGAATGGACTGACTATTCTTGCGGGGGAAAGGGGAGTGGGAGATGCGGGAAGAGACTGGACAAAAATCGTGCACCTATGGATGAGGACAGTGGGTGGGGAGTGAGGGCGGAGGGTGGGGTGGGAACTGGGAGGAGGGGAGTGATAGGGGGAAAAAAGAGGAACAAATGTAATAATCAGAACAATAAAGATTTAATTTTAAAAAAAAGAAAAATAAAAGAAACAGGAGGAAATGGAGCTGCCTGTAAGTGCTGCAGCTGATGGGCCTTTCAGCTTTGCGCTCTCCCCCGCGCCCCCAAGGCGGGGCTGGGCGTGGACCCCAGAGGCCAATGTGGCCCCTCCATGAGGCCTGCTCATCCCAGACCAATGTCCATGGGGATCCAGGGCCACCTCCCCCAGTGTTTCAGGGAGGGGCGGCAGAGTGATGATGGTATTGCATGAGGATCACACACCAGAGCCTGAAATAATCCCCCAGCAAACGCCTGGTTTCAGAGAAGAGGAAGCCAAGGTGAGGGGAGAGGCCGGCCTTGCACCAAGTGTCAGAGTTGGCCTCTGGCCCTGTTTACAGTTATTTTTTGTCTTGTTTTTCTTGTAACTTGCCTTCCTCCAAGTTCCTCCCCTTTTCAGAAGTCTGACTGCCGCTGGACACACCACATGCCCTGTGAGGCGCAGAATCACACCAGACCCACAGGAGCGGAGTCCCGTTGTCCAAAGGAGCCCTCTGATAAGAACGCAGAAAGGACCCCAGATGGACATCTGTGGCCTCCGTGAACACGGTCTCCTGGCGGAACACCTGGGTTGGGGGCTACAAAGCCACATGTGGTGAGATGGGCGCCTCTTGACTTGAGCTGAGATCACCCCACTTAGGGACTCAAAAGACCCAGTGACTATTAAGTCGGGCTCAGCTGGACCCCCGACATCACAAGAAAGGACACCTGGGATGACAACAGCTCAGAGGTGGGGTCTTGAACAAATTCTTTGGTCAATAAGCCATCTCAGCCCACTGTGAGGAGAACTCTCACTCAGGGGGAAAGGAACCCCAAAATCACAGGGAAAGGGGTCTGGCATGTGCCACCAGCATCGCCTGGTGGAGGCTGGAGGAGTCACCAGCTGGAGGCGCTCAGCCAGCACCCTCACCTGGCCTGGCCCAGTCTCTCCAACACGTGAGGAGGGGAGCTTGGCTCAGACACGCTGGACACGAAGAGTTTAGTGTCCAGAACAGGGACCCCATCTCTGTGTCCTCCTCCTGTTTATAGGGCAGTGGGAGTGGGCAGGAGCATGTAACCAGGGGGCTGGTGCCGTCATCACAGTGGCTCGCCAACGGGCACCTTGGTCTGCAGAGCACACTCCATGCCAACAGCACCTGCCGACCTCACGGGAAGTGGCCACTGTTCTCAGCCCCTCGTTGCCAGGCTGCCAGCATCATCCAGGGGACGGCCTCCTTGTCTTTCCTCAGGTGGCAAAATTGGGCCCTGAGTGAGGGACAAATGTCAAAGTAGGAGGGGTCAGGACTAAGAATAAAGATGACAAAACTCAAACCCATAATGTTAGTATTTTTGTGTTGAAGTCAAGACGAATGCACTGTGTTTAATGTCAGTGAACGTACAATGTGTAAGCGAACTGGGCACATTCTCAGAGTTTGGATGTCAGTTTAAAACAGGAAATGGAGTAATTTATCTTGATTAATGATTGTAAGTGGAAAGGCACTCTGCCCAGAACAAAGGATGAGAGGAAGGAGCCTCAAGTTCATCAGTTCCCAGCATAGGAGGGGTGGGGAGTGGCGGGCAGGGGTGCAGAGGCAGCTATGAAAACTGCACCATCAGACACCTCCAAAAGAGCTTCTGGAGGGACCACCTCCCAGACTTTAGAAGTAATAACATCCTCCCTGTCTGCTTTGGCTCAGTAGATACAGCTATGGCCCTCAGACTGAAGAATCCCGGGTTCAATTCCAGTCAAGGTCCCGTACCTGGGTTGCAGGTTTGATCCCCAGCCCTGGTTGGGGTGAAGGTGGAAGGCAACCAATCGATGTGTCTCTCTCACATCAATGTTTCTCTCACTGTCCCTTCACTCTCTTTAAAAAAAGCAATGGAAAAATATCCTCAGGTGAGGATGAACAACAACAGAAAAGTAATAGCATCCAGCTACTGAGAAAGTCAAGATGGCAGCTCCTCAGAAATTAACCGGAGAGTGACATCACGATCCAGCACTTCTCCGCACGCCTCCCGATTTCAAACAGGGTCTCGAAGAGATACCTGTCCACTCATGTTCACGGTAGCATCACTCACAACAGCCAAAGGTTGAAGCTACCCAGGTGTCCATCGGTGGGTAAGTGGATAAGAACTCTGTCACACACACGATGGAGTATTATTCACCCCGAAAAGGCCATTCTGACAGGCTACCGCATGGAGGAACCTCGAGGACAATATGCTTACCTGTAATGTCATCACAAAGGACAAATGCTCTATGACTCCACCTATGAGGTACCGGGTAGACAAGTTCACAGACAGGAAGTAGTCAGGGGCTGGGAAGGGAGGGGCGTGGAATGTTCCATGGGGACAGATTTCCAGTTCTGTGGATGGATGGTGGTGATGGCTGCGCAACAATGTGAATGGACGCAATGCTGCCGACTGTACCCTTCCAAAAGGTTCAGAGGGTGCATTTCGGTGCGCATCCTATCACGGTTTCTCAACATTTAATTCATCCGGGGACGGGCACTATACTTTCCGTCTGGAAGACAAAACAGGCTGGGCGCTTAACGTGTTAAGGAGCCCAACCCTCGTGGGAAAGAAGTAGCAGCATTGAGCCCTTTACACCCTGGGAAGCCTTGTCACCCACACAATTCTATTGCAGGGCCTGTGAGGAAAACATGTATCACACCTTCCCAAACAGAAAACCGCGGTCCCACAGGATGACATGCTGGCCCCTGGAGGGAGGAAGCTGCTGGTCTGGTTCCTGTTTCGTTGTGTTTTGGACCATATGCCATTTCCCTACAGCAACAGAAGTCCTGAAAGTGTCATTTTCTGCCCTCAACGCTCCCTCTTGGCTCCAGATTTGTCAGAAAACGTCCACACCTCAGCCCTAGCTGGGTAGCTGGCTTAGTGTCATCCTGACACGCCAAGGTTGGGGTTCGATCCCCGGTCAGGGCACGTACAACAGTCAAGCAATGAATGCATAAATACGTGGAACAACAAATTCATGTTTCTCTTTCACTCTCTCTCCCTGCCTCTGTCTCTAAAATCAAACAATAAATAAAAAGAAAAAAGAAAAATAAAACTTCCACACCCGTTGGTCAGGTTGCAATGAAGTGGTGAACCGGAAACCCAACCCAGGAGCGTCCGATGTGAGAACCAAGGTGAACGAATCAGGAAACCTCCTTACTGAAAAGAAGGACAACCCCCCATCCTATGGGGCCTGGCCCCACCTCCCTCCCAGGGCACCTCCTGCTGCTCCCTCCCTAGGGAGGAAGTGCGCCTGCTCAGAGGCTCAACTGGTCAAGATGTCCTGTCCAGCCCGGCCAGCTTGGCTCAGTGGTTGAACATCAACCTATGAACCAGGAGGTCAAGGTTCAAATCCCTGTCAGGGCACAAGCCCCCTTTGGGGGGTGTATACATATCACACATTAAAAAAAAAAGAATGTCCTGCCCTGACTGGTTTGGTTCAGTGGATAGAGCATGGCCTGCAGACTGAGGGGTCCGGGGTGTGATTCTGACCAAGGGCACATACCCAGGTTGCGGGCCCCATTCCCGGTATGGGGTGGCAGGAGGCAGCCGATCAATGATTCTCTCTCATCATTGATGTTTCTGTCTCTCTCTTCCTCTGAAATCAATGAAAATACATTTATATATAAAGCACGTCCTGCCCAGCGGCGCCCAGCTGTCCTTAGCAGCCCCGCTGGCCAGTGGCCCAGGCTCGCGGCTGGAGTCCACACCTCGCGTCACGTGGGTGCCATCTCCCTTCTCTGAGGAAAACCTTCGCTCCCTCCCCCTTTTGCAACTGCGGGGACATTGGTCTCCTCACTTCCCTTGTCCTCCTTGTTCTCTCTCACATCAATGCTCCTGTACGCCGCTCCCTTCCTTTCTCTCTAAACTCATTAAATATATCCTCAAATGAGGGTTTTTTTTTCAAAAGTACTGTTAAATACTATCAAAGGGGAAACAATCCTTGATGAAACAGTAAAATTATTGTATTACTAAGCCTTGACCCTTGAGTACAGGACTTTTTAAAAAAAATTTTTTTTAAATCCTCACCTGAGGATATTTTTTCCATGATTTCTTTTTTTAAAATATATATTTTATTGATTTTTTACAGAGAGGAAGGGAAAGGGATAGAGAGTTAGAAACATTGATGAGAGAGAAACATTGATCAGCTGCCTCCTGCACACCTCCTACTGGGGATGTGCCCACAACCAGGGTACATGCCCTTGACTAGAATTGAACCTGGGACCTTTCAGTCCACAGGCCGGTACTCTATCCACTGAGCCAAACCAGGTTAGGGCTTTTCCCATGATTTCTAAAGAGAATAGAAGCGAGGGAAGACGGGGACAGACAGAGGGAAGGGAGGTTGGAGGGGGAGAGAGAGAGAAACATCCAGGTGAGAGAGACCCATCCATCGATTGGTTGCCTCCTGTATATGCCCCACTGGGGCTGGGGAATCTGCAGCCGAGGTACCTGCCCTTGACTGGGAATCAAACCCAAGACCCTTTGGGTCGATGCTCTAACCAAGGAGAAATCCAGACAAGGCCAGTATGTGCCTTTCTCTAATGTTATGTATGCATGAATGGGAAAGATGCACAAAACATTTCTGCTCAAACTGCAGTACCACGGTGATCTCCAGGAAAAGCACCTGTGCAATCGTTTGAGTTGCAGGTAAAACTAGGCATTTGTCATGGGGCACCATTTTCACTTGAAGGACAATTGTTAAAAATATAGATATGACTATTCAGGTTTCGGCATTTGGCAGGCATTTTCTTGAAAATGGACATAGTGAGCCTGTGACTTCAAGGAAATCAACTGACAGCTACTTGTTTCCAATAAAATTTGAGTTTTTGAGCAAAAATATAAATGTTGGAAATTTGACACCATGGATTTGACAGCTTCCCAATGCTGAAAGAATTTTCTGATGAAATTAATGGTAATATGAAATTTTTTCATTCTTTATAATAAAAGGCTAATATGCAAATTGACCGAATGGCAGAACGACTGGTTGCTATGATGCACACTGATCACCAGGGGGCAGACGCTCAATGAGAGAGTCAGTGCGCTCCCACAGGGGGAATGTCACTCAGCTAGAAGCCAGGCTCACAGCTGGTGAGCGCAGTGTCAGTGGTGGGAGCCTCTCCCACCTCAGCAGCAGCAATAAGGACCCCTTGGGGCATGTCTGACTGCCAGCGAGAGGGCGCAGGCCAGGCTGAGGGACACCCCCCCGCCCCAGTGCACGAATATTGTGCACCAGGCCTCTAGTTATGAAATGTGTCAATATTTCAAAGATTTGCATGAGTCATTGGCTTGATATCTTTTAACAGGACTAATGTATTATGTTCCAAAATCATGCATGGATAAAGGATAGATTAAAATGCAAGATAAGTCAATGGATTTTTTTTCATCCTCACTGAGGACATGATTACTACTACTTATTTTAGTGAGAGAGGAAGGGAGAGAGGGAGAGAGGGAGAGAGAGAAATATTGATCTGTTGCCTCTTGTAAGGGCCCCAACTGGTGACTAAACTCGCAACCTAGGTATGTGCCCTGACTGGAAATCAAACCTGCCACCTTTTGGTGTACGGGACGATGCTCCAACCAAGTGAGCCACACTGGCCAGGGTGAGCTCAATGGATTTTAATGCAAAAGAGTAAGAAAAATTCATTGACATGTTCAGATTCTACATTGCAACTAACTTTTAAAAATATATATGTTTTTATTGATATCAGAGAGAGGAAAAGAGAGAGAGAGACATCAATTGGGACCCCAACCTCAACCGGGACCGAACCCACCACCTGGGTATGTGCCTGACTGTGACCTTTTGGTGTACAGGACAATGCTCCAACCAACTCAGACACACTGGCCAGGGCTTTCAGATATTCTTTCATTCATCTTTTCAGCACCTGTGAGGCAGCTATGATTATGCCTATTTTCTAGATGAGGAAAAAGTCAAAGAGAGATTCAGTAACTTGCCCAAGGTCACACTCTACTTAGTGTCTCAGCAGGAGTTTGAACCAAGCAGTTTGACCCTATAATCCACATCATACCTTCTCTGCCATGATAATTGGATCTGGGAAGACTCTAAGTATCTACTATGAGGCGCTGGGCCCTGATTTCTGAGGTGCTCCCAGATCTTTGGGTCTATAATGTTGACATCCTACTTATCTACAATATTAATTGGTTACTTCATTTATATATAAACAAATATATGTTCTAAGTTAAATACTGTATATATTTATAGGTGAATAAATGATTCACTTATGCAACAAACATTTATTGGCTGTGTGCTACATGTCAGGTTCTGTACTAGGCACTGCACATATATCTTTAATCCTAAGAGGTAGGTATTATGATGCCTATCATACAGATGAGAAAACTGAGGCTCATAGAACTTATGAACTAAGCAGGGTCATGCTGTTATTAGCAGAAGCAAGATTCCAGCCCTGGTCCCAAGTCTACTCCTTTTCAAAACGCAAGCTCCTTCCCTGACCCCAACCTGCCTCTCTTCAAGCACAGAGGGGCCTGTGGGGTCTGATTAGCATGAGGTCCTGATGAACTAGAGGGTAGGGGACAGGAACTACCTCTTGACCTCACCTCCCAGGCAGGGCTGGGATCTGAGGGCACCAGCTTGGTCTACAAACCCTGGCTGGAGAGGTGGTGGAAGATGGAGGGAAGCGGGGGAGGGTGCATTTTAACAAAGCCCCGCAAGGTGTCACTTTTTATCCAAATACTCTCCTTTCCCTCCAGCCTTCTCTGGCCAGTATCGGTCACCTGGACATAAATGAAGCCTCATTAGCAGAGAGGCCAAGCTGGTGATGCCAGGGTCATGTATCAGCAGGTCCTTTACCCATAGGACCTTGCGTGCTCACAGTGGCTGCCTTCAGTCAGGCATCGCAGAGGGGTCTGCAGAGCTAATTAAAGCTCCCTCGGCGACATCAGGGGAAAGCGAGGCAGCACGGTCAGATCTAAGGTCGTGCTTATGCAGGGACTGGAGGGAGGGGCAGAAGCACCACAAGCCTGGCTCCAAGGATCTCAGCCACAGCCCTCCTGGGAACGGACAGGGTCACATGACCGCTGTCCCCGGGCTGGCAGGCCAATGAAGTCACAGCCTCAGAAATCTCATGAATCACAAACTCTGGAGCCTCCCACCCAGTGCTTTCCAGGAAGTGCCAGGCTTTCCTCGCGTTTTTCAAGAAATCGCAGGACGATGACACGTCCCGAGTCCCTGCCGGCTCCGCCTGCGACCGTGGCGGCAGCTCAGTCGCGCCCTCTGGCGGCGAGTCGGCTGTTGGCGCCTGGCGCTGTGCAAAGAGCTGCTGGGCCGCCTCCTCTTTTTAGAGCGTGTGCTGGCCACGAAGTCCCTTCAAAGGAATCTTAGGAAGAAAGAGGGAGAAGGGAACGGCTTCCCTTTGTGTTACCCTCTGTTTCCCAGCAAAGCTGCCAGGGTCCTAAACGACTATTTCCTATTATTTCTCCCTATTTCCTCCGGGGGGCGCGCTCTCACGGCCAGGACCCCTTTGGCTGGGCTGCCCATGTGCTTAACTCCTTTTCTCCGGTTGGCTGGCCATGTGATGTGCTGGGGCAGGAAAATAACGCAGCCCCTTCGCAAGGTTGGAGACCTGAGAGCAGCGTGTGCAGCATGGGGTGGGGCAGGAGCAGAGAGAATATTTCTGTGTCAGCCGCTGTCCTAAGCACTCTTTGGAAGTTCTTGCCCATTTGATCCTCACAACAGCCACAGGAGGTAGATACTATTATCCCCCCATTTCATAGTCTGGTTTAGGGAGGCTAAGGAATCTGTCCAATGTGCCACGGCTACTAATGGCAGAGCGAGATTCAAATCCAGGCTACCTGGCCCCACACTGTGCTGGTGTGTGTGTGTGTGTGTGTGTGTGTGTTAAGGGGAGGGGAGAGGGACTGGCTTGAGACAGGAGGCTGGCTGGGGGTTGATGACTGTGATGGTCAATTTTATGTGTAGGCTGGAGTCCCCAGTTACTCAAACATTAGATGCTGCTGTGAAGGTATTTTGTGGCTGAGATTAGTCTATATCAGTGGTTCTCAACCTTGGCAGCACATTAGAATCACCTGGGAATCTTTTTAAAATCCTGATATCTGGATGAGGCTCAGAAATCAGGATTTTAAAAAGATTCCCAGGTGATTCTAATGTGCAGCCAAGGTTGAGAACCACTGGTGTATATGATCAGTTTCAGTTAGAGATAGATCACCTGGGTGTGTCCGAGTCAATCAGTGGAAAGGCTTCAGGAGCAGAACAGAAGCCCCACTAAAGGAGAAAGTCCACCTGTGGGCCAGGGTCAGCCTTCCTCACAGCCTGCCCTGCAGACTCGAACTTGCCTAGCCAGCTCCCGCCACTGCAGAAGCCAATGGCTGGCAATACATCCCTTACTACATCCCACTGCTCCTGTTTCTCCACCTGAACCCTGACTCATACAATGACCAACACCAGAGAGATACCTATGGGTGGTGAGGAGACCGCTCCCCAGGCCTTGGTTCAATGTGAGTCCCCTCCACGGGCTCGCTGCCACCCTGGGGAGAGGCGGGAAATCCCAGATGGACTGATACGTGTCCATCCTCGAAGGGAATGGAGAATCAATAACGAAATCTAGTTCAGACATGGAAAAGTGAAGGAAGACATTTGCGCACGCCCAGGTTTATGGGCTAAGTATAGTCACAACTACTACACCGTGTGAACACCCTAGACCCATGGTCGGCAAACTGCAGCTCGAGAGCCACACGCGGCTCTTTGGCCCCTTGAGTGTGGCTCTTCCTAAGCCTTAGGAGTACCCTAATTAAGTTAATAAGAATGTACCTACCTATATAGTTTAAGTTTAAAAAATTTGGCTCTCAAAAGAAATTTCAATCTTTGTACTATAGATATTGGGCTCTGTTGACTAATGAGTGTGCTGACCACTGCCCTAGACCTACGTCAGGGTGCAACAGAAAACAGAGCTACAGTAACACTAATCATGCCATAAGAATAAGAGCACACGGCCTTATTGTAAGAAAGTACCAGGTGTCCGTTATTGTATTTTACTCCATTAACTAACAGTAACCTTGTGAAGGGTGGGTGGTTATTAGCCCCTTTGCAGAAGAGGAAGTGAGACCTGGGAAGACAAAATAGTGGCCTCATTGTTCCGTGGCTGGTGAGTGCGAGTCAGGGTTCAAGACCTGCCCAGTTGCCTCCAACGCTGTACTTTAAGGACGATGCTGTACTGGTCTCTGGCACAATGACTGAGATTCTCCCTTCGGGCCCCCCATTCCTCCTTCAAAGTTCCCAGAGACTCTCCCCGGTGCTCCTCAGCTACCAGAGACCCTTCCTCACCCTCCTGGCATTTGCCCCGTGTCCTCTGACCGGCCCAGGCTTCACTAAGAAGCTCCCAGGTCCTGTCAGTGTCTGCGCCAGGCTGAAGAGGTTGCTGGGTCCCTGCCTGGGGCTGGGTCACTAACGCTGAGAGGTCTGGGAGGGCAGGTCCAGCAGGCCCACCAACAGTCTGACCCTCCCTGTGAGTGCGTGCCCCTCCTCCCACCAAAAGCAGAGTCTGGGTCTGAATCTGGTCATGTGACTTGATTTGGCCCCTGGAATGCAGCAGAAGTGTTGCTCTGTGGGGTTAGGCCCAGCCCTCGGTTTTCGGTTTTGCCCTCTTGGCACCCAGCTGCCCTGCACTGAGGAAGGCCAGGCTGTCCTAGTGGAGGATGGAGAGAGAGCCCTGGAGGAAAGGGCACCATGTGTGAGACACCCCAGCGACAGCCAGCATCAGCGCTGAGAGATGCCTTCCGGGACCTTCCAGCCCAGGCCAGCCCAACCTGCAGCTGGACGCAGCTGAGCTCTGCTCAGGTCCTACCCATATCTCATGAGAACGTATACTAGTAAGTCATTGTTGCTTTACGCTGCTCAGCACACAACTGATACAGACTCACCTGTGGGAGAAGCTCACCTCTGCAAACCTTGATGCAGGCTCCGCTACAAATCTGAGCTGAGACTTGGTCCAAAAAAGAAACCCCGCCCTGGCCAGGGTGGTCAGTGGTTGGAGTGTCGTCCGGTACACCAGAGAGGGTGTGGGTTCCATTCCGGTCAGGGCACATGCCTGGGTTTCGTATTCAATCCCGGTGGGGGCGCGTATGGGCGGTAGCCGATCAGGGTTTCTCTCTCCCTAAAATCAATAACATCATATCCTCAGGTGAGGGCTACAAAGAAACCACAGACTCCAGGAGGATGTTTGTTCTCTGAGAAGCAGCCGGAATCTGCTGTCCCTCAGATGGGGCCTTGGAAGATGGCCCTGCTCACCCCCTGCAGCCACCGTCACTGCAGGCAAGACCCGCAGCCTGGCCTGGCAGGAGAGGCCATTTCTGTCCTCCCCCGTGGAGGGCGTTTGGAGGGAGGGCTGCTCCAGGCCCAGGTCCCAGGGTCACCACCTGGGACGGCTGCTTTCTGCTCCTCAGGGCGTGTTCTCTCTGAAATGCTCGGGTTCCCCTTCAGTGCTCAGCCTGGGAAGCAGTTTGCTCACTGCTTCTTGCAGCTGCTCTCTGGGGAGGACAGAGAAGGTGGTCCAGCTCACCTGGGAGGGGGACTCAGCTTGCAGGCCTCCCAGATGTAGCAGGTGGAGCTCACGTTCATTGTGGGCAGGGCTGTCCTTGAGACAAACCCACCCGCAGCACCAGCCCCCCAAAGGCTGAAGGTGCCACTCCCCTGTCACCCTCCCCCTGTTCTACCCTGTGCTTAGCCCTCATCACGCCCCAGGCAGAATCACCTCAGAGGGCGGTAGCTGGATCTCCATAATTCTAGAAAGAGGGGCCTGGGGTCCTGCAGTCCTGGCCCCATCCCTGCAGCCCTGCTGTGGGATGCCCAGCCCTCCTGATGGTGCCCAGGTCTCTCTTCTGCCACGCCCACTGGTGGACCTTAGCTTGCTTCTAGTTCTTTATGAAACAGCACAGAAACATCCTTCAGGCATAAAAGTTTGTCTGCATTTGAGATTGCTTCCCTTAAGATATTTAATAAATAGAATGACTGGGAAAGAGGGTATCACCATATAAATTTCCTTTATGCCTAGAACCACACTCTAATGCAAACAAATTGCACCAATTTACATTTATGCTCACAGGATATGAGGTGTCCACCTTTTCCATCTTCCAGCTCATAGTACTTTTTAAACATACACACACATCATTCTTTTAAAAATTCTTTTATTATGCTAAAACATGCACAACATATAATTTACCATTTTTAAGGGTACAGTTCAATAGTGTTAAATTATATTTACCCTGTTGTGCAACCAGCCTCCAGAGCTCTCTTCATCTTATAAAACAGAACTCAGTGCCCACTAAACAATAACTCCCCATCCCCCACCTCCCAGCCCCTGGACTGACTCTCTACTTCCCATCGCTACGGATTCGAGAGCTTCATTTAAGTGGAATCACACAATGTTTATCGTCCTGAGACGGCTTTATTTCACTTAGCATAGTGTCCTCAAGGGTCATGCCTGTTGGAACATGGGCCAGAATGCCCTTCCTTTTTAAGGCTGTATTTTTTTTAAAGGATTTTTGGGAAAGTTTATTTGAGCGAAACTGTGCAAGATCTAAAATGCTCTGGAGAATAACAGGTACTCAGCTTCTTCTCTGACTTTGAAATGAAGGAGGGGATATAAGGAAGGTTACATGAAGTGGGAGAAAGCAGGTAGGGATTGGATTAAAGGACAGTCAACAAGAGTGTGGTCTCTTTTTTAAAAAAAACAGACAACAACCAGGCAGCCACAGCAGCCTGGCAGCAGGGTGGGGGGCACGGGCTGGCTGTGGGGGACCTTCGAGGAGCTCAGGCTTGTCAGCTTCATCCCTGGGCAGGACCAGAGGCTCTGGCCCAGCTAGTTCTGCGAAAACCTCAAGGGTGGGCACCTGGTGGCTCTGAGAGGCTCCTAGGCTTAATTACTTAATCACACCCCTCGAGTACTCAATCACCCCACGAGTATTTAATGATAACCACGCCAGTGAGCCTGCGGGCTGAGTGAGCCTGCGAGCCGAGCGAGCCTGCGAGCTTGCACTGAGAAGGAGAAGTTTGAGTCCTGCCAGTTGAATGTTCCAAGCAGAGTTTGAATCAGGAGAAGCTCATACAAAATATGGATCACATCTTGCAAGTCTTCCAGAATGGACTCATCTGCTCCATGTGCAGGAACTATTTCATAGACCCCATCACCATAGACTGTGGGCACAGCTTTTGCAAGCCCTGTTTCTTCCTCAGCTGGCCAAACAGGTCAGTCCCTGCTCACTGCTCTGAATGCCAGAAAGCAATCCAGCCCAGAGAATTTCACACAAATGTGTGTCTCAAGCAAATGGTTCTCATTGTCAGACAAGCCAGTCTGTGGCAATTCCTTCGCTCTAAGGACAATAGGTGTAGGATACACATGGAGGCAAAGCAGATCTTCTGTGAGGATCAGAGGAGCCTGCTCTGTTTGCACTGCTCTATCTCCCAGGAGCATGAGGCTCACAGACACTGCTCAGTAGAAGAGGCCGCTGAGCAGCACAGAGAGAAACTCCTCAAGACAATGTGCTCTTTATGGGAGAAATGTGAAAATGACAGAAACCTGAATGTGGAAACTCTCACAACCAGTTCTTGGGAGTTTTATGTGATCTCAAAGGCGCAAGCAATCAGAGCTGAATATGATATGTTGCCTCCAGATCTCTATCCTGAAGAGCATGATAATTTAGAGAGAATGCAAAGAGAAGGCAAGGAGATCTTTCAACAACTCAAGGACAGCAAAGCCAGGATGGCACACAAGAGGGAGCTTTTAAGAGGATTGTATACAGAGCTGAAGGAAATGTGCCATAAACCAGATGGAGAGATGCTCCTGGATTTTGGAGACATATCGCACCACAGTGAGGCAGTGTGTGTGCACAAGCCCCAGCCTGTGAAAGCAGAGCTCACTGCAATGACCATCCCGATGATGGAAAGGATCAGCTTTCACAGTGAGATTATCCCTCTGTGTCAGGAAAGAACTCGAAGTCATGTCTTCCTAGGGGGAAATTTGATAAGCCTGAGTGTTGGATGTTATTCAAGGTGTACCATGTGCCTTTCCACTCTCTGAGTGTTTTGTTTTCTTGAGTCCTCAGACTTTTCACTGTGGAAAACATTACTGGGAGATAGAAGGGGGAGACACTTGGAATTGGGCTATAGGAGTCTCTTGTGATGATTGGATAGTGATGAATATAAATCTCCAGAAGGCATTCTACCTTCTTGGCTGTGCTAAAACCGACATGCACCATAATGTCTTCACAACCTCCCCACTTTTACTGCAATGTGTGCCCAAAACCTATTGGCCGAGTAGGGGTATTCCTGGATTATGAAGATGGAAGTGTGGCCTTTGTAAATGTAGCACAAAGTTCCCTTATATCTAGAATCTCTTATTGCTCTTTCTCTCCCAATCTCAGGCCTATCTATTGCTGTAGTCACTTCTGACTAGAAATAGATTAGGAATCATTCTATATGCTGGGGAACTCCAATACCTAAGGAAGCCCTTTACCTGGTGCCCTATCAAATTAGACAAATATGTTATACATTTTTGTTTTTAATTTCCTTTTTTGTCTTGAATATCTATTTACTGTATTATTAAATACTAGAGGCCCGGTGCACAAAATTTGTGCACTCGGAGGGGGGAGGGGAGTCCCCCAGCCCTGCCTGTGTCCTCTCGCAGTCTGGGACCCCTAGGGAGATAACGACCTGCCGGCCAAGAGCAGAGCCCACCTATCCTCCTCTTCAGTGTCCCATCGTGGCACCCGGGGCCAGTCATTCCCCTCTCAGGGCCTCAGTTTCCCACAAGGCCCGGCACTGAGCTCAAAGGGTGGGTGAAACAATGTTTGGATTCTCAAAATCTCAAAGGAAATCCTTTGTCCCCATCAGCCTCAGCAGCAGCCTTATGGGCAGCCTCAGGGCAGCAAGGCCACACGGACAGAGGATTGGATGCACTTACCTTCCCCCACATCTTCTGCTTCCTCCACAGCACCCCAACAACCCCCTTCGCCTGGCGGCTCTGGCTCCTGTCTCAGCTAGCCCAAGACTGTGCTGAGCTGGAGGGGTCATTGTGAACCCACCTGAGCAGTGTCCCCCTTTCTCTGTGCTGTTTATGGCCACAGGGGGAGGAAGGAACCCCCAGACAAAACTGGGCTCCAATCCACGTTCTGACACTGCTTACATGTGCTCTTGGGCCCATTACCACCCCCACACCCCCATCTTCGGGTTCCCCCATCTATACAATAGCGACAATAATCCTTATCTTAGAAAGTGTGAGGATGAGAAGAAGGGGGAGGGGCTCCTACCTTCCCAACTTACCTAGAATCTCCCTCTGGTTGATGTGGAACAAGACCCACTTGGTCTTAGCTGTGCACATCCACTCGGCAGCTGTGTCTGCACAAAAACCTTCTGGGTCTGTGGAAAACTGAAAGCAAATGCCTGAGTTCTGAGAAGCTCACGGTCCAGAACATTACCCAAACTGCACCACGGCAGGATGGCCCCGCCCTGCCTGCTGGAACAACCCCAGGTCTGACCCATCTGGCCCTTCTCAACTCAGCCCATCCTGCCTCCCTCAGGTTTCTATAAGGAAAACCTGCCACGGATAGACAGTGGGATTATGGGTAAATTTCTCCCTCCACCCCAGGGGCTTGACCCCACAACATTCCTCTCTCATCCCCCCCTACACACGCCCCCAAATGTCCCTCTTAGTAACCCTTTTGATCCCAGCAATGAGCTTAGTCCCTGAGCACAGCAGATGCTCACTGCCTCCTTGCATTGCCTGGTATCTGCTCCTATTGAAGGCCCCACCCAGGCTGTTTCCAGACATTTGCTTTTGTAGGTCCTTCTGCCAGGAGCACCTGCTTCTCCACCTGGAACAACATGCTCATCCTTCAAAGCCCAACTCTGGGATCACCTCCTCTGAGAAGCCCTCCAGCATCTCCCCCTCCCAGAGGCCACTGTCCCCTGCAGGCTCTGCTCCCCTGGCCTCTTGGGGAGACCCAAGGCCTCTGTGTCCACATCTCCCCTAACCCTTCAGATCAGGCCTCTCTGAACCAGTCCCTGGTGGCAGTGGCAGTGCCTCAGAATCACGGCGACCTGTCTGAGGAGGCCCTCCCTGGTGGCCATGGCCGTCTGTGGGAGCACAAGGTTGTGGGCATCGGCAGAGAGAAGCCGGCTGTTCCCTCTCTGGGCCCCTTTTCTCTTGACAGCAGATCTTTCTATAGGAAGCCCAGTGTCGCCATCACACAGAAAAGTCTGAAAATGGAAGGGACGCAGGGCTGAGTGCGTGCCAGGCACCGTGCGGGCACCTTCCAGGCCTTTCCTATTTGATTCTCACACCGGCTCCAGGAATCACCACCTGGATTTTACAGATCAAGAAACAGGAGGGAAATGGCTCTGCCTGTGAGTGGTGTAGCTGTTGGGCTTTTCTGCTTTCCCCGCCTGCCAGGGACTCCTGGAGCCAACGTGGCACTTATGTCAGGCATGGTCACCCTGGGAAAATGTCCATGGGGAGCCAGGGCCACCTCCCCCAGCGTTTCAGGGAGGCGAAGCAGAGTGATCATAGTTTTGCATAAGTGACAACACTGACTGATTTCAGAGAGAAAAAGCCATGGCAAAGGGAGAGGCGGGCCTTTTACCAGGGAACTCAGGGCGAGCAGGGCCAAGACTCAGAGCAAGTGTCACACTTGGCCTCTGGCCCTGTTTACAGTTATTTTTGTCTTGTTTTTCCTGTAACCTGCCTTCCTCCTGGTTCCTCTCCCTTTCACTGGCCTGACTGCCGCTGGACACCCCACACCCCCTGTGAGGAGCAGAATCACGCCAGACCCACAGGAGCGGAGTCCCGTTGTCCAAAGGGCCCTCTGATAAGAACGCAGAAAGGATCCCAGATGGAAGTCTGTGGCCTCGGTGAACAAGGTCTCCTGGTGGAACAACGCGGGTGGGGGCTACAAAGCCACATGAGGTGAGGTGGGCTCCTCTTGGCATGAGCTGAGATCACCCCACTTAGGGACCCAAAAGATCCAGTGACTATTAAGTCGGGCTCAGCTGGATCCCCCAACATCACAAGAAAGGTCTCCTGGATGACGACAGCTTGGAGGCGGGGTCTTGGACAAATTCTTCGGTCAATAAGCCTTCTCAGCCCACTGTGAGAAAATCCCCACTCAGGGGAAAAGGAACCCCAAAATCACAGGGAAAGGGGTCTGGCATTGCCACCATCATCGCCTGGTGGAGGCTGGAGGAGTCACCAGCTGGAGGCGCTCAGCCAGCACCCTCACCCTGCCCGGCCCAGTCTCTCCAACATGTGGGGAGGAGGGCTTGGCTCAGACACGCTGGACAGTAAGAGTTTCGTGCCCACAACAGGATCCCCACCTCCCTATCCTCCCCCTGTTTATAGGGCAGTGGGAGTGGGCAGGGAGCATGTAACCCAGGGGGCTGGTGCCATCATCAGAGTGGCTGGCTGACGGGCACCTTGAGCTGCAGACACACATCTCCGTCAGGTCCTGTCCTCCAAGAGCTCACATTGAGGGAGCGAGACCCCACCATACACCTGACACGGCAGTGGTGACAGAGGACAGCCCAGATTGTCGTGACAGGGACGGGAAGTGCTGCCAATGCAGTGACACTGGAGCTTAACCCTGGAGGGTTAACAGGTCGGCAGTGAGGAAGGGCGTCTGAGGCAGGCAGGATAGACAGCGTGAGGAAGTGGGGCAGGCCCACAAGACGCAGACCATTCCAATGTGTGAACGCATGAGGCGGGCTTTTGCCCAGCTTGCACAGAAACATTTTAAAAGTAATGGACAGCCCTAGCCGGTTTGGCTCAGTGGATAGAGTGTTGGCCTGCGGACTGAAGGGTCCCAGGTTCGATTCCGACCAAGGGCATATGCCCACGTTGCAGGCTCAATCCCAGTAGGGGGCATGCAGGACGCAGCTGATCAATGATTCCCTCTCATCATTGATGTTTCTATCTCTCTCTCTCTCTCCCTTCCTCTCTGAAATCAATAAAGAGATATATTTAAAAAAAAAAGAGAGAGAGATGGACAAAATTATCCTCTTTCCATCTTTTCCCACCCTTTGGTGCCTGCTGCTATTCACCTGTAAGCGAGTTCAATGGAAGTGTAAAAGCACGCAGATTCCTTTGTGAGACATCCCACCAGGGAGCTGGTGCCTTTGTTCAGCCTGTCAAGTTCATCTTTCACGTCCAATTTAAAGAAAAGGCAGATGTTAATGTTTTTCCTATTAAGACATCATTTCTCTTTAGAGTGCATGGTTTTTTTTCCTTCCTCAGCCCAGTCCTGCTTTATATACAACAGCAGCTTAGTGGTGGAAAGATTGAGGGTTGGAGCTCAAAGGATCCTGTATTTGAATCTCAGTTCTACCACTTGCTAGCTATGGTCTTGAACTTCAGTCTCCCTTAGCCTCAGTCCCTTCATCTCTATTGATGAGACTAATTATACTACACAGGTCTGTATTACCAAATACACAGGGCTATGGTGGGGATTAACAAGTAAACATTTGCCAAAGAACCTTGTATAGTGCCTGACACATATTAAGCACTCAATAAGTGGTATTCATTATTGTTAATAATTGTTCTAACTTATATGAGAAATTAAAAATATACAGCTTTCACAGTGCTCTACAAGTAGTACCATGTTTCCAGGGGTTTTGATTGTATCAGCCAGGATAGTCTAGGTTTTGCTGCAGTAACAAACACTCTCCACGTGAGCCACAAAGGTTACCTCCTGATCACCATGCAGTCTGCTCATGTAGTCCCCCCTCCTAGAGCCAGGACATTGGAGCAGCCAGTCTCTGGAACATTGCCGGCCGAGGAAAGGAGTCTTCTATCAGCATTAGATGCTGTCGCTTAGAATTGACACATATTACTTCCACTGTATAGTCAGGGGTCAGCGGCTAGTGGGGCTCAGTGGTTGAGCATTGACCTATGAACTAGGATGGAATGATTCAATTCCTGGTCAGGGCACATGCCCAGGTTGCCAGCTCGATCCCTAGTAGGGGTCCTGCAGGAGGCAGCCCATCAATGATTTTCTCTCATCATTGATGTTCCTATCTCTCACTCCCAGTCACTTCCTCTCTGAAAACAATAAAAATATATTTAAAAACAAATAAACAACAAGAACAAAAGTCAGTAGTCAGAGCTCTGGATACACATATCTGCACCCAACCTGAAGGAGGACAGGAATTCAATCCTACTATATGTCTAGAAGGTGAGGGGAGGGAGGAGGAGGAGAGCGGGGAACCAGAAAATGGGACCAACAGCCATAGGGACTACCACAATGCTTTTGAAAAACACCACCCAGCCCAGAGGGATGGGGTAGACAACAGGAGGGGACAGGAGGTAGAGGGGGACCAGGAGGACACAGAGGGGGCCTGCATGGTGTGAGATCCTAATCAGTGTGCAGGGCTGGGACTGGAGGAGCCCTCTGCCCTTTTCTATCTGGACCCTGGGGAAGGCCAACCGAGTTGCCACTGTAATTCCCATATCCCAACAACTCAAACTCTTTCCCTTTCTCCCATTGTCAACTCTTTAGTAATTCGGGCCTTCCGGGCATTTATTCCTCCAATTGTCTTTCTTTATTCATGACCCCAATGTCTTTTTTAGTCAAAATAAAGTCTCCCCCCCCCCCCCACTCTCTTGTCCCCTCTTTTCCCTGATTCCAGGTCCAGGTTCCTTCCTTCTCTTTGACCCACCTTCCATCTGCATGATCCCCTCCTTCGCTGTGCTCAACACCTTAACACGCAGTTCCATCCATTTTATCTCGCCGGCTTTTCCCCTCTAACAAGGTCAGTCCACGCCTCTGTCTCCCACACACCCTGCTCCCTGCACTGTCTGGGGATCACAGATTCAGGTCCTCCTGTAGACTTGCGTGAATGCAGGTGAGTTCTTCCAACCTCCTCTCCAGCTGCGACTTCAAGTCTTCTGCTGACTCAGCCTTTGTGCACTCATGTAAGTGCACTGACTCTTTCACTAGGTTCACTACATCCATGAGAAGGAATATACCTGCCATGGCTGCACCAAAGACCCTGGCTCCTTTGCTCATGGCCAGAGCAGTGCCTCCAAAAGCTTTCCGCAGCTGCTTGCTGCTTCGGGCTGAGACTGTCCCAGTGCGCAAGAAGTGCGTGGCCTTGGCTGCTAAGACCTGATTGGCTTTGGCCAGCTTGAAGGCACAGGCATTCTTCACAATGACTTGCAAGAACTGGAAGTACTTTGTTGCTAAGGAAGCAATTTTGGGTGTGCTGGAACGTAGAACCTCCTCAACCACCTTCTCTGTGTCACTGCCGGTTGACAATAGGCGGCTGGATTTGGCTTTTGATGACACATTCTTTGATTCTTCCACGATGCTGGCGGTCACACCGGTCACAGCAGCTGCTGCCCCCAGTCCCAGCCCAGTTGCTGAAAGCACCAGACTAACCCCTGCTGTCACAGGTGCCAGAGACAGGCCAACGATGGTCAGGATGCCAGACACAGCGCCCGAGAAGAGGCCGCCACTGGGGTGATGGTGCAGTCCCTGTGCACCTTGTCCATCTCAACCGCAAGTGCATAGAGCTTTCCTATGCGTTCCTCAAGGTCCTGTTTCACCCGAGGAAACTCCTTCATAAACCACTCCCGAGGCAGCTGGTCTGCTGAAGGCATGTCTTCCAGCTGGCACAAGTCTGCATAGAGTGCATCTGCCTCACCCCTGCAATCATGAAGGTCAGGGGATTAACCACGACAGGGGTATGAATTACTAAGGATGAGAACCCCGACTGGATGAGCTGGTGCAGGAAGCTCTGTCCTCTATGGTGGGAACGTGTGTGTCTACTCAGAATCTCTCAGATGACACCCCATTGGCAGCCCCCATTCTGACTGGAAGCGGTCACTAAGCCTCACTGCCTTCCCTCTGGTCAGGGTTACTCCATGGAGAAGAGAAGAGGGTCCCACAGGGAGGTCAGGAGCCCTCCAGCTCGCAGACAGGCTTGGAGGACATAATCACCCAGGGCCCTCTACCCCCAGCAGAGAGGGGATCAAATCAGGGAAGGAAGAAATGTGCCCCCTGACCCCCTGCACAGCCCTCCACTAGGCCCCTGGCCTCCTCAGTCCTGTGCCAGGTGCCTCAGCTGCCTCACTGTAGTCCCAGCCCCGCTGCCAAGCCTTCCTACCATCCTCCCACCTGGACCCACCCTTGCTCCATCCTGAACCCGGGCTCTCACCCTGCTCCAGGCCTCTCTGGGCCTCCGGACAGGGTGAGTGCACTTGCTGCCTCACCCTTGGCACTGTAGTTCACCCCAAGGCCTTCACCACAGTCCTATCCGACAGACTAGCATTCCATTAAAGAGGGAGATGACATAAGCCCAGAGCCCCAGAGCCGGGCAGAAATACATTCAGGATTCAACCCAACATGGTGCAGCTTCATTCCAGCTCTCCCCCTTCCAGGCCAGCAGGACCCTGCAGAGTCTGTACAATCCCTTTCATAGGGAGAGAAGGCTCTCTAGCCACAATCCCCAGGGACACAAACTGTGCCAGGAATTTTCTGGCTTTTCCCAAAGGAAATCCTGCATGGCTCTCACATCCAACAGGAAGACCGTTAGGCCCTGTCTATTCCCAGCATCTTTTTATTTATTTATTTTATTGCTTTTTAGAGAGAGAGGAAGGGAGAAGTATAGAGATGGAAACATCAATATGAAAGAAGCATCAATCAGTTGCCCCCTGCATGACCACTACTGGAGGTCAAGCCCGAAAGCGAGGCATGTGCCCTGACTGGGAATCAAACCAGTGACCTCTTGGTTCATGGGTCAACACTCAATCACTGAGCCACAATGGCCTGGCCCCGCGTGACTGTATTCTATAATTAGGGTTACATGAGGTCATCAGTGTAAGACCTAAGCCAAAATGAATGGTGTCCTTATGAGAAGGAGCAGAGACAACAGTTCTCTCCCTCCCCCACTTTTTCCATTTCTCTCTCTCTCTCTCTGAATAAATCAATAATTTTTTTTTTTTTAGCGGGCACGAATATATAATATTGTAAAAATTCTACATAAAGAAAAGCTAGATGAGTGGGCAAAGGGGCGCATGTTTCCCACCTGCATCAGGTCCCGCCGCTCCTTCTCACCTGTGCAGATGGCCTTCTTGATGGTCCGCAGCTCATTCATGAGAGCCTGGGCCTCATCCAGCTTGTAGGTGCTGTGAGTATTTCACATCTTGCGGTCAATCCCATCCTTCCTTCCCTCTCAAATCAATAACTTTTATAAATCTTTTAAGAAATGTGTGACTCACAGGGAGTTGGAGACTCTATAAATGCAGATAAGGGACTGGGGACTGGTGTATGTTTTGTGTGCGCACAGAGAGGATGGAAATGTGTTTCCTGCCATATGCACACAAGACATATTATTCTTATTTCACAGAAAAAGAAAGGGAAACTCAGGACAAGTGAAGGCCCAAGCCAAGGAGCAGAAAGCTCACAGGTGGCATCCAAGGTCACCACTCAGGCATTTCCATACATTAGTGTGAAGCCTCCATTATAGTTCGAAAATTCATGTGATTTCTGCGTTTTACCCTATAGTTCACCTATGGGATTTTTTTTAAATTTGAAAATAATGTTTCAGTCCACACACCACTGATGGAGTAAAACTACCAGGCAAAGAGGATTCCTCCTGCTTCTCGCAGGTGCTCCAAGGTGGGCAGTGGACAGGGGGTGTCCAGGTGGGTGGGGTTGGAGCCTCAGCTCTAAACCTGTGATCAATCAGTATCACCTCTCCCCCTCCAGGCTGGTCTCCGGGGCCACAATTCCCCTGAGCACCTCTGACCCCACCCTTGCCCACTTATTAATTCATCCTTAAGAAGTCCAGCCCCTATGGAAAGAAGTAGCAGCACTGAGCCCTTTACACCCTGGGAAGCATTGTCCTAACTATCCTATCACACAATCCTAACTCTCAAAGGGCCTGGGAGGAAAACATGTATTACAGCTTCCCAAACAGAAAACCGGGGTTCCCACGGGGTGTCATGCTGGCGCCAGGAGGGAGGAAGCTGCTGTTCTGGTTCCTGTTTCGTTGTGTTTTGGACCATATGCCATTTCCCTACAGCAACAGAAGTCCTTCAAACACTCAAGGATTCTGAAAGGGTCATTTTTCCCTCAACGCTCCCTCTTGGCTCCGAATTTGTCAGAAAACGTCCACACCTCAGGCCTGGCCGGGTAGCTGTTGGTTAGTGTCTTCCTGACACGCCAAGGTTGGGGTTTGGTCCCCGGTCAGGGCACATACAAGAGTCAAGCAATGAATGCATAAATACGTGGAATGTGGAGGGCCCCTGGGAAGGCACTTGGGCACTTTTTCCTGAATAATTGTCAGCTGAACCCATGGCGACAGGCAAAGCTGTGCTCTCATCCTGGCCCTTTCCTGGTGCAGCCATCGCTAGATGCCACCTGCTACTTCCAGCTCATGGGTTTCCTGTTACTGCTGACCTCAACAGCAGCAGCTCTGTGGCATTGTCCTCCAGGTCCCCAGGCTGCAGACACATAGCTCCAGCAGTAGGGGTTTCTGTGCCGACCATGCCACCTCCCATCCCTGCAGAGGCTGCTGGCAGCGTCCAGTGCTCCAACGCCCAGATTTCCGACCACAACCCTTTTCTCACAGGAGTCCTGGCAGGGAAGCCGAGTAGCCACACTGCAGTTCCATCAGTGTCCTTTCAGAGTGGCCCTCCCTCCCAGTCAGAGCCCCTGCAGGTGCAGGTCCTCTGCCCCAAATACTCTCACCCCCACTCTCCTCTCCATCCTCTTCAACCCTTGGTGACCCCTCTTCAGGGAAGCCTTCCTTGACTCCTCACACTAAGCCAAGACCCTGATATAAGAGCTCTCTCCTTAATGTTGGACTGGCAGGAAGTGATGGAGGATCCCAAAGAATCAATACCCACGGGTCAAAGAATTTCCAAAGAGCAAGCACATTCTTCATGTGCCTTGTGAGAACTGGTACCTCGCCTGACAGGCTGCTCACACATCCCTGTGCTCTTCACAGGGCCTAGCAGACACGTGGGCCCTAGTGAGGAAGCCTCTGTGTGTGTCCAGCTTGCCCCACTAAGGTCAGGGAGGTCAAGGTCATGCTGACCTGAGTGGGCCGGAAAGGAACCTTCTCCTTTGTTCTGTTTACCTTGGTTGACTCACCTTGCTCGTATCATGGAGAGCCGGTGTTTCCTTGTCGGTGTGGGTCTGGTCCTCGCTGGGGGCCACGGAAGGCAAAGCCCATGAGTGCTCTCCGGGGGGCAGTGTCCCTCAGTTCAGTTGCGGGGAATCACTTCCCAAATCAACCCTCAGGGAGCCTTGTCGCAGCTCTGCCCTCGGGGACCCCAGGCTCCAACAGGTCACTTCTGGCTGGTGGAGGCCTCGGGCCTTTGTGCAGAGTAATGGGAAGCCCTTGAAGAGCTGGAAGCAGGTGCTTGATCAGGTCTGTATTCCTAAGGGCTGTTCTGGCTCAGTGTGGACAAGGGGCAGGGGCAGTGCCACAAGGGTAAACAGAGGAAGACCATGTGGAAGCTCTTGCAGGAGAAAAATGTGAGGGTAGCTGGGAGAAATGTTTGCGGTCTTGCTGTCTCTCTATCTCTGTTTATCCATGACCCTGTCTCACACCTGCAGACAGGCCCTTCTGATCTTAATCAGCCTCATGTCCTACAGTTAATCTTGGGCCCCAGCTGCTGGTTGAGAAAGCCACCTGTGTTCAGCCCAGGCCACCTGTGCAGAAGCTTCCCCTGAGTGTCCCAGGGGAGCTTACGGGGCACCAAGGTCTCAGGGACTTGACTGGGCAGGACAGTGGGAGCCCAGTGAGCCAGCAGGAGCAATGGAAGATTTGCTCCCTGAGTTCCTGGAGGACAGGCTCATGGGGAGGGGAAGCCAGGCACCCAGAGCCCAGATGAGCCTGACAATGCACACCAGATAGACTCAGTGTACCAGTCCACCTTATTGAACCAAATTCACGGAACACAAGGTGGGAGGAACAGAGGGTCTAAAATATCATCGTGTCCACACCACCTCCCCCACTGATGGAGAGGCTGTGTCTCAGGGCCCGATTGGTAGATCTCCTTGACCTGCTGAGAGTATCTGTTTTCTCTTTTCTTTCCTTTTCTTTCCTTTTCTCTTCTTTTCTTTTCCTTCCTTACTTTTTCTTTTCTTACACTGTTCTAAGAGCATTTGCAGTTTCATGGTAATTTCATTGGTCTCTCAGAGCATCCTGGCCCCAATGAGCACCAGCAACTTGTCAAATTTTCCACCCACTCAGCTGTCATCACCACCCCATCACGGTCCCCATCATCATCACCATCATCAAGAAGTCACTGCCTATAGTGGATAACATTGTAATACCTATGAATGATGCCATATGTCTGCTAGACTTAGCGGGTGATCACGTTCTAATCACTAGATTGCACCCCCAAAACTAATATAATATTGTATGTCAACTGTAATTGAAAAATAAAATAAAATAAATTTTTAAAAAGTCACTGGCAGTGGATGCAGGTGGCCTGGGAGAGGTGCCTGGGGGGAAAAGGAGACTTATGTAATACTTTAAACACTAAAGAATTTAAATTTAAAAAAAAAAGAACATACAAATCCCCTGTCTACTAATGCAGTTCTTTAAGAACATACTTTAATATAAATTTGTATTTGAGCAACTTCATTCATAACTCTAAAAGCCATAACTGTACCTATTTCAACACAAATCTGAGATTGTAAGGTCCATGAAGGTTTTTTATCTTTGTTTCCTGATGTATCCCTAACACCAAAAATTTAATAGTATGTTTCTACACTTATGCCTTGAGCTTTCTAATTGAAAATTTGTTCTATCATTCTTATTGCATTGACAATGTAAGGTTTTGGTAGGGACTGAAAGAGAAAATCAGAGGAAGCATGAATTACCATATATTAATTGATTATTATTTCTAATAGCAAGAACTTCAATGCCTTTAGCTTGTGCCCATGCAGGTATAGAAATGAATAATAAACAATTCATTATCTTTTAGAATTTATTTTTTTTAATGAAGTATGAATAACTAAGTACTTTCTGTCCAATGACTTGTGTGAATTTTTATGTAAGACATAAGAGAATGTCTGTAATCTCTTCTTTTGCTTGGATAGATGTGACCATACTTGGGTCTCTTGAATAATTGCTTGAACCACTCCTAGGCCACCCATAGTGTTTCAAGATCAATGTACATGATCTAGTCATATAGGTATGTGGCTCTGTGGATTGTGTACTAATCAGGGAATTGTTAAAACACTTGTGATTATACTTTTATTTTATTTTTATTTTTTATTTATTTTAAATATATTTTAATGATTTTTTACAGAGAGAAAGGGAGAGGGATAGAGAGTTAGAAACATCGATGAGAGAGAAACATGGATCAGCTGCCTCCTGCTCACCTCCTACTGGGGATGTGGCTGCAACCAAGGTACATGCCCTTGACCGGAATCGAACCCGGGTCTCTTCAGTCCCCAGGCCGACGCTCTACCCAGTGAGCCAAACCGGCTAGGGCTGTGATTATACTTTTAGCTATTTGGTTACACAATCATTACTATTTTTCATTAAACTATAGATAGTGATTTAGAAAAAAAACATCACTCCCTACCTAAGATGAACTGCTGGAAGACAAAGGCGAGCTGGAACTGGAAAGCAGGGCTAGAGACCAGGACCAGGGAGAGACGGGGTTCCTGCTGGGACGGTGAACCCTGGGGAGGGCCAATCCAGGAGCCACTGAAACTCCCATATCCCAACAACTCAAACTCTTTCTCCTTCTTCCATTGTCAACTTTTTAGTAGTTCGGGCCTTCTCAGTGCTTATTCCTTCACTTCTCTTTCTTTATTCATGACCCCAATGTCTTTTTCAGTCAAAATAAAGTTCCTCCCACCCCCCACTCTCTTGTCCTCTCTCTTCCCTGATTCCAGGCTCCAGGTTCCTTCCTTCTCTTTGACCCGCCAGCCATCTGCATGAACCTCTCCTTTGCTGTGCTCAACACCTTAACACGCAGTTAAATCCATTTTATCTCACCGGCTTTCCCCCTCTAACTGTTATATTGTAAATCAGAAGATGCTTTAATCAATAAGCCAAATTTATTTGGAGTCTTTTTCATTTCGCTAACACTAGCAGGCCCACAGGAAATATTGCTTCTCACATTCTGGGGCCCAATATCGTGGAAGTTTTTTCTATTTATACGTTTTTCAGCTTTTTGTCTTCCGAATTTGGAACAAGACTTCTGGAGCTTCTGAGAAAAAGTCCTGTGTGCTGGGCCAGGGCCGTGAGACCAGACCTCAAGGCCTGGCCTGGTGCCAGCACTGACAACTCTGTCTGGGGCATAGTTTATGGCCTCTCTGGAATGGGAGTAGTCTTATTTTTCCCTATTATTTAAGCACACAAATGTTTACAGAAGCCAGAATAGCAGGGTTAAAGTTTTAAATGGCAGTTTTTACCCAAGATGGAGGTTACTATGCTTCCTAACAAGGTCAGTCCATGCCTTTGTCTCCCACACACCCCTGCTCCCTGCTCTGTCTAGGGATCATGAAGTCAGGGATTCGGTAGACTTTCGAGAAAGTGGGTGCGTTCTTCCCATCTCCTCTCCAGCTCCTGGGCCAGCTGCCTCAACTCTTCAGCAGACTGAGCCTTTGCGCCCTTATGTAAGTGCACTGACTCTATAACTAGCTCAATTACATCCACGAGAAGGAAAACACCTGCCGTGGTTGCACCAACGATCCTGGCTCCTTTGCTCATGGTCAGAGCAGTGCCTCCAAAAGCTTTCTGCACCTGCATGTCGCTTGGGGCTGACATTGTCCCCGTGCGCATGAAGCTCCTGGCCTCAGCTGCTAAGACAGGATTGGATTTGGCCAGATTGAAGGCACGGGCATTCTTCACAATATCTTTCACGGATATGGAGCACGTTATTGCTAAGGAAACAATTTTGGGTGCGTTTCCTAGTAGAAGCTCCTGGACCACATTCACTTTGTCGCTGCCCTTTGACACTAGGCACCTGGCTTTGGCTTTTGCTGACGTGTTCTTTGAGTCTTCCACGATGTCTGCTGTCACACCAGTCACAGCAGCTGCTGCCCCGAGTCCCATCCCAGTTGCCGAAAGCACCAGACTAGCCCCTAGTGTCACAGGTGCCAGAGACAGGCCAAGGATGGTCAGGATGCCAGACACAATGCTGGTGGAAGAGGCCGCCACTTTGGAGATGGTGCAGTCCCTGTGCACCTTGTCCACCTCATCAGCAAGTGCGTAGAGCTTTCCTATGCATTCCTCAATGAACTGTTTCTCCTGAGGAAACTGCTTCATAAAGCTCTCCCTAAACTCCTGTTCTATTGAGGGCATGTCTTTGTCCTCCTCGGCCATGAGTGTTTCCTGCTGGCGCAAGTCTGCATAGAGTGCATCTGCCACATCCCTGCAATCATGAAGGACAGGTGATTAACGAAGGCAAGTGTATGAATCGACTGGATGAGCTGGTGCAGGAAGCCCTGTCCTCTATGGTGAGAACATGTGAGTCTACTCAGAAGCCCTCAGATGACACCACATTGGCAGCCCCCATTCTGACTGGAAGCGGTCACTAAGCCTCACTGCCTTCCCTCTGGTCAGGGTTACTCCATGGAGAAGAGAAGAGGGTCCCACAAGGAGGTCAGGAGCCCTCCAGCTCGCAGACAGGGTTGGAGGACATAATCACCCAGGGCCCTCTACCCCCAGCAGAGAGGGGATCAAATCAGGGATAAAAGAAATGTACTTCCCCAGCCCCCAACACAGCTCTCTCCTAGGCCCGGGGCTTTCTCAGTCCTGTGCCAGGTGCCTCAGCTGCCTCACTTGTAGTCCCAGCCACACTGCCAAGCCTTCCTACCATCCTCCCACCAGGACCACCCTTGCTCCATCCAGACCCTGGGCTCTGACCCTGCTCCAGGCCTCTCTGGGCCTCCGGACAGCATGACTGCACCTGCTTCCTTGCCCTTGACCCTGCAGTTCACCCCAAGGCCTTCACCATAGTCCTATCAAACAGACTTGGTATTCCATTGAAGAGGGAGATGACAAAAGCCCAGAGCCCCAGAGCCGGGCAGAGATACACTCAGGATTCAACCCAACACGGTCCAGCTTCACTCCAGCTCTCCGCCTTCCAGGCCAGCAGATCTCTGCAGAGTCTGTACAATCCCTTTCTTAGGGAGAGCAGGCTCTCTAGCCACAATCCCCAGGGACACAAACTGTGTCAGGATTTTCCTAGCTTGTCCCAAAGGAAGTCCTGCGTGGCTCTCTTGTCCAACAAGTAGACATTTGGGCCCTGTCTATTCCCAGCATCTTTTAAAAAAATATATATTTTATTGATTTTTCACAGAGAGGAAGGGAGAGGGATAGAGAGACAGAAACATCGATGAGAGAGAAACATCAATCAGCTGCCTCCTGCACCCGCCGCCCCCCTGCCCCCCCCCGCCCCCCCCCCCCCCCCCCGGCACTGGGGATGTGCCCGCAACCAAGGTACATGCCCTTGACCGGAATTGAACCTGGGACCCTTGAGTCCCCAAGCCGATGCTCTATCCACTGAGCCAAACCGGTTCTGGCCTAGCATCTTTTTAAAAGTTCATGTGAACTGCCCACCTACTATGTGTCAGTCATTAGGCTAAACAGTTTACATGCATTAACTTATTCTCCTTACAATGATATGAAACAGGTGAAAAGACAGAGAGTGGTTAAGTAACGGGCCCAAGGTCACATAACCCTCCCCCTACAGGCCTCATCCCTTCTCAATCTGAGGCCCTTCTCTGCCGACGAATGATATGAAGGAAATGTCCCTCATGGACTGTTGAGAAGGAACTTGTTCAACCCCAAGCTCAGGACCGGCCTGGAGGAGTGTGCCAGCCAGAGGAATCTAGATGCAGGGGAGATGGGGGGACAATACTGGCATCCCCTGGAGGTTACCTGGGCAACTTGGCTGCAGCCACAAATCTCTCCCAGGATTCATCACTCAGGAAGTGTTGAAGTTTCTCTTTGTTAAATGGGTCATTTAAATACTCAATGGCAACAACAAACTCTTCGTCCTCTAAATGGAAAGAAAAAAGAATAAGGTTAGAAGAAATGCTGGTAGAATGGAAATGGAATTGAGTATAAACAATTGAGTATAAATGTTCATCTTCCTGAGCGGCTGTCACCTGGTGGACTTTTTTTTTTTCTTAACCTGGGGTACTTTTGGTGAGTCGCCTGGTGCTAGGGATGGAATTGTGTCCCCCAAAATTTATATGTTGCAGCCCTGACTGCCCATGTGACTGCATTTTATAATTAAGGTTAAATGAGGTCATATATGTGGCACCCTAATCCATTATGACTGTTGTCCTTATGAGGGAGGGAAAGACACAGATCTCTCCCCCCCGCCCCCCGCACTTGTCTTCCTCTCTCTCTCTCTCTCTCTCTCTCTATATATATATATATATATATATGTGTGTGTGTGTGTGTGTGTGTGTGTGTGTGTTTAAGACAGATATGTGCCTCATCCTGCTCCTTTTTCACAGTGGTTAGAGCATCGGATAGAGGACCAAAAGGTTTAGATTTCTATTCCTCAATTGAGGTGTCCTGGCACCAGTGGGGGCTCCTGTAGGGCAACCAATTGATGTGTCTTTGTCCCTGGACTATCACATATTTCAGTCTCTACAAATCAAGGGAAATACATTTTAATATATATATTTTTTTATTGAATATTTACAGAGAGGGATAGAGAGTTAGAAACATTGATAAGAGAGAAACATTGATCAGCTGCTTGCTGCACACCCCCTTCTGGGGATGTGCCCGCAACCAAGGTACATGCCCTTGACCAGAATCAAACCTGGAACCCTTCAGTCCACAGGCTGTCACTCTATCCACTGAGCCAAACTGGTCAGGGCGGGGAAATACATTTTTTAAAAAGTGTGACTCTCAGGGATTTGGAGACCCTGGAAATGCAGATAAGGGACTGGGGACTGGTGTATGTTTTGTGTGTGCAGAGACAGGATGTAAATGTGTTTTCTGCCATATACACACAAGGGACATTATTCTTATTTCACAGAAAAAGAAAGTGAAACTCAGACAGGAAAAGAAGGCCCAAAGCCAAGAAGCAGAAAGCTCATAGGTGGCATCCAAAGCCAACCATCAGACATTTCCTTACATTAGGTTGAAGCCTCGTTGTAGTTCAAAAACTCATGTGATTTCTGCATTCTACCCTACAGTTTGCCTACAGGACTTTTTTCAAATCTATACTAATAAAAGGGTAATGTGCTAATTAGACCAGGTCAACCAGCCATCTTCTGGCATCTGACTTCCTTCCTGATAAAGCCATGGTGGTGAGGGCCGAGGCAGAGGCAGTTAGGGGTGATCAGGCCGGCAGGGGGTTAGAGGCAATCAGGCAGGCAGGGGACGAAAGTTGGCGGTGACCAGGCGAGCAGGGGAGGGCAGTTGGAAGCAAGATCAGTCCTGCAGGGGAGGGCAGTTGGCGGCGAGATCAGGCCAGCAGGGAAGGGCAGTTAGGGGCAATCAGGCAGGCAGGCAGAGGGGTTAGAGGTGATCAGGCAGGCAGACAGGTGAGTGGTTAGAAGACAGGGGTCCCAGATTGCTATAGGGATGTCTGACTGCCGGTTTAGGAATATCCCACAGGGATCGGGCCTAAGCCAGCAGTTGGACATCCCCCAAGGGGTCCCTGATTGGACAGGGTGCAGGCTGGTCTGAGCCCCCCACCCCTGTGCACGAATTTTTTTATTTTTTATTAAATATTGTTCAGATTATTACACTTTTCCTCTCCCCCCCCCCAACCCCCGCATAGCTCCCCACCACCTGGTACACACCCCATCCTCTGCCCTTACCCCCGCAATGTCCTCATCCATAGGTGTTCAATTTTTGTCCAGTCTCTTACCGCACCCCCACACCCCTTTACTCCCCCAAGAATAGTCAGACCACTCCTTTCCTATGCCCCTGATTCTATTATAATCACCAGTTTATTCTGTTCATCAGATTATTTATTCACTTGATTTTTAGATTTACTTGTTGATAGATGTGTATTTGTTGTTCATAGTTTGTATCTTTACCTTTTCTTCTTCTTCCTCTTCGTAAAGGATACCTTTCAGCATTTCATATAATACTGGTTTGGTGGTGATGAACTCCTTTAGCTTATTCATACCAGTGAAGCTCTTTATCAGACCTTCAATTCTAAATGATAGCTTTGCTGGGTAAAGTAATCTTGGTTGCAGGTTCTTGCTATTCATCACTTTGAATATTTCTTGCCACTCCCTTCTGGCTTGCAAAGTTTCTGTTGAGAAATCAGCTGACATTCGTATGGGTACTCCCTTCTAGGTAACTGACTGTCTTTCTCTTGCTGCTTTTAAGATTTTCTCTTTGTCTTTTGCTCTTGGCATTTTAATGATGATGTGTCTTGGTGTGGTCCTCTTTGGATTCCTTTTGTTTGGGGTTCTCTGCGCTTCCTGGACTTGGAAGTCTATTTCTTTCACGAGGTAGAGGAAGATTTCTGTCATTATTTCTTCAAATAGGTTTTCAATATCTTGCTCTCTCTCTTCTTCTGGCACCCCCATAATTTGGATGTTGGTACGCTTGAAGTTGTCCCAGAGGTTCCTTACACTATCTTCATATTTTTGGATTCTTTTTTCTTTTTGTTTTTCCAGTTGGGTGTTTTTTGCTTCTTCATATTTCAAATCTTTTTTTTTTATTTTTATTTTTTATTATTTTTATTTTTGCAGTTCCTTTATAGGACCAAGTTTATATATTTATTTATTTTTTTATTTTTATTTTTTCGCTGAAAGTATTACAAAGGGTATTACATAAGTGTCCTTCCCCCTCCCCCCCCCCACCCTTGACAAACCCCTGCCCTCCCTTACTCCCCAGTGTCTTATGTCCATTAGTTATGCTTATATGGATGCATACAAGTCCTTCGGTTGATCTCTTACTCCCCATATTTCAAATCTTTGACTTGATTCTTGCAATCCTCTAGTCTGCTGTTGGAACTCTGTATAATATTCTTTATTTCAGTCAGTGTATGCTTAATTTCTAGTTGATCCTTTTTCGTATCCTCAAGATTCTCACTAGATTTCTTAAGGGTCTCACTCCATTTATGGGTGGTCTCACCAGACTTTTTGAGGGTCTTACTAAATTTATCAGCTGTTTCTATAAAATTTTTGAAAAACCTTAAAAGTGTGGTTTTGAACTCCATATCCAGTAGTTTGCTTTCCTCCATTTCTGTCATTTGTGACCTGTTTCTTTGTCTCTGCATTTTTTATGCTTCCCTGTGTTGATAGAGTGGCTTTCTGTGCTAGGTGTCCTCTAGGGTCCAGTGGCACAGCCTCCGCAATTACCTGAGGTGGACACTCTTTGTGCTCCCCTTTGTGGGCTTTGTGCACAATCTTGTAGTTAAGCCTTGATTATTGTAGGTATCACTGGGAGGAATTGACCTCCAGGCCAATTGACTGTGGGAATCAGCTGTGAGAATCAGTGGGAGAACTTCTGTGCTGGAGACACCCTTCTGGGGCAAGACTTGCTTCAGTAAAGCTTTGGTGCTCACTGAGTCTGCCCACTGAGTGTGTCCCTTATGGATCTGAGGAGTTGTAATCTGGATGGTCCCACTCTGATCACTGGGTACACTGGCTCTTGGATCTCTAAGGATTTGCTAATTTAGCCTCTGCCTGAGGCTACCAAGCAGGCGCTATGGAGAGTTCTGTAAAATCCTCTTCTTTGTTTGGTGTTTGGAGGTGCCCAGATGAGGCCCATCTGTGAAGCAATGTAAGCTGTTGTGGGGCCTTGGGCTTTCTTTTGGAAGTTCTGTTTCTCTCTGACACAGCTACAGTTTGTTAGGTAGTTTTGAGATTGCAAAGAGCCAGGCCTTTCATATGCTAAAGCCTCTGCCACAGCTTGGGTGGGGCGGGGTCCCAGGGAATCAACAGGGCAGAGCCAACAGCTATGGCTGACTCTCAATTCTACCCTAAGAGCCCCTACATCTCAGTGTCCAGATAATCACCGCAAGCACCTCTGAGAGAAAGCCGCCCTGGTGTTCCACTTGCTTCCAGACAGCCCAGTTTCTCCCTGTATGAGGCTGGGTCCCCAGAGACTCACCTGGAACTGGAGTTCAGAGCAAGTAAGAAGCTTGAGACTCCCTCCCGATTGAATAAGACAACGGCGTCCTCAGTTGCCAGCCCTTGCCACGTGTGCCTCTGTACCTCTGCACTTCACTTCCGCACCTCCTCTGAGTCTCAGTGTGCTTTTCTCTTTCTTTCTTTCTAGTTGTAGAATTTCCACTCATCCAGCCTTCCTGTGGTTCTGGATGATGTCTGTTTTGTCTTTTAGTTGTATTTTTGAAGTAGTTGTGCAAGGCAGCAATTTCCGGTGTTTACCTATGCCGCCATCTTGGTTTCTCCCTGTGCACAAATTTTGGGCACCCCACCACTAGTTTAAAAATAATGTTTCAGGAAGCTTGCAGTGTAGGAAAACCTAGATGGCGGCATAGGTAAACACCGGAGATTGCTGCCTCGCACAACCACTTCAAAAATACAACTAAAAGAGGGAACGGGCATCATCCAGACCCACAGGAAGGCTGGCTGAGTGGAAATTCTACAACTAGGAGGAAAGAGAAAAGCATACCCAGACTCAGAGGAGGGGCCATGCGGAAGTAAAATACAGAGGTACAGAGGCGCATGCGGAGAGGCTTGGCGGCTGAGGACACGGTTGTCTTTTTTAATCAGGAGGGAGTCTCAAGCTCTGAGCTCCAGTTCCGGGCGAGTCTCTGGGGACCCAGACTCATACAGGAGAAACTGGACTGTCTGGCATTGGTTGGAACTCGAGGCAGCTTTCTCTTGGGGTGCTTGCATTGATTGCCCAGACACTGAGAAGCAGGGCCTCTGAGGACAGGACTGAGAGCAGCCATAACTGCTCGCTCCGCCCTGTTGATCCCCTGGGACCCCGCCCTGCCCAAGCCATGGAGGCTTTTGCATATAAAGGCCTGGCCCTTTGCAATCTGATAATTACCTAACAAACTGCAGCTGGCCCAAGGCCCCAGGGCAACTTGCATTGCATCACAGCTGGCTCCTCCTGGATAGCCTCAGGCAGAGGCTAGAAGAGCACCTACTTAGATATCCAAGAGCCAGTGTGCCTGGTCATCAGAGTGGGACCATCCAGATTGCAGCTCCTCGGATCCATAAGGGACACACTCAGCGGGCAGACTCAGTCAGCACCAAAGCCCCATTGAAGCAAGTCTTGCCCCAGAGGGGTGTCTCCAGCACAGAAGTTCTCCCACTGCAGATACAGCTGATTCTCACAGCCAATTGGCCTGGAGGTCAATCCCTCCCAGTGTTACCTACAACAATCAAGGCTTAACTACAATAAGACTGTGCACGAAGATCACAAGGGGGTGCATCAAGAGTTTCCATCTCAGGTAATTGGGGAGGCTGAGCCACTGGGCCCTAGAGGACACCTAGCACAGAAAGCCACTCTATTGACACAGCGAAGCATAAAAAAATGCAGAGACAAAGAAACAGGACACAAATGACAGAAATGGAGGAAAGCAAACTACTGGATATAGAGTTCAAAACCACACTTTTAAGGTTTTCCAAGAATTTTTTAGAAACCGCCGATAAATTCAATGAGACCCTCAAGAAATCTAAGGAGACCCTCGAGGTTGTGATAAAGGACCAACTAGAAATTAAGCATACACTGACTGAAATAAAGAATATTATACAGACTCCCAACAGTAGACTAGAGGATTGCAAGAATCAAGTCAAAAGTTTGAAATACAATGAAGCAAAAAAACACCCAACCAGAAAAGCAAAATGAAAAAAGAATCCAAAAATATGAAGATAGTGTAAGGAGCCTCTGGGACAACTTCAAGTGTAACAACATCAGAATTATAGGGGTGCCAGAAGAAAAGAGAGAGCAAGATATTGAAAACCGGATTGGGAGACCAAGATGGCGGCGTAGGTAAACACCGGAGACCGCTGCCGCAAACAACCATTTCAAAAATACAACTAAAAGATTGAACGGACATCACCCAGAACCACAGGAAGGCTGGCTGAAGAGAGACTCTACAACTAGAAGGAAAGAGAACAGCAAATCGAGGCCCAGAGGCGGCGCAGTGTGGAAAATACAAAGGTACCGAGGTGCGCGCGCAAAGCTGGCTGGTGGCTGAGGGCGCGGTTGTCGTTTTCGGTCGGGAGTGAGTCTCAGACTCTGGGCTCCAGATCCGGGCGAGTCTCTAGGGACCCAGACTCAAACGGGAGAAGCGGGATTATCCGGCATCAGTTGGATCCTGAGGGCAGCTTTCTCTCCGAGGTTTGCAGTGGCTGCCGGGGTTCTGAGAAGCAGAGCCTCTGGGAACGGGACTGAGCGTGGCCATAACTGCTCCCTCCGCCCGCCCTGTTGATCCCGCCCCGTCCAAAGCCTGCGCACAGCCATTTGCCGATCGCCTCAGGCAAAGGCTGGATTAGCGCCTCCCCAGAAGGCAGACGTTTTCCGCACAGCTGATTCCTATAGCCAGTCGGCCTGGGGGTCAAATCCCTCTAGTGTTAACTACAACAATTAAGGCTTGGCTAGAACAAGACTGCGCACAGAGACCACAAGGGGGTGCACCAAGAAAGCATAAAAGATGCGGAGACAAAAAAACATGACAGAAATGGAGGATATGGAGCTAAGAATCGCAATTTTGAGGGCTTGCCATAAATTTGTGCAGAACCTCACGAAAACTAATGAGACCCTCGATGCTACAATAAAGAAATTAGAAAGTAAGCATACACGGACTGAAATAAAGAATATTATACCCAATAGCAGACCAGAGGAGTACAATAATCAAACCAAAGATTCGACAAAAAACACCCAATTGGAAAAGCAAAATGAAAAAAGAATCCGAAAGTGTGAAGATAGTGTAAGGAGCCTCTGGGACAGCTTCAAGCGGTCTAATATCAGAGTCATTGGAGTGCCAGAAGATGAGAGACAGCAAGATACTGAAAACCTATTTCAAGAAATAATGGCAGAAAACTTCCCCCACCTGGAGAAAGAAATGGACTTACAGGTCCAAGAAGCGCAGAGAACCCCAAACAAAAGGAATCCAAAGAGGACCACACCAAGACACATCATCATTAAAATGCCAAGAGCAAAAGACAAAGAGAAAATCTTAAAAGCAGCAAGAGAAAGAGGCTCAATTACCTACAAGGGAATACCCATACGACTGTCAGCTGATTTCTCAACAGAAACTTTGCAGGCCAGAAGGGAATGGCAAGAAATATTCAAAGTGCTGAATACCAAGAACCTACAACCAAGAGTACTTTATCCAGCAAAGCTATCATTCAGAATTGAAGGTCAGATAAAGAGCTTCACAGATAAGGAAAAGCTAAAGGAGTTCATCACCGCCAAACCAGTATTATATGAAATGCTGAAAGGTATCCTTTAAGAAGAGGAAGAAGAAGAAAAAGGTAAAGATACAAATTATGAACAACAAACATGCATCTATCAACAAATGAATCTAAGAATCAAGTGAATAAATAACCTGATGTACAGAATGAACTGGTGATTATAATAGAATCAGGGACATAGAAAGGGAATAGACTGACTATTCTTGGGGGAAAAAGGGGTGTGGGGAGATGCGGGAAGTGACTGGACAAAAATCATGTACCTATGGATGAACACAGTGGGTGGGGAGTGAGGGTGGAGGGTGGGGTGGGAGCTGGAAGGAGGGGAGTTATGGGGGGAAAAAAGAGGAACAAATGTAATAATCTGAACAATAAAGATTTAATTTAAAAAAAAAGAAAAATTGAAAAAAAAAAAAAAAGATATTGAAAACCTATTTGAAGAAATAATGACAGAAAACTTCCCCTACCTGGTGAAACAAGTAGACTTACAAGTCCAGGAAGAGCAGAGAACCCCAAACAAAAGAAATCCAAAGAGGACCACACCAAGACACATCATAATTAAAATGCCAAGAGCAAAAGACAAAGAGAGAATCTTAAAAGCAGCAAGAGAAAGAAACTCAGTTACCTACAAGGGAATACCCGTACGACTGTCAGCTGATTTCTCAACAGAAACTTTGCAGACCAGAAGGGAGTGGCAAGAAATATTCAAAGTGATGAATAGCAAGAACCTACAACCAAGATTACTTTACCCAGCAAAGCTATCATTCAGAATTGAAGGCCTGATAAAGAGCTTCACTGGTATGAATAAGCTAAAGGAGTTCATCACCACCAAACCAGTATTATATGAAATGCTGAAAGGTATCCTTTACGAAGAGGAAGAAGAAGAAAAGGTAAAGATACAAACTATGAACAACAAATACACATCTATCAACAAGTAAATCTAAAAATCAAGTGAATAAATAATCTGATGAACAGAATAAACTGGTGATTATAATAGAATCAGGGGCATAGAAAGGGAGTGGACTGACTATTTGGGGGAAAAGGGGTGTGGGGGATGCAGGAAGAGACTGAACAAAAATCGTGCACATATGGATGAGGACAGTCGGGGGGGTGAGGGCGGAGTGGGGGGGGAAACGGGTGGAGGTGAGCTATGGGGGGAAAAGAGGAACAACTGTAATAATCTGAACAATAAAGATTTAATTTAAAAAAATAAAAAATAAAAATAATGTTTCAGACCACACACCACTGATGGAGTGAAACTACCAGTCATAGAGAATTCCTCCTGCTTCTCACAGATGCTCCAAGGTGGGGAGTGGAGGAGTGTCTTCAGGTGGGTGGGGGTTGGAGCCTCAGCTCTAATCCTGTAATCAATCAGTATCAGCTCTCCCCCCTCCAGGCTGGTCTCAGGGGCCACAGCTCCCCTGGGCACCTCTGACCCCATGAGGGCCCACTTCTTAAATAAGAGATAATTCTCTTTGCCTTTTAAAAATTTCTTCACTTCTGTAGTTTGTCTTCTCACATTCTTTAAAAAATAATATATATATATATATATATATATATATATATATATACACACATATATATATGTATTGATTTCAGAGAGGGAGGGAGAAGGAGAGAGAGAGACAGTAAATCAATGATGAGGGAGAATCATATCGTTCGGCCACCTCATTCATGCCCCCTGCTAGGGATAGAGCCCCCAACCAGGATATGTGCCCTTGACTGGAATGAAACCTGGGAACCTTCAGTCCGCAAGCCAACACTCCATCCACTGAGCCAAACCAGCCAGGGAAAGAGATCATCTTGTTTATCCTCAGGAATAGACCAGCTACAGCCCTCCCTCAGGGACCCCAGAGCCTGCTCAGGAGCTGCTGGTTTCTGATCTGTCCTCTCCTCCCTTATGTTGCAACCTGAACAATGTTTTCCTCTCCTGTGTGTGTGTGCATGGAAGAGGGTAGTGGGGGGGGGGGGGGGGGGGGGGGACTTGGTTGCCTAGGCAATGCAGTGCTGATTTGGGTGGATAGAGGGGTGTTTTCTCCATTTCTTGCTTCATCCACTGAGGAAGAAAGTAAACCAGGGTTTAGATGGAGGGAACCCAGAGCACTGCATCTGTGTATTTGTTGGCTAGGATGTGGGTGGGTGTGGGAAATAACAAAGTGGGCCTCTGCAGGGGTATCTGAGATCAACAGAAGTTCCTGCCTGACAGTCACACCTGGTACGCAGGTATTTATAATTGGGAGCACAGATCAGGGCCCCAGCACAGCTGTGGGTGGTGGCAGTATTTGGAGGGGAAAGTTTCCACCAGGAGCTAGCAGGTTCCAGGAACAGGGGACAAGAAATTCCCACCTCCCATGGGTTGTCCTGGCCTTGTTCGAGTCATTTGCATGAGTTGCAGAGGATGGGAGTCAGTGAGCAGCCAGAGGAGAGAGCCAGGAAGGAGGCCCTCCCACTGACTCCTGGTTGAGGGGACTCACATTGGTCCCTCATGGGGGTTCGAGGACACTCATCAATCCCCTTGGAGGTTCTTAATTCCTGTGTAGCTTAACCCAGCCTGGAGATGCTTCCCTTAATTCTAGATCATAAGCAGGAACCAGCTAGAGAGGAGGAAGCTGACTACCTGGGCAGATCCCGTCAGCTTCTGAGGTCATGGTGTCAGCAGTGGGATCTCAGAGTTTCCCCTTCAGCTCACCAGTCTGTGTCCAGCTGGAAGGAGGTGATGCTTCACCCTTGGGGAAGAGAAAACAAGTTGTGGGGAAGATGAGCCAGCTGTGCGACAGGAGCAGCGAGGGGCTCCGTCTCAGGAGTTTCTTTCAGGGAAGGAAGGCCGCAAGTGCCAGATAGACTCAATGCACTGTGTTTCCCTGTGTGCTGGGCTCTGCCAGCTGCTAGTTAAGAGAAGGTACTCACCTCACTCCAGCCCACTCCAGCCCAGTGACAGTCCCCTTGTCCTGTGGGGACAGAAGGACAAGACCATCAGACAAGGAAACACACAGCTGAGGAGTCATAAAACCAAAGAAGAAATAAAACCAGATACAGAAGAGAAAATTGGAAGGAATGTTTTGGAAATGACTTGAGGTTGAGGACATTTGTGTTGACTAATCACTCAGCTAATATTGATGGTGTGTCTACCACAGGCTCCTTATGAGTTCCCTCATCAAATACTCTCATACATTGTGATGAATTGAATGTCAGTAAAAAATTTAACAAGGATGGGGTCAAGGATAGGTAACTAGACATAACTCCAAGTTTCCTACTCCCAGACATCTGCATGTCAAGGTCCTGATTAGACCCTTGTAACTGTATATCAAGGACGTTTGCGGTTTCTGTGTATAAAAGCTTGCCGAACACCAAGCTCGGGGCTGTTACAGGAGGGGCCTGTGGCAGACGCTGGCCAGCTCAATAAATCCTCGCTTGCTGTTTAAGACCTAATTGGAGTCAGTGGTCTTATTCTCGTGAATGTTGGTCCACAACATTTGGAGGCGGCAGCGAGATACCCGGCAGGGGTGAGAGGGACCCCGTATTTAGGGCAGGAGGCTCTCCCCATCTATTATCGGGCAAGTCACGAGGACTTATTGAAAAATCCTGCAGGAGGTAAGGACAGAAGATGCCTGGAGTGAGATCTCACAGGGGGAATCAAGGGGAAGGCTGGACGCAGCACTACCTCCGGACTCCAGCTGGCCACGGCATCTGGCAAGTGTGACTTTTGGTTGCACAGGACTTGTCTGTCTGGTGTTTGTTGTCTGGTGTTTGTTGTCAAAATGGGACCGTCATCTTCTGCTTCTGTGTGCTCCCCACTGCAATGTTATCTTAAGAATTTTCAGGACTTCAAGAAGAGAGCCGAAGGCTACAGATATGATGTTAATGCTTTTGATTTACAGCGATTCTGTGAACGGGAGTGGCCCACTTTCCAGGTGGGGTGGCCGGATGCAGGGTCTTTCTATTTGACCACTGTCTACCGGGTCCATCATGTCATATACGGCCGCCCAGGGCATCCTGATCAAGTTCCTTTTTTCAGGTTTGGGTTGACATATTGTCCAAGAAACCCCGGTGGATGAGGGCATGCCTCCCGAGCAGAAAATCGGGACAGAGACAGACAATTCTTTTGGCCAGGCCCCAGAAGAAAAAGGCTCCCCGCCTCCTTCAGGGAGAGCAGGAAGAACCCATTAGCCAGCCACCCCCCTATCCCTCCCCCCGCCCCCCCCCCCCCCCCGCCAGATCCGGATGAGCCCCGGTCTTAGGCCCAGGCCATGCCACCAGCTCTTGACCCAGAACCCCTGCCACCCCCAACGCCAATTGTCTTCCCTCAGGACCCACCGATGGGAGGGGCTTTGTCGTCCTCCAACCCCTTTAGTCCGTCCCATACTACACAGGGAACGGAATATGGATCTTCCGGGAGTGTTGGACCTGTGGCCCCAGCGCCTCTCCTGCCCTTGAGGCAGGCTGGGCCACCGGACCTGGGCCCGGATGGCCAGCCTTTCATGATTTATGTCCCTTTCTCAACTAGTGATTTGTATAATTGGAAGAATCAAAATCCCTCTTTTTCTCAGAACACTCAGGGTCTGATCTCTCTGCTGGAGTCAGTCTTTTTTTTTTTTTTTACCCACCAACCCACGTGGGATGACTGTCAGCAGTTACTGCAGACCCTCTTCACCTCAGAAGAGAGAGAGAGGGTGAAGGCAGAGGGAGGGAGGACTACTATAGCAGTGGTCTGCTTTTCTCCGAAACTCCCATTGTTTTAAAGGGAGACAAACAACTGGACTGGGAGATGGGGCCTGGGGTGTTGGCAGTTATTTTACTAGCTGCAGACCGCTAGCAGGTGCCTTATCAACTAACTTCAAGGTTACAAGTTCTCTGTGAGCATAATTAATCTTTCTCTGTCCTGGTTTATTCTTTTTAGCCCTTCTAATGCTAAATTGGACTGATACCTGTTCTTAGTTTTATCACAAAAGGTCTAGGTATATCTTAAGAGTAAAAGTACATTTAAAATGTGTTCATAAATATTAATCTAAAATTGCTGACTGTCCACTTTTGGTAATCATTAAAAGATTAAGGTTTCTAAGAATAAAGAATTCTAATACATTAAAAACAACTAAACTCCCAGGAGCAAAGCGGAGGAGAAATGGAGCTGAAGTCTGCAGCCACCCTGGTGATTTCGAAGTTTAGAACTAGTTGCTAGGTAGACTCAACCCCCAAGAGCCAGGTCAAAGAAGCGGGGCTGGATGCCTGAGCTGCCTGCAGTAGTCCTAAAAGAAGCAGAAGCAGCAAGAAAAGCAGGGGACAGCAGACTTTTACCTGACACTACAGCTACTTCGCTGCTTCCCAGTAAATAATGAGTGTTTTACAACAAGCAATACAAGACTTGGGCCTTTGGCTTGCTGGCTATAGCAGTTAAAACAGAAGCCAGTGACTGCCCGGGATCTAGGAAAGCTGCAGATAGAGCTAGCGAAAGCTCCCTGTTTGCAAATGTATTGAAAGGGTTCAGTACCTGTTGCTACTGGAAGAAGAGGGGCTGATATCCCCTTCCAGTGCACTCCCTTGGAAGAGGTCTGGTCACTGCTCTGCCATAAAGGGGACTGGTGGGAAGACAAGGAAAGCAGGGCCCTGTAACTAATAAACAGGGTTATCAAAAGGGCAAAGAAAGGGGCACTCTCCCTGGACCTAAGAGCCATCAGGACTTTGAAATTCTCAAAGAGAGGAGGAGTCTGACTCAGAGACTGCCTGAAACCTCGTTGGGTTAGGAGGACCGGAGGCTGCATATTGAACTTATAGACTACAGTTTGCTAGGCAGAGGTCCAAGCCCAGTTGTATAGGGGTTAAGCTGCCTGTGAACAGCAAAACAACTTTCTCCTGTGCCAGAATACATTTTAAGGAAATTAGACAGACTGTGTTTGTGGCTAGAAAAAAGAACTGGTTGCAATGCACAGTCCTGACAGTGGTCTGCAGAAAAATGCATAATAGACTTAGATGATGCTTGCATCTTCATGGACATGGCTCCAGAGAGACAAGGACAATTTTGCCTTGTGTGGGAAGGTCAAGAATAGGCTTTAGTCACCTCCCTATGATGTATAGGCCTACCATATGTCATGTTTAGTAGCAGAAGATTTAGCTGCCTGAAGTGGCCATGGTGCCAATATTATGTTTCATTGTATTAATATGTTGTATTAACCTTTGATTCTCTTACAGGTTTGAATGTAGCTGTAGCTGCCAGCAGTTGCTGCAGACCGGTGATGGTCTACAGTCCTTGGTAGTCTTTGGGAGTAACTGGCAAGTGTCCAGTCTCCCATACTGAGGGCCATTGTTGTGGCTATGTGTTAGCTGTCCTGAAAGGAGGCTATGTGGCGTGAACCCCAAAAGTAAAGGGTGCCTAGCTGCTGAGAGGGCAGGTGCCCAACTGGGCAAAGAAGAATACCCATCAGGTTTTGGTCTCTATTGAGAGACAGTTGACAGTTGGCAGCCTGTATACTGTCTCGCAGGCCTGTGTGACCATGCCCATGTCAGGGGTGGCACAAACCTCAACTCTAGGAAATTGGGAAAGGCCTGATTAGAACAGAGCAAGTAGTGAGGTGGTGAGTACTAGCCCTGTGAGGTCCTGTGAAATGTGAGACCCTGTAAGGAAATAAAGCTCCCTTAGTCCATTCTGAAGAAACAAGTCAAGTAAGGAGAACCTTACTACAGGGACAGAGGTCTATCTATTGAATATAGACACATTGCAAATATCTTCTTGCCATTTAAAGACAATTACTCTGAAGAGTCCATGAAAAGGGACTGGCAAGGAAAATCAGAAAATCTTAGAGTGGGGCAGTATGTTTTTCTCCTTATATAATTCCTCCAGAATTTGGCAATGTTTAATAAATCATGGCAATACATTTCTTTGCATGGACTCAATAAGACTGGTTCCTAATAGTAGTTTTATTAACGGAAAACTTTAACCAGAGTATCATGTTTTAAAGAGACCTGTCTGGACTCTGAAGACTTAAAGCCAATAAGAGTGCCACAGGAAAAGCCTGGTATCCTGCTTGAGAGCCCTGAAGATGGCTGGCGCTGGAGTGTCAGGCCCATGCCCTACCATCACTGGCGGTTGATCAGAGTAGAAGGGGAGCAATAAGGACACCTCTGCGTCCCTGCGGAACTCCCATGCACTCTGGGCTGTGATGAGTAGGAGGGCTACTGAGATGGGCCTTAAAGCCTAGGGCGTGGGCCCAGGTGGAGTTGCTACAGGTGAAGGATTCACCTAACTCAGCAGATACTGCAGGCAGGCCTGATGGCAGCTGGATGGCTTGGCTTCCTGGCCCTACAGGGCACATTAAGATTCTTGTGTTTATGCAAACGATCAGGCCAAATTGAATACAGTAGATGAAATGGTCTTGATTTAGCCTTTTTAAAATAAAAACAGAGGTAATTTTAAGGAGAAAAATCCTATTTCAATAGATTTTATTAAAACTGAAATGTTTTCCTTCCCTTCCACCGGACCATTTGTTATAGTTTGTCTCTGCCAGGTCACAAGCCCACCTCCTTCTGTGCCCAGGCCTCATCGTCCCTCTGACAGACAGCAAAGATCTCTTGGCTCTGAGAGAAAACTTCATCCCTCCTCAGCACGAAGTAGCTACAGAAGAAATTCAATGCCCATTTTCCCTGAAAGAATTCAGAGCCAGGATCCCTGGGGTAATATACTAGGCAGTTAGACAGACATGAGCAGAGCAAGGATGATGGGCCAACTAGTGCTACCAGATGTAACTAAGTATTTCCACCTTTAGGTATGTGAGACAAGGGGCATAGCCAAAGAGGTACTCACTTAAAGTCTCATCCCCTAGAAAAGGTTGGTAGACTATTTGTCCAAAAGACTTGACCCCTTTGCATTTGAGTATTTTGGTAACCTACTTGCCTCTGGGCGGCAGCAGCCCACCAGCCGAGTGACTCCCAGCCTGAGTAGAAGGTGACCTCTGACCAGACACACCCGCTGTGGATCATGCTCAAGAAGAAAACAGACCTGGCCAATCAACCTGCTCTGATCAAGCAACAAAGGAAGCTGCCAAAAAGACCAATAGGGCCCCTACAGGTCTGAGTGGCCCTCCCAGGTCACCAGCTGCCCGACACCCCAACCTACACCAAGAAGGAAGAAGAGCAAGCAAAAGGACTAGGGGCCCAGGTAACCAGGGGAAGATGGCTAAAACTCCTGGACCACCATCAGTTCCTCCCAGAAAGCCTGGGCAGAATCATCATAGAGCAGACCCATAGGGGCACCCATCTCGGAGGCACCAAGCTGGCTGAGCTTCTTCGCAAGAATTACTACGTTCTGGGACTACAGAGGATGGCCAAGGATGTGGCTCGGAGATGCCAGGCATGTGCCCAAGTGAGCTCTGAGCACCCCTATTACGTAGGGATCGGAGCTTCGGCTCCATTTGGGGCAAGTGTGGCCCACGTCTGCAACGTGTCCACGGATGCAGAAACCCCGGGACTATGTGCATGGGGAAATGGGAGGAGGGGATTAACTATAGGAGTGCACTGACCACCAGGGGGCAGCTCCTACATTGAGCATCTGCCCCCTGGTGGTCAGTGTGCATCATAGCAACCAGTTGTTCCACGAGTTGGTCGATTTGCATATTAGGGTTTTATTATATAAGATATTTAAATTTTTAGGAAATTTATTTGAGCCAAACTTAGTAACATCACCAATGCTCTGGAGATTACATTTTTTCAGCTTCTTCTATTCATGTGAAATTAAGGAGTGGATGTAAGGAAGGTTACATGAAGGTGGGAGAAAGCAGGTGGGGATTGGCTGACAGGATAGTTAACAAGAATGTGCTCTTTTTAAAAAAGTACTGTATGTCTATTGATTTTAGAGAGAGGAGGTGAATGAGAGAGAGAGATGGAAATATTGATGAGAGAGAAGCATCCATTGGCTGTCTTTTGCACGTGCCCTCCTGGGAAATTAGCCCACATCCAGATCATGTGCCCTCACTGGGAATGGAACTGGTGACCTCTTGGTTCATGGATCTATGTCCAACCTCTGCGGCACACCAGCTGGGCAAGATTGTGCTCTCTTGAGGGTGTTTATTTCAGATGTGTGTTCACTTAGAAACAATGGGCACGGACTGCTTAAGGAAAACAAAGCTTTTACTAAGAAGTATATGCCTGGGATGTGGCCAGGTACCATGACCTGCCCAGGTAGGAGCTTATGATCACATCACCCCATGGGGTTACTTGGCATAGGACCCCTTTATTCATCCACAGTCCCCCCTTTGAGCATAAATCAATTTGAAGGATGCATTAATGACCAAACTTTTGGTTGGATAGTGTGGTCTCAACAGCACTAGGAAGGCTCATTCCTAGGAAGTGTCAGTAACAACTTGTTGATACTTGGGAGGGGCAATACTGTAATCATAAGCTCAGTGTTGAGGCTGAGTTTTCCCAAAATGGGACAGATAGGTAAAGGGAAGGCAGTCAGGCCTTATGGTCTTCACTGTGAAAAAACACTCTGGCTCTCGCTGGGTAGCTCAGTTGGTTAAAGCATCACTCACTCTGGTTCGCCATGGTTGTGGGTTCGAACATACACGTCATATATGAATGGCACATGCAAGAGTCAACCAATGAATGCATCATTCAGTGAACAATCAATGTTTCTCTCTCTCTCTCAATCTCAAATTAGTAATAATAGAAAGCACTCTGGATCGTTTCTGTTCTATGAACGGTCATGATGGAAACAGATCTTTCTGTAGAGAGGATTTCTCTCAGTTCCTTCTGGGACTAACTTGCCTTGGGAGACAGGGAAGAAAGCAAATGCTGATCGCCTTTAGGGATTATTTTGAGAAGGTAAAACAGCCTTCACCAACTACCCCTCCTGAGACCTGCCTGACACAGAGAGCCAAGGGACTTGGTATATTAATAGCTGATCCTAACGTGGCTGACCTGCGTGGTCCTTGCTGTGTCCCAGAATGCTCTAGACCAGTGGTTCCCAACTAGGAGCACACGCCCTATAGGGGGACAATTTGCTTTTTAAGGGGTGTAATTTGAGAATGTGTTATTAACAGTGAGTTTTTTGCTTTTCTAATGGTTCTATGGACCTTATATACAGTAGTATATAAATATGTACTGTGACATATTGATGCATTTCAGTTCTCTATGACATGTTTTGAAACTTTAGGTGCTATTTTCTCATATCACTTCATATTATTATGATTTTTTAATTTCTTAGTAATTTCTTCCTCAGAACTTCAGCTGCAATTTTGTTCTATTTTTTTTTCCTGGATGCCATGTTCTTTGGAACCTTGCTTAGACCATGTTAATGGTCATTTAGGCTTCCTCCAGGTGAATGGGAGTTCAATTTTTGAGTAATAAGAATTATATGTCACAGGGGGGAGGGCAGCAGGATTTTAGAGATGTTTAGGTGGGGCATGGCCAAAAAATGATTGAGAACCACTGCTCTCCACTTTACAAATAATTCTTCCAATAACCTTAGAACTTTGTGTTAGGATCGCAGAAGGAGGAACGTAAGAGGCCTAAAGTTGTAAAGAAGTATAAAGGTATTAGACCATCTGGAAACCAATGGGCTGAGTACCAAAATGGCGCCAGCACTGAGGGACTGGGGAGTCAGAGCTTTTCAAGGTCTGTTCTTTGGGGAATTTGCTAAGCAGATCCAGAGTTTTGGCAAGTACAGAAGGGAAAGTTACTGATCTAAGCGGAAGAGAATGTCGGTTGGAAATGATGTAAAGGACTTTTTCTCTGGTAAGGGGACATCGATTCCATTGTTTGGTCAGACCTAGCCCTGTGGACCGTTTGTATCAGTAAACATGTGTCCCACTCTACTCTGTGCTGCCCCTCCCATCTCCTGGGTGTGTCCCATGACAGGGGAACAACCAGCCTCTTGACCACACAGCAAACCCCAGTTTCACTCCATTTGGTTTTCTTGTTGATTTTGATGAAAAAACTATGACTCAGATTTCACACAAATTCCCTCACTGATTTAATGTACTTCTGGCAGTTCTATCAGCTTTCTGAGAGTTCCATTTACTTCCTCCTGTCTCCTTCCTGCAGCCATCATCTGTATATATAAAAAGCCAGCTTCTATAAGGACAGGAATGACTGATGACCGGTCGCTATGATGCCCACTGTGGCCAGTGAACTGGCCTGATCAGGGTGTGGGGCCTGCAGGCCAACCTCCTGCGGACTCTCTTCCGGGCGGGCCTGCCTGTGATTGGCCAGCCCCACCTGGATAGGCCCGAAGCCCCGCCCCCTGGCCAGCCCGCCCCTGATTGACCCCCCCCCTCCGCCCCCAATAGGGGACAGGGCAGGCGGGCCAACCTCCTGCAGCCCATGCCCCTTCCACCTCGCCCCAGAAAACAGCCCCAAACATAATAGGAGGCTGGCCAAACTCCTGCAGCCCTTCCCCTGGCCAGCCCCTCCCCTGATGGGCCCCCAACACCCTGTTTGGACCACAGCCCCTCCCTCTACCCAGCCCTACATCAGATCGGCCCCCTCCACTCCCTTTATCAGTGGCCGGACTTTGCTGGCCAACCCCCATTGCCCCTCCCCAGGCCACTGGCCCCTGGTCGGCACCCCCCAACCCATTTGGGGCCAGGGCCAGCTGGCCCAACTCCCACAGCCTCTCCCCATGGTCGGCCCTGTCCCCAATGAGTCCCCGAACCCTAATCGGGAGCGGGACCCACCAGCCAATCACCTGCCGCGCTTCCACCAGCCGTACGGCCATGATGGAGGCCGATCAGCAGGCCAGCTGGCCAACCTCCTGCCATCTCCTCCTCCCAGCAGGCCTAGGCCTGATCTGACCCCATTAGGGTTGGGCCTCCCAGACCCCAGCCATACAAGAATTGGTGAACTGGCCATCTAGTATTTTTATATATGAGGAGAAAGAGGAAGAGAGGAATGTGAAAAACATGGGTCCCTGGGAAAATCTGATTCTGATACCTGGCATTAAGCAGGACATGCCAAAGCTGCTCCTCCCCCAGGGTGTGGTGGGGGGGCCAGGTCTGGGGCTCAGGCCCAGCTCCGTCCAGCCCCTCCCACTACTAGCAGGCACTTTGCTTCCTGCACCAGAGACTCCTTGAAGGCTGTAGGTACCCATTAAATATGTCCTGCGTGAGGAAGAAGACACAGATGAAGATGAAGATGAAGATGAAGAAGAGGAGGAGAGGAAGGAGAAACAAAATGTTTCTACAGCCCTGGCTGGAGTGGCTCAGTTGGACCATCAAACCATGAACTGAAAAGTCCCAGGTTCCATTCCTGGTCAAGGGCAGGGACTTGAGTTGCAGCTTGGATCCCAGCTGCCAGGCAGGGCACAGGGCAGGTGTGGGATGCAACAAATCCATGTGTCTCTCTTACATTGATGTCCTCTCTTCCTCTCTCTCCCTCCCTTCCCCTCTCTCTAAAAATCAATGGGAAAAATATCCTTAGGTGAGGATTAAAAACAAAAATATTAATCAATCAATCAATTCCAAAGGAATCTAAAGGTAAAATAGAAAGAAAAATTATAAATGTGCAGAAAGAAATGCTAAACTAATGCTGGCTTGTGGAAACATAGCTAATCAAGACACAGATTCCTGAAGCCATAAAGAGAAACTCTGATTGATTTGTCCTCTTAAAAATTACAAACTGCAAAGGCTACCATCAGCCAAGGCAGAGCACGAGAGGCCGGGCCACTGTGTGCAGTAGGTACGTGGACCACAGGTGACTCGCTGTCCACACCACACAGGAGTCTACGGATCAACATGGAGAGACTGAACCCAAATTCTTAAACATGGGGAGACACAGGAACAAATCATTCTCAGGGAAGGGGCTTGCCCAGCGTCAGGCAGCCCCTGAGGGCAGAGTAGAGCCCACACCTCCTGATGCTGGAGGCTAAGGAGGGATGTGGTGTGAATAAGGCAACAGCTCCCAGGTGTGTCTCTGCTGTACAGACACAGGGATCTGGGCTCAGACTCCTCCAGCTGTACTTTGTCTACTGTTAGTTTTTAAAGATGAAAAACTGGGTCATGCCACATGCCTGTCTCAGACTCTAGGTCAGGACTTCTCCCCGATTCTGGATACACATGACCACCTCCTACGTCTCCCGTCCCCTCAGGGTCCTCAGCTGAGGACTGGCCAAGAGCAGAGCCCACCCATCTTCTTCTTCAGTGTCCCATCGTGGCACCCGGGGCAAGTCATTCCCCTCTCAGGGCCTCAGTTTCCCACAAGGCCCGGCACTGAGCTCAAAGGGTGGGTGAAACAATGTCTGGATTCTCAAAATCTCAAAGGAAATCCTTTGTCCCCATCAGCCTCAGCAGCAGCCTTGTGGGCAGCCTCAGGGCAGCCAGGCCACAAGGACAGAGGATCAGACACACCTACCTTCCCCACCTTCTCTGCTTCCTCCACAGCACCCCAACAACCCCCTTCGCCTGGCAGCTCTGGCTCCTGTCTCAGCTAGCCCAAGACTGTGCTGAGCTGGAGGGGTCATTGTGAACCCACTTGAGCAGTGTCCCCCTTTCTCTGTGCTGTTTATGGCCACAGGAGGAGGAAGGAACCCTCAGACAAAACTGGGTTCCAATCCGGGTTTTGCCACTGCTTACATGTGCCCTTGGGACCGTTACCACCCCCACACCCCGTCTTTGGTTCCGTCATCTATACAATAGCGACAATAATCCTTGTCTTAGAAAGTGTGAGGATGAGAAGAAGGGAGAGGGGCTCCTACCCTCCCAACTTACCAAGATTCTCCCTCTGGCTGATGTGGAACAAGACCCACTTGGTTTTAGCTGTGCACATCCACTCGGCAGCTGTGTCTGCACAAACACCTTCTGGGTCTGTGGAAAACTGAAAGCAAATGCCTAAGTTCTGAGAAGCTCTCGTTCCAGAACATTACCCAAACTGCACCACGGCAGGATGGCCCCGCCCTGCCTGCTGGAACAACCCCAGATCTGACCCATCAGGCCCTTCTCAACTCAGCCCATTCTGCCTCCCTCAGGTTTCTATAAGGAAAACCGGCCACAGACAGACAGTGGGATTATGGGTAAATTTCTCCCTCCACCCCATGGGCTTGTCCCCACAACATTTCTCTCTCATCCCCCCCACACACGCCCTCAAATGCCCCCCTTATTCACCCTTCTGTCCCCAACAATGAGCACATCCCTGAACACAGCAGATGCTCACTGCCTCCTTGCATTGCCTTGGTACCTGCTCCTATTGAAGGCCCCACCCAGGCAGTAGGTCCTTCTGCAAGGAGCACCTGCTTCTCCACCTGGAACAACATGCTCATCCTTCAAAGCCCAACTCTGGGATCACCTCCTCTGAGAAGCCCTCCAGCATCTCCCCCTCCCAGAGGCCACTGTCCCCTCAGGCTCTGCTCCCCTGGCCCCTGGGGGAGGCCCAAGGCCACTGTGTCCACATCTCCCCTCATCCCTTTAGATCAGGCCCCTCTGAACCTGTCCCTGGTGGCAGGGTCAGTGCCTCGGAACCACGGCGACCTGTCCAAGGAGGCCCTCCCTGGTGGCCATGGCTGTCTGTGGGAGCACAAGGTTGTGGGCGTCGGCAGAGAGAAGCCGGCTGTTCCCTCTCCGGGCCCCTTTCCTGTTGACAGCAGATCTCTCTATAGGAAGCCCAGGGTCACACAGAAAAGTCTGAAAACAGAAGGGACGCAGGGCTGAGTGCGTGCCAGGCACCGTGCGGGCACCTTCCAGGCCTTTCCTATTTGATTCTCACACCGGCTCCAGGAATCACCACCTGGATTTTACAGATCAAGAAACAGGAGGGAAATGGCTCCGCCTATAAGTGGTGCAGCTGTTGGGCTTTTCAGCTTTGCTCCCCACCCCCCGTTTCCAGGCGGGGCTGGCGTGGACCCAGGAGACCAACTAGGTCCCTCCATGAAGCCTGCTCATCCCGGACCAATGTCCATGGGGTGCCACGGCCACCTCCCCCCTCTTCAGGGAGGGGCGGCACAGTGATGATGGTATTGCATGAGGACCACACACCAGAGCCTGACATGATCCCCCAGCAAAGGGCTGGTTTCAGAGAAGAGGAAGCCAAGGTGAGGGAAGAGGCGGGCCTTGCACCAGACAACTCAGGGGAGGGGCCAAGACTCAGAGCAAGAGTCACAGTTGGCCCCTGGTGCTGTTGACAGTTTTTTGTCTTGTTTTTCCTGTAACCTGCCTTCCTCCTGGTTCCTCTCCCTTTCACTGGCCTGAATGCCGCTGGACACCCCACAACCTCTGCGAGGTGCAGAATCACGCCAGACCCAAAGGAGCGGAGTCCCATTGTCCAAAGGGCCCTCTGATAAAAATGCAGAAAAGACCCCAGACAGATGTCTGTGGGCTCGGTGAACACACTCTGCTGGCAGAACTGGGGCGGGGGGGAGGGGGTGGCAGGGGATAGAAAGCCATATGAGGTGAGATGGGCACCTGTTGGCATGAGCTGAGATCACCCCACTTAGGGACCCAAAAGACCCAGTGACTATTTTTTTTTATTATTATTTATTTTATTATTTTTTTAAATTAAATCTTTATTATTCAGATTATTACATTGGTTCCTCTTTTTTCCCACGATAACTCCCCTACACCCAGTTCCCACCTCACCCTCCACCCTCACTCCCCACCCACTGTCCTCATCCATAGGTGCATGATTATTGTCCAATCTCTTCCCACACCCCCCACACCCATTCCCCCCCCTCCGCCCCCCAAGAATAATCAGTCCATTCCCTTTCTATGTCCCTGATTCTATTATAATCACCAGTTCATACTGTTCATCAGACTATTTATTCACTTGATTTTTAGGTTCACTTGTTGATAGATGTGTATTTGTTGTCCATAATTTGTATCTTTACCTTTTTCTTCTTCTTTCTCTTCTTAAAGGATACCTTTCAGCATTTCATATAATACTGGTTTGGTGGTAATGAACTCCTTTAGCTTTTCCTTATCTGTGAAGCTCTTTATCTGACCTTCAATTCTGAATGATAGCTTTGCTGGATAAAGTAATCTTGGTTGTAGGTTCTTGGCATTCATCACTTTGAATATTTCTTGCCACTCCCTTCTGGCCTGCAAAGTTGCTGTTGAGAAATCAGCTGACAGTCGTATGGGTACTCCCTTGTAGGTAACTGACTGTCTTTCTCTTGCTGCTTTTAAGATTCTCTCTTTGTCTTTTGCTCTTGGCATTTTAATGATGATGTGTCTTGGTGTGGTCCTCTTTGGATTCCTTTTGTTTGGGGTTCTCTGCGCTTCCTGGACTTGGAAGTCTATTTCTTTCACCAGGTAGGGGAAGTTTTCTGTCATTATTTCTTCAAATAGGTTTTCAATATCTTGCTCTCTCTCTTCTTCTGGCACCCCTATAATTCGGATGTTGGTATGCTTGAAGCTGTCCCAGAGGCTCCTTACACTATCTTCGTATTTTGGGATTGTTTTTTCATTTTGCTTTTCCATATTTCAAATCTTTGACTTGATTCTTGAGATCCTCTGGTCTGCTGTTGGGAGTCTGTATAATGTTCTTTATTTCAGTCAGTGTATGCTTAATTTCTAGTTGGTCCTTTATCACAACATCGAGGGTCTCATTAGATTTCTTGAGGATCTCACTACATTTATCAGCAGTCTCACCAGTCTTTTCAAGGGCCTTACTAAGTTTATCGGCGGCTTCTAGACAGTTCTTTAAAGACCTTAAAAGTGTGGTTTTGAACTCTATATCCAGCAGTTTGCTTTCCTCCATTTCTGTCATTTGTGTCCTGTTTCTTTGTCTCAGCATTTTTTATGCTTCCCTGTGTTGATAAAGTGGTTTTCTGTGTTGAGTGTCCTCTAGGGCCCAGTGATTCAGCCTCCCCAATTACCTGAGGAGGACACTCTTGGTGTACCCCCTTGTGGGCTTTGTGCACAGTCTTGTTGTAGTTAAGCCTTGATTGTTGTAGGTAACACTGGGAGGGATTGACCTCCAGGCCAATTGGCTGTGAGAATCAGCTGTGTCTGCAGCGGGAGAACTTCTGTGCTGGAGACACCCCTCTAGGGCAAGACTTGCTTCAATGGGGCTTTGGTGCTCACTGAGTTTGCCCCCTGAGTGTGTCCTTTATGTTTCCAGGGAGCTGCAAACTGGATGGTCCCACTCTGACCTCTGGGTTTCCTGGCTCCTGGATCTCTAGGGAGGTGCTAATCTAGCCTTTGCCTGAAGCTATCCAGCAAAAATCTCCCTGCAGGGCTTGGGCGGGGCGGGTCCCATGGGATCAATAGGGTGGGGCTAGCAGTTATAGCTGCTCTCAGTCTTGCCTTCAGAGGCCCTGCTTCCTAGTGTCCTGGTAATCGCTGCAAGCCCCTCGGAGAGAAAGCTGCCCTCGGGTTCCGACCAATGCCAGACAGTCCCGCTTCTCCCATATGAGTCTGGGTCCCTAGAGACTCGCCCGGAACTGGAGCTCAGAGCCTGAGACTCCCTCCCGATTGAAAATGACAACCGCGCCCTCAGCCGCCAGCCCGCTCCACATGCACCTCCCCACCTCAGTATGTTACTTCCGCACTGTGCCTCCTCTGAGTCTCGGTATGCTTTTCTCTTTCCTTCTAGTTGTAGAATTTCCACTCAGCCAGCCTTCCTGTGGTTCTGGATGATGTCCGTTCCATCTTTTAGTTGTATTTTTGAAGTGGTTGTTCGAGGCAGCAAACTCCGGTGTTTACCTATGCTGCCATCTTGGTTTCTCCCCCAGTGACTATTAAGTAGGGCCCAGCTGGACCCCCGACATCACAAGAAAGGTCACCTGGGATGACTACAGCTCAGAGGTGGGGTCTTGGACAAGTTCTTTGGTCAATAAGCCATCTCAGCTCCCAGGCAAGCCCCGCCCATCCTGCCTCCCTCAGGATTCGAGGAAAATCCCCACTCAGGGGAAAAGAAACCCCAGAATCACCGGGAAAGTGGTCTGGCCTGTGCCACCAGCATCGCCTGGTGGATCCTGGAGGAGTCACCAGCTGGAGGCGCTCAGCCAGCACCCTCACCCAGCCCGACCCAGACTCTCCAACACGTGGAGAGGAGCTTGGCTCAGACACGCTGGACATGAAGAGTTTTGTTTATAGGGCAGTGGGAGTGAGCAGGAGCATGTAACTCAGTGGCTCGCCAACGGGCACCTTGGGCTACAGAGCGCAGGGCACTGCACTCCATGCCAACAGCACCTGCCGACCTCACGGGAAGTGGCCACTGGCCTCAGCCCTTGTTGCAGGCTGCTGGCATCACCCAGGGGACAGCCTCCTTGTCTTTCCTCAGGTGGCAAAACTGGGCCTCAGGTGAGGAACAAATGTCAACGTAGGGTCAGGACTGAGAATAAAGATGACAAAACTCAAACCCATAATGTTAGTATTTTTGTGTTGAAGTCAAGACGAATGCACTGTGTTTAATTTCAATGAACGTACAATGTGTAAGCGAACTGGGCACATTCTCAGAGTTACCAGAGTTTGGATGTCAATTTAAAACAGGAAATGGAGTAATTTATCTTAAATAATGATTGTAAGTTGAAAAGCACTCTGCTCAGAACAAAGGCGGAGAGGAGGGAGCCTCAAGTTCATCAGTTCCCAGCACAGGAGGGGTGGGGAGTGGCGGGCAGGGGTGCAGAGGCAGCTGTGAAAACCACACCATCAGATACCTCTGAAAGAGCTTCTGAAGGGACCACCTCCCAGAATTTAGAAGTAATAACATCCTGCCCTGGATGGTTGGCTCAGTGGATACAGCTATGGCCCTCAGACTAAAAAGTCCCAGGTTCAATTCCGGTCAAGGTCTCGTACCTGGGTTGCAGGCTTGATCCCCAGCCCTGGTCGGGGTGCAGGTGGGAGGCAACCAATCGATGTGTCTCTCTCACATCAATGTTTCTCTTGCTCTGTCCCTTCACTCTCTCTAAAAAATCAATGGAAAAATATTGTCAGGTGAGGATGAACAACAATAAAAAAGTAATAGCACCCAGTTACTGAAAAAGTCAAGATGGCAGCTCCTCAAAGATTAACCGGAGAATGACATCATGACCCAGCACTTCTCCGCACGCTCCCCAAATTCAAAGCAGGATCTCGAAGAGATACCTGTCCACTCATGTTCATGGCAGCATCACTCACAACAGCCAAAGGTTGAAGCTACCCAGGTGTCCATTGGTGAGGAACAGATAAGAACTCTGTCACACACATGATTGAGTATTATTCACCCTGAAAAGGCCTTTCCTACAGGCTACCGTGTGGAGGAACCTCGAGGACAATATGCTTACCCGTAATAAGCCATCACAAAAGACAAATGCTCTATGACTCCACCTATGAGGTACCAGGGTAGACAAGTTCACAGACAGGAAGTTGTCAGGGGCTGGGAGGGGAGGGGACCTGGGGTGTTCCATGGGGACAGATTTCCAGTTTTGCAAAACAAAACAGTTCTGTGGATGGATGGTGGTGATGGCTGCACAGTGTGAATGGACGCAATGCCGCCGGACTGTACCCTTCAAAAAGGCTCAGAGGGTACATTTTGGTGCGCATCCTATCACGATTTCTCAACATTTAATTTCCCTTAAGAAGCCCAGCTCAATTAAGGGTTCAATTCTGCTATTTCTTTCCCACTCATTTGTGACAGCAAGCTTTGACAGTCCCACAGGAACAGAAAACTGCGATTCCCACGGGGTGACATGCTGGCACCAGGAGGGAGGAAGCTGGCTGGTTAATGTTTCGTTGTGTTTTGGACCATATGCCATTTCCCTACAGCAACAGAAGTCCTTCAAACCCTCAAGGATTCTGAAAGTGTCATTTTCTGCCCTCAATGCTCCCTATTGGCTCCAGGTTTGTCAGAAAATGTCCACACCTCAGCCCTGGCCGGCTAGCTGTTGGTTAGTGTCGTCCTGACACGCCAAGGTTGGGGTTCGATCCCCGGTCAGGGCACGTGCAAGAGTCAACCAATGAATGCATAAATACGTGGAACAACAAATCCATGTTTCTCTTTCACTCTCTCCCCTTGCCTCTGTCTCTAAAATCAAACAATAAATAAAAATTTTAAAAAAAAGAAAGAAAACTTCCACACCCGTTGGTCAGGTAAAATGAGGTGGTGAACCGGAAACCCAACCCAGGAGCGTCCAATGTGAGAACCAATGTGAACAGATCAGGCAGCCGGAAAACCGTTGGTCAGGTTGCAATGAGGTGGTGAACCAGAAACCCAACCCAGGAACATCTGATGTGAGAACCAAGGTGAATGAATCAGGCAGCCCGGAAACCGCTTTACTGAAAAGAAGGACAACCCCCATCCTGTGGGGCCTGGCCCCACCTCCCTCCCAGGGCACCTCCTGCTGCTCCCTCCCTAGGGAGGAAGTGTGCCTGCTCAGCGGCTCGACTGGTCAAGATGTCCTGTCCAGCCCGGCCAGCCTGGCTCAATGGTTGAGCATCGACCTATGAACCAGGAGGTCAAGGTTCAAATCCCTTTCAGGGCACAAGCCCCCTTTGGGGGGCGTATATATCTCACACATTTAAAAAAAAAATGTCCTGCCCTGGCTGGTTTGGCTCAGTGGATAGAGCATGGCCTGCAGACTGAGGGGTTCGGGGTTTGATTCTGACCAAGGGCACATACCCGGGTTGCGGGCCCGATTCCCGGTATGGGGTGGCAGGAGGCGGCCGATCAATGATTCTCTCTCATCATTGATGTTTCTGTCTCTCTCTTCCTCTGAAATCAATGAAAATACATTTATATATAAAGCACGTCCTGCCCAGCGGCGCCCAGCTGTCCTTAACAGCCCTGCTGGCCAGTGGCCCAGGGTCGGGGCTGGAGTCCACACCTTGCGTCAAGTGGGTGCCATCTCCCTTCTCTGAGGAAAACCTTCGCTCCCTCCCCCTTTTGCAACTGCGGGGACATTGGTCTCCTCACTTCCCTTGTCCTCCTTGTTCTCTCTCACATCAATGCTCCTCTACCTCTCTCCCTTCCTTTCTCTCTAAACTCAATAAACATATCCTCGAATTAGGTTTTTTTTCAAAAGTACTGTTAAATACTATCAAAGAGGAAACAATCCTTGATGAAACAGTAAAATTACTGTCTTACTAAGCCTTGACCCTTGAGTACAGGACTTCTAAAAAAAATTTTTTTTAATCTTCACCTGAGGATACTTTTTCCATGATTTCTTTTTTAAAAAATATATGTTTTATTGATTTTTTACAGAGAGGAAGGGAGAGGGATAGAGAGTTAGAAACATTGATGAGAGAGAAACTTTGATCAGCTGCCTCCTGCACACCTCCTACTGGGGATGTGCTCGCCACCAGGTACATGCCCATGACTGGAATTGAACCTGGGACCTTTCAGTCCGCAGGCTGATGCTCTATCCACTGAGCCAAACCGGTTAGGACTTTTCCCATGATTTCTAAAGTGAGTAGAAGCGAGGGAAGACGGGGATAGACAGAGGGAAGGAAGGGTGGAGAGGGAGAGAGAGAGAAATATCCAGGTGAGAGAGACCCATCCATCCATTGGTTGCCTCTTGTATATGCCCCCACTGGGGCTGGGGAATCTGCAACCAAGGTACCTGCCCTTGACTGGGAATCGAACCCAAGACCCTTTGGTCTGTGGGTCGATGCTCTAACCAAGGAGAAAACCAGGCAGGGCCAGTATGTGCCTTTCTCTAATGTTATGTCTGAATGAATGGGAAATATGCATAAGACATTTCTGCTCAAACTGAAGTACCATGATGATCTCCAGGAAAAGCACTTGTGCAATCGTTTGAGTTGCAGGTAAAACTAGGCATTTGTCATGGGGCACCATTTTCACTTGAAGGACAATTGTTGAAAATATAGATATGATTATGCAGGTTTCGGCATTTGGCAGGCATTTTCTTGAAAATGAACTTAGTGAGCCTGTGACTTCAAGGAAATCAACTGACAGCTACTTGTTTCCAATAAAATTTGAGTTTTTGAGCAAAAATATAAATGTTGGAAATTTCACACCATGGATTTGACAGCTTCCCAATGCTGAAAGAATTTTCTGATGAAATCAATGGTAATATGAAATTTTTCATCCTATATCATAAAAGGCTAATATGCAAACTGACCAAATGGCAGAATGACTGGTTGCTATGATGCACACTGACCACCAGGGGGCAGACACTCAAGGAAAGAGTCAGTGCGCTCCCACAGGGGGAAAGTCACTCAGCTAGAAGCCAGGCTCACAGCTGCTGAGCGCAGTGTCAGTGGTGGGAGCCTCTCCCACCTCAGCAGCAGCAATAAGGACCCCTTGGGGCATGTCTGACTGCCAGCGAGAGGGCGCAGGCCAGGCTGAGGGACCCCCCCCCCCCCCCCAGTGCACGAATGTTGTGCACCAGGCCTCTAGTTATGAAATGTGTCAATGTTTCAAAGATTTGCATGAGTCAGTGGCTCGATATCTTTCAACAGGACTAATATATTATGTTCCAAAATCATGCATGAATAAAAGATAGATAAAAATGCAAGATAAGTCGATGGATTTTTTTTCATCCTCACTGAGGACATGATTACTAGTACTTATTTTAGTGAGAGAGGAAGGGAGAGAGGGAGAGAGAGAAATATTGATCTGTTGCCTCTTGTAAGGGCCCCAACTGGTGACTAAACTCGCAACCTAGGTATGTGCCCTGACTGGGAATCGAACCTGCCACCTTTTGGTGTATGGGAGGATGCTCCAACCAAGTGAGCCACACTGGCCAGGGTGAGCTCAATGGATTTTAATGCAAAAGAGTAAGAAAAATTCATTGACATGGTTCAGATTCTACATTGCAACTAACTTTTAAAAATATATATGTTTTTATTAATTTCAGAGAGAGGAAAGAGGAGAGAGAGGAACATCAATGTGAGAAACATCACTTGGGACCCCAACCTCAACCGGGATCAAACCCACCACCTGGGTATGTGCCTGACTGTGTCCTTTTGCTGTACAGGACGATGCTCCACCCAACTCTGACACATTGGCCAGGGCTTTCAGATATTCTTTCATTCATCTTTTCAGCAACCTGTGAGGTAGCTATGATTATGCCTATTTTATAGATGAGGAAAAAGTCAAAGAGAGATTCAGTAACTTGCCCAAGGTCACACTCTACTTAGTGTCTCAGCAGAGTTTCAACCAAGCAGTTTGACCCTATAATCCACATCATACCTTCTCTGCCATGATAATTGGATCTGGGAAGACTCTAAGTATCTACTATGAGGGGCTGGGCCCTGATTTCTGAGGTGCTCCCAGACCTTTGGGTCTATAATGTTGACATTCTACTGATCTACAATATTAATTGGTTACTTCATTTATATATAAACAAATATATATTCTAAGTTAAATACTGTATATATTTATAGGTGAATAAATGATTAATTTATGCAACAAACATATATTGGCTGTGTGATACATGTCAGGTTCTGTACGAGGCACTGCACACACATCTTCTTTAATCCTAAGAGGTAGGTATTATGATGCCCATCGTACAGATGAGAAAACTGAGGCTCATAGAACTTATGAACTAAGCAGGGTCATGCTGTTATTAGCAGAAGATTCCAGCCCTGGTCCCAAGTCTACTCCTTTTCAAAACGCAAGCTCCTTCCCTGACCCCAACCTGCCTCTCCTCAAGCACAGAGGGGCCTGTGGGGTCTGATTAGCATGAGGTCCTGATGAACTAGAGGGTAGGGGACAGGAACTACCTCTTGACCTCACCTCCCAGGCAGGGCTGGGGTCTGAGGGCACAGCTTGGTCTAGAAACCCTGGCTGGAGAGTTAATGAAGGATGGGGGAGGGGGGGAGGGGCAGGGGAGGGAGCATTTTAACAAAGCCCCACAAGGTGTCACTTTTTATCCAAATACTCTCCTTTCCCTCCAGCCTTCTCTGGCCAGTATCTGTCACCTGGGCATAAATGAAGCCTCATTAGCAGAGAGGCCAAGCCGGTGATTCCAGGGTCATTTATCAGCAGGACCTTTACCCATAGGACCCTGCGTGCTCACAGGGCCTGCCTTCAGTCAGGCATCACAGAGGGGTCTGCAGAGGCTAATTAAAGCTCCCTGGTCGACATCAGGGGAAAGGGAGGCTGCACGATCAGATCTAAGGTCTTGCTTATGCAGGGACTGGAGGGAGGGGCAGAAGCACAGCAAGCCTGGATCCAAGGATCTCAGCCACAGCCCTCCTGGGAACAGACGGGGTCACATGACCGCTGTCCCCGAGCTGGCAGGCCAATGAAGTCACAGCCTCAGAAATCTCATGAATCACAAACTCTGGAGACTCCCACCCAGTGCATTCCAGGAAGTGCCACGCTTTCCTCGCGTTTTCCAAGAAATAGCAGAACGGGGACAAGTCCCTGCCGGCTCCGCCTGCGAGCGCGGCGGCAGCTCAGTCGCGCCCTCTGGCGGCGAGTCGGCTGTTGGCGCCTGGCCGCTGTGCAAAGACCTGCTGGGCCGCCTCCTCCTTTTAGAACATTTGGTGGCCACGAAGTCCCTTCAAAGGAATCTTAGGAAGAAAGAGGGAGAAGGGAACGGCTTCCCTTTGTGTTACCCTCTGTTTCCCAGCAAAGCTGCCAGGGTCCTAAACGACTATTTCCCATTATTTCTCCCTATTTCCTCCGGGGGGCGCGCGCTCACTGCCAGGACCCGTTTGGGCTGGGCTGCCCAGGTGCTTACACTGTCTTTTCTCCCAGCTACTTGGCTGGCCAGGTGATGTGCTGGGGCGGGGAAATAATGCAGCCCCTTCGCAAGGTTGGAGACCTGAGAGCAGCCGACCCAGCGCTCCTGCGTGCCGCATGGGGTGGGGCAGGAGCAGAGAGAATATTTCTGTGTCAGCCGCTGTCCTAAGCACTTTTTGTAGTTCTTGCCCATTTGATCCTCACAACAGCCACAGGAGGGAGGTACTATTATCCCCCCATTTCATAGTCTGGTTTAGGGAGGCTAAGGAACCTGTCCAATGTGCCACGGCTACTAATGGTGGAGCGAGATTCAAATCCAGGCTACCTGGCCCCACACTGTGCTGGGGTGTGTGTGTAGAGGGGGAGGGGTGCGGGGGGGGCGCACTGGCTTGAGACAGGAGGCTGGCTGGCGGTTGATGACTGTGATGGTCAATTTTATGGGTGGGCTGGAGTCCCCAGTTACTCAAATATTAGATACTGCTGTGAAGGTATTTTGTGGCTGGGATTAGTCTATATCAGTGGTTCTCAACCTTGGCTGCACATTAGAATCACCTGAGAATCTTTTATTTTTTTTTTATTTTTTTTATTTTTTATTTTTTTTGTTTTTTTTAAAATTAAATCTTTATTGTTCAGATTATTACAGTTGTTCCTCTTTTTTCCCCCCATAGCTCTCCTCCACCCAGGTCCCACCCCACCCTCTGCCCTTAACCCTCCCACTGTCCTCATCCATAGGTGTACGATTTTTGTCCAGTCTCTTCCTGCACCCCCACACCCCTTTCCCCCCAAGAATTATCAGTCCACTCCCTTTCCATGCCCCTGGTTCTATTATATTCACCAGTTTACTCTGTTCATCATATTTTTTATTCACTTGATTTTTAGATTCACTTGTTGATAGATATGTATTTGCTGTACATAATTTTTATCTTTACCTTTTTCTTCTTCCTCTTCTTAAAGGATACCTTTCAGCATTTCATATAATGCTGGTTTGGTGGTGATGAACTCCTTTAGCTTTTTCTTATCTGTGAAGCTCTTTATCTGACCTTCAATACTGAATGATAGCTTTGCTGGATAAAGTAATCTTGGTTGTGGGTTCTTGCTATTCATCACTTTGAATATTTCTTGCCACTCTCTTCTGGCCTGCATAGTTTCTGTTGAGAAATCAGCTGACAGTCATATGGGTACTCCCTTGTGGGTAACTGACTTTCTTTCTCTTGCTGCTTTTAAGATTCTCCTTTTGTCTTTTGCTCTTGGCCTTTTAATTATGATGTGTCTTGGTGTGGTCCTCTTTGGATTCCTTTTGTTTGGGGTTCTCTGCACTTCCTGGACCTGTAAGTCTATTTCTTTCACGAGGTAGAGGAAGTTTTCTGTCATTATTTCTTCAAATAGGTTTTCAATATCTTGCCCTCTTTCTTCTTCTGGCACCCCTATAATTCAGATGTTGGTACACTTGAAGTCCCAGAGGCTCCTTACACTATCTTCATATTTTTGGATTCTTTTTTCTTTTTTTTTTTTTAAATTAAATCTTTATTGTTCAGATTACATTTGTTCCTCCCCCCCCCCATAACTCCCCTCCTCCCAGTTCCCACCCCACCCTCCGCCCTCACTCCTCACCCACTGTCCTCATCCATAGGTGCACGATTTTTGTCCAGTCTCTTCCCGCATCTCCCATTCCCCTCCCCGCCCCCAAGAATAGTCTGCCCATTCCCTTTCTATGTCCCTGATTCATTATAATCACCCGTTCATTCTGTACATCAGATTATTTATTCACTTGATTCTTAGATTCACTTGTTGATAGATGCATGTTTGTTGTACACAATTTGTATCTTTACCTTTTTCTTCTTCCTCTTCTTAAAGGATACCTTTCAGCATTTCGTATAATACTGGTTTAGTGGTGATGAACTCCTTTAGCTTTTCCTTATCTGTGAAGCTCTTTATCTGACCTTCAATTCTGAATGATAGCTTTGCTGGATAAAGTACTCTTGGTTGTAGGTTCTTGGTATTCAGCACTTTGAATATTTCTTGCCATTCCCTTCTGGCCAGCAAAGTTTCTGTTGAGAAATCAGCTGACAGTTGTATGGGTATTCCCTTGTAGGTAATTGAGTCTCTTTCTCTTGCTGCTTTTAAGATTCTCTCCTTGTCTTTTGCTCTTGGCATTTTAATGATGATGTGTCTTGGTGTGGTCCTCTTTGGATTCCTTTTGTTTGGGGTTCTCTGCGCTTCTTGGACCTGTAAGTCCATTTCTTTCACCAGGTGGGGGAAGTTTTCTGCCATTATTTCTTCAAATAGGTTTTCAATATCTTGCTGTCTCTCATCTTCTGGCACCCCAATAATTCTGACATTAGTGCGCTTGAAGCTGTCCCAGAGGCTCCTTACACTATCTTCGTATTTTCGGATTCTTTTTTCATTTTGCTTTTCCGGTTGGGTGTTTTTTGCTTCTTCGAATTTCAAATCTTTGGCTTGATTCTTGCACTCCTCTGGTCTGCTATTGGGTATAATATTCTTTATTTCAGTCCTTGTATGCTTAATTTCTAGTTTCTTTATCGTAGCATCGAGGGTCTCATTAGTTTTTGTGAGGCTCTCCACAAGTTTATTGCAAGCCCTCAAAATTGCATTTTTTAGCTCCATATCCTCCATTTCTGTCATGTTTTTTTGTCTCCGCATTTTTTATGCTTTCTTGGTGCACCCCCTTGTGGTCTTTGTGCGCAGTCTTGTTCTAGTTAAGCCTTGATTTTTTTAGTTAATACTGAGGGATTTGACCACCGGGCTGACTGGCTGTGAGAATCAGCTGTGTGGAAAACTTCTGTCCTCTGGGGAGGTGCTAATCTAGCCTTTGCCTGAGGCAATCCGGCAAATGGCTCTGTGCAGGGCTTGGGCGAGGCGGGATCACAAGGGCGGGTGGAGGGAGCAGTTATGGCTGCTCTTAGTCCCTTCCCAGAGGCTCTGCTTCTCAGAACCCCGGCAGCCGCTGCAAACCTCGGAGAGAAAGCTGCCCTCAGATTCCAACTGATGCCGGACAATCCCGCTTCTCCCGTCTGAGTCTGAGTCCCTAGAGATTCGCCCGGATCTGGAGCTCAGAGTCTGAGACTCCCTCCCGACTGAAAACGACAACTGTGCCCTCAGCCACCAGCCCGCTTTGCGCGCGCACCTCGGTACCTTTGTATTTTCCACACTGCGCCTCCTCTGAGCCTAGGTTTGCTGTTGTCTTTCCTTCTAGTTGAAGAGTCTCTCCTCAGCCAGCTTTCCTGTGGGTCTGGGTGATGTCTGTTCCGTCTTTTAGTTGTATTTTTGAAGTGGTTGTTTGCGGCGGCAGTCTCCGGTGTTTACCTATGCCGCCATCTTGGTTCTCCTAGAATCACCTGGGAATCTTTTAAAAATCCTGATTACCGAGGCCCAGAAATCAGGATTTTTAAAAAGATTCCCAGGTGATTCTAATGTGCAGCCAAGGTTGAGAACCACTGGTCTATATGATCAGTTTCAGTTAGAGATAGATCACCTGGGCGTGTCCCAGTCAATCAGTGGAAAGGCTTCAGGAGCAGAACCGAAGCCCCACTGAAGGAGAAATTCCACCTGTGGGCCAGGGTCAGCCTTCCTCACAGCCTGCCCTGCAGACTCGAACTTGCCTAGCCAGCTCTCGCCACTGCAGAAGCCAATGGCTGGCAGTACATCCCTTACTACATCCCACTGCTCCTGTTTCTCCACCTGAACCCTGACTCATACAATGACCAAGACCAGACAGATGCCTGGGGGGGGGGGGGGGGGCGGTGAGGAGACCCCTCCCCAGGACTTGGTTCAATGTGAGTCCCCTCCACGGGCTCGCTGCCACCCTGGGGAGAGGCGGGAAATCCCAGATGGACTGATGCGTTTCCATCCTCGAAGGGAATGGAGAGTCAATAACGAAATCTAGTTCAGACATGGAAAAGTGAAGAAAGACATTTGCGCACGCCCAGGTTTATGGGCTAAGTAGGGTCACATCTACTACACCATGTTAAAACCCTAAACCCGTGGTTGGCAAACTGTGGCTCTCGAGCCACATGCAGCTCTTTGGCCCCTTGAGTGTGGCTCTTCCTAAGCCTTAGGAGTACCCTAATTAAGTTAATAAGAATGTACCTACCTATATAGTTTAAGTTTAAAAAATTTGGCTCTCAAAAGAAATTTCAATCTTTGTACTATTGATATTTGGCTCTGTTGACTCATGAGTGTGCTGACCACTGCCCTAGACCTACGTCAGGGTGCAACAGAAAACAGAGCTACAGTAACACTAACCAAGCCATAATAATAAGAGTAACATGGCCTTATTGTAAGAAAGTACCAGGTGTCCGTTATTGTATTTTACTCCCATTAACTAACAGTAACCTTGTGAAGGGTGGGTGGTTATTAGCCCCTTTGCAGAAGAGGAAGTGAGACCTGGGAAGACAAAATAGTGGCCTCATTGTTCCGTGGCTGGTGAGTGCGAGTCAGGGTTCAAGACCTGCCCCGTTGCCTCCAACGCTGTACTTTAAGGACGATGCTGTACTGGTCTCTGGCACAGTGACTGAGATTCCCCCTTCGGGCCCATCATTCCTCCTTCAAAGTTCCCAGAGACTCTCCCCGGTGCTCCTCAGCTACCAGAGACCCTTCCTCACCCTCCTGGCATTTGCCCCATGTCCACTGACCAACCCAGGATTCACTAGGAAGCTCCCAGATCCTGTCAGTGTCTGCGCCAGGCTGAAGAGGTTGCTGGGTCCCTGTCTGGGGCTGGTCACTAACGCTGAGATGTCTGGGAGGGCAGGCCCAGCAGGCCCACCCACAGTCTGTGCCTCCCTGTGAGTGCATGCCCCTCCTCCCACCAAAAGCAGAGTCTGGGTCTGAATCTGGTCATGTGACTTGATTTGGCCCATGGAATGCAGCAGAAGTGTTGCTCTGTGGGGTTAGGCCCAGCCCTCGGTTTTTGGTTTTGCCCTCTTGGCACCCAGCTGCCCTGCACTGAGGAAGGCCAGGCTGTCCTAGTGAAGGATGGAGAGAGAGCCCTGGAGGAAAGGGCACCATGTGTGAGACACCCCAGCAACAGCCAGCATCAGCGCTGAGAGATGCCTTCCGGGACCTTCCAGCCCAGGCCAGCCCAACCTGCAGCTGGACGCAGCTGAGCTCTGCTCAGGTCCTACCCATATCTCATGAGAACATACACTAGAAAGTCATTGTTGCTTTACACCGCTCAGCCTTGGGTGGTATGTTACACACAACACACAACTGATACAGACTCACCTGTGGGAGAAGCTCACCTCTGCAAACCTTGATGCAGGCTCTGCTACAAATCTGAGCTGAGACTTGGTCCAAAAAAGAAACCCCGCCCTGGCCAGGGTGGTCAGTGGTTGGAGTGTCGTCCGGTACACCAGAGAGGGTGTGGGTTCCATTCCCGGTCAGGGCACATGCCTGGGTTTCGGATTCAATCCTGGTGGGGGCGGGTATGGGCGGCAGCCAATCAATGTTTCTCTCTCCCTAAAATCAATAACATCATATCCTCAGGTGAGGGCTACAAAGAAACCACAGACTCCAGGAGGATGTTTGTTCTCTGAGAAGCAGCTGGAATCCGCTGTCCCTCAGATGGGGCCTTGGAAGATGGCCCTGCTCACCCGCTGCAGCCACCGTCACTGCAGGCAAGACCCACAGGCTGGCCTGGTAAGAGAGGGCATTTCTGTCCTCCCCCGTGGAGGGCGGTTTGGAGGGAGGCCTGCTCCAGGCCCCAGGAACCAGGGTCACCACCTGGGATGGCTGCTTTCTGCTCCTCAGGGCGTGTTCTCTCTGAAATGCTTGGGTTCCCCTTCAGTGCTCAGCCTGGGAAGGAGTTTGCTCACTGCTTCTTGCAGCTGCTCTCAGGGGAGGACAGAGAAGGTGGTCCAGCTCACCTGGGAAGGGGAATTCAGCTTGCAGGCCTCCCAGATGTAGCAGGTGGAGCTCACGTTCATTGTGGGCAGGGCTGTCCTCGAGACAAACCCACCCGCAGCACCAGCCCCCCAAAGGCTGAAGGTGCCACTCCCCTGTCACCCTCCCCCTGTTCTACCCTGTGCTTAGCCCTCATCACGCCCCAGGCAGAATCACCTCAGAGGGCGGTAGCTGGATCTCCATAATTCTAGAAAGAGGAGCCTGGGGTCCTGCAGTCCTGGCCCCATCCCTGCAGCCCTGCTGTGGGATGCCCAGCCCTCCTGATGGTGCCCAGGTCTCTCTTCTGCCACGCCCACTGGTGTACCTTAGCTTGCTTCTAGTTCTTTATGAAACAGCACAGAAACATCCTTCAGGCATAAAAGTTTGTCTGCATTTGAGATTGCTTCCCTTAAGATATTTAATAAATAGAATGACTGGGACAGAGGATATTGCCATATAAATTTCCTTTATGCCTAGAACCACACTCTAATGCAAACAAATTGCACCAATTTACATTTATGCTCACAGGATATGAGGTGTCCACCTTTTCCATCTTCCAGCTCATAGTACTTTTTAAACATACACACACATCATTCTTTTAAAAATTCTTTTATTATGCTAAAACATGCACAACATATAATTTACCATTTTTAGGGTACAGTTCAGTAGTGTTAAATTATATTTACCCTGTTGTGCAACCAGCCTCCAGAGCTCTCTTCATCTTATAAAACAGAACTCAATGCCAACTAAACAATAACTCCCCATTCCCACCTCCCAGCCCCTGGACACTGCCTTTCTACTTCCCATCGCTACGGATTCGAGTGCTTCATTTAAGTGGAATCACACAATGTTTATCGTCCTGAGACGGCTTTATTTCACTTAGCACAGTGTCCTCAAGGGTCATGCCTGTTGGAACATGGGCCAGAATGCCCTTCCTTTTTAAGGCTGTATTTTTTTTAAAGGATTTTTGGGAAAGTTTATTTGAGCGAAACTGTGCAAGATCTAAAATGCTCTGGAGAATAACAGGTACTCAGCTTCTTCTCTGAATTTGGAATGAAGGAGGGGATGTAAGGAAGGTTACATGAAGTGGGAGAAAGCAGGTAGGGATTGGATTAAAGGACAGTCAACAAGAGTGTGGTCTCTTCTTTAAAAAAAAACACACAACAACCAGGCAGCCACAGCAGCCTGGCAGCAGGGTGGGGGGCACGGGCTGGCTGTGGGGGACCTTCGAGGAGCTCAGGCTTGTCAGCTTCATCCCTGGGCAGGACCAGAGGCTCTGGCCCAGCTGGTTCTGCAAAAACCTCAAGGGTGGGCACCTGGTGGCTCTGAGAGGCTCCTAGGCTTAATTACTTAATCACACCCCTCGAGTACTCAATCACCCCACGAGTATTTAATGATAACCACGCCAGTGAGCCTGCGGGCTGAGTGAGCCTGCTAGCCGAGCGAGCCTGCGAGCTTGCACTGAGAAGGAGAAGTTTGAGTCCTGCCAGTTGAATGTTCCAAGCAGAGTTTGAATCAGAAGCTCATACAAAATATGGATCACATCTTGCAAGTCTTCCAGAATGGACTCATCTGCTCCATGTGCAGGAACTATTTCATAGACCCCATCACCATAGACTGTGGGCACAGCTTTTGCAAGCCCTGTTTCTTCCTCAGCTGGCCAAACAGGTCAGTCCCTGCTCACTGCTCTGAATGCCAGAAAGCAATCCAGCCCAGAGAATTTCACACAAATGTGTGTCTCAAGCAAATGGTTCTCATTGTCAGACAAGCCAGTCTGTGGCAATTCCTTCGCTCTAAGGACAATAGGTGTAGGATACACACGGAGGCAAAGCAGATCTTCTGTGAGGATCAGAGGAGCCTGCTCTGTTTGCACTGCTCTATCTCCCAGGAGCATGAGGCTCACAGACACTGCTCAGTAGAAGAGGCCGCTGAGCAGCACAGAGAGAAACTCCTCAAGACAATGTGCTCTTTATGGGAGAAATGTGAAAATGACAGAAACCTGAATGTGGAAACTCTCACAACCAGTTCTTGGGAGTTTTATGTGATCTCAAAGGCGCAAGCAATCAGAGCTGAATATGATATGTTGCCTCCAGATCTCTATCCTGAAGAGCATGATAATTTAGAGAGAATGCAAAGAGAAGGCAAGGAGATCTTTCAACAACTCAAGGACAGCAAAGCCAGGATGGCACACAAGAGGGAGCTTTTAAGAGGATTGTATACAGAGCTGAAGGAAATGTGCCATAAACCAGATGGAGAGATGCTCCTGGATTTTGGAGACATATCGCACCACAGTGAGGCAGTGTGTGTGCACATGCCCCAGCCTGTGAAAGCAGAGCTCACTGCAATGACCATCCCGATGATGGAAAGGATCAGCTTTCACAGTGAGATTATCCCTCTGTGTCAGGAAAGAACTCGAAGTCATGTCTTCCTAGGGGGAAATTTGATAAGCCTGAGTGTTGGATGTTATTCAAGGTGTACCATGTGCCTTTCCACTCTCTGAGTGTTTTGTTTTCTTGAGTCCTCAGACTTTTCACTGTGGAAAACATTACTGGGAGATAGAAGGGGGAGACACTTGGAATTGGGCTATAGGAGTCTCTTGTGATGATTGGATAGTGATGAATATAAATCTCCAGAAGGCATTCTACCTTCTTGGCTGTGCTAAAACCGACATGCACCATAATGTCTTCACAACCTCCCCACTTTTACTGCAATGTGTGCCCAAAACCTATTGGCCGAGTAGGGGTATTCCTGGATTATGAAGATGGAAGTGTGGCCTTTGTAAATGTAGCACAAAGTTCCCTTATATCTAGAATCTCTTATTGCTCTTTCTCTCCCATCTCAGGCCTATCTATTGCTGTAGTCACTTCTGACTAGAAATAGATTAGGAATCATTCTGTATGCTGGGGAACTCCAATACCTAAGGAAGCCCTTTACCTGGTGCCCTATCAAATTAGACAAATATGTTATACATTTTTGTTTTTAATTTCCTTTTTTGTCTTGAATATCTATTTACTGTATTATTAAATACTAGAGGCTCGGTGCACAAAAATTTGTGCACTCGGAGGGGGGAGGGGAGTCCCCCAGCCCTGCCTGTGTCCTCTTGCAGTCTGGGACCCCTCGGGAGATAACGACCTGCTGGCTTAGGCCTGCTCCCGGGTGGCAGAGGGCAAGACCAATCCCTAGGTGCAGCCCCTGGTCAGGTTCAGAGCAGGGCCGATTGGGGAGTTGGGGTGCTGCCCCCTGTCATGCACAGAGCAGGGCGGATCGGGAGGTTGTGATGCCACCCTCAGTCACGCTCAGGGTAGGTCCGATTGGGGGGTTGGGGCACTGCCCCCTGTCACACTCAAGGCAGGGTCGATGGGGAGGTTGCGACACCACCCCCTGTCACGCACAGAGCAGGTCCAATCAGGGGGTTGGGGCACTGCCCCCTGTCACTCACAGAGCAGGGTCGATCAGGGGGTTGGGGCACTGCCCCCTGTCACTCACAGAGCAGGGCCCATCAGGGGGGTTGGGTCTCCGTACCTTGTCACACACAGAGCAGGGCCCATCAGGGGGTTGAGGAGCTCCCCCCTGTCACTCACAGAGTAGGGCTGATAGGGGAGTTGGGGCACCGCCCCCTGTCACACACAGAGCAGGACAGATCAGGGGGTTGGGGTGCTGCACCCTGTCACACTCAGGGCAGGGCCAATGGGGAGGTTATGGCTCTACCCCATTACACACAGAGCAAGGCCCATGGAGGGGGGTTGGGGCGCCACCCTCAATCACCCACAGAGCAGGACCGATCAGGGGGTTGGGGCGCCGCCACTGTCACACTCAGGTTAGGGCCGATGGAGAGGTTATGGCTCGACCCTGTCACACACAGAGTAGTGCCCGTGGGTGGGGGGGGGGGGGGGAGGGTTGGGGCGCCGCACCCTGTCACACAGAGCAGAGCCGATCAGGGGATTGGGGTGCCGCACCCTGTCACACACAGAGCCTCAGGGCGATCAGGGGATTGGGGAGCTCCCCCCTATCAGGCACAGAGCAGGGCTGATTAGGGGGTTGGGGCACCTTCTCCTGTCATGAACAGAGCAGGGCTGATAGGGAGGTTGTGGCCCTGCCCCCTGTCACACACAGAGCCAGCAGGGCGATCAGGGGGTTTGGGCGCTACCCCCTGTCACACTGATCCCGGTGCCAGGAGGCATATTACCCTTTTACTATATAGAATAGAGGCCTGGTGCACAGGTTGGGGCCGGTTGGTTTGCCCTGAAGGGTGTCCTGGATCAGGGTGGGGGTCCCACTTGGGTGCCTGGCCAGCCTGGCTGAGGGGCTGAGGGGCTGAGGGCCGTTTTCCAGCTGGCGGGTGACTGAAGCTCCCAATTGCTCCTTTTTTTCTTTTTTTTTTTTAGTCTGGGCCAGCTTTAGCTCTGAGGCCTCGCTGCTGAAAGCAGGTTTCTGGCCTTTGTTTACCTTCTGTATTTGATACAATGTTGCGGTCAGGCTGGCTAAAGCCTGGCTGACTGAAAGCCGGTTTCTGGGGTTTTGTTTAGCTTCTATATTTGCAACATATTTGCTTAGAGTTGCAACTGAGAGGCTGGCAAGTCAGGCGGGGAACGTTGGAGTCTGCCATCACTGGAGCAAGCAAGCCTCCCTGTTCGCTTCAGTGCATGGCTGCAGGCTGCCATCTTGGCTGACAGTTAATTTGCATAAGGATATGCTGATTAGCCAATGGGAAGGGTAGCGGTCGTACGCTAATTACCATGTTTCTCTTTTATTAGTGTAGATGATAACCTTCAAATCATATGTATTGGTTTGTGCTTTACCCAGATTAAGGAAATTATCACCCATGATGCATGGTATAAAATGAATTGTCTAGTTTTTGCTTTATTTGTTAACTGTCATGAGGAAGTATAATTAGAGATGACAGGGGTGTCTGGAAAGGTAAAATCCGATGCAAGGGAGCAGGCATCATTCATTGTCTTCCCAAACAGACATGGTTGTAGAGACACAAATGCAAAAATATAATACACACACACATGCACACGCACACACACACACATGCACACACAAACACCAATGGCAATTTAGAAATTATTTTCTAATTTATCTTCAGTGAACTATATTTTCCATGTTCTTCTCTCGGTTTAATAATCCATAGTTTGAAGTAATGTTACTTAATGACCTGTGCTGTGCATTCCTTTGTAATTCTCACCACAGTGATACATACTTCAGTGTTACTCGTATTCTCTACTAGATGAGAATTCACAGGATGATCAGACTAGTACTCTCCTCATCTTCCTTGGTATCCCATCTAGAGCTACATTTATTCCTACACTATACTGTCTATATGTTAAGTACATAATGCTCTATCATCATCTTCATATCTCAATATCACTCCCTGGCTTTCCCTCTATTAGTCTAGCTGTGAAGCCCTGTGTCATTTCCCCACACCTATCATACAATTTTAATTTTAATAGCTAATGGTTTTTACAGGTTTCCATTACTGGAAATTTTTTAGTTTTCTCTAAGATATTATTTTGCTTAATTTATAATGTACAAACTGTGCTTCTGTAAACACATACACAAACAGTATACACTAAAAGCTGTCAACTTTCGCATCACTGGTGGTGTTTAATTCATGTTTTGGTCAAGTGTTTATGCCAAAGTAATTAATCTATAAAAAGTATTGTATCTCTTTTAGTCTCATTAGATTTCTTTTTTTTAAATTAAATCTTTATTGTTCAGATTATTACATTGGTTCCTCTTTTTTCCCACCATAACTCCCCTACACCCAGTTCCCACTTCACCCTCCATCCTCACTCCCCACCCACTGTCCTCATCCATAGGTGCACGATTATTGTCCAATCTCTTCCCGCACCCCTCCTACCCCATCCCCCCCAAGAATAGTCAGTCCATTCCCTTTCTATGTCCCTGATTCTATTATAATCACCAGTTCATACTGTTCATCAGACTATTTATTCACTTGATTTTTAGATTCACTTGTTGATAGATGTGTATTTATTGTTCATAATTTGTATCTTTACCTTTTTCTTCTTCTTCCTCTTCTTAAAGGATACCTTTCAGCATTTCATATAATACTGGTTTGGTGGTAATGAACTCCTTTAGCTTTTTCTTATCAGTGAAGCTCTTTATCTGACCTTCACTTCTGAATGATAGCTTTGCTGGATAAAGTAATCTTGGTTGTAGGTTCTTGGTATTCATCACTTTGAATATTTCTTCCCACACCCTCCTGGCCCGCAAAGTTTCTGTTGAGAAATCAGCTGACAGTCATACTCCCTTGTAGGTAACTGATTTTCTTTCTCTTGTTGCTTTTAGGATTCTCTCTTTGTCTTTTGCTCTTGGCATTTTAATTATGATGTGTCTTGGTGTGGTCCTCTTTGGATTCCTTTTGTTTGGGGTTCTCTGCGCTTCCTGGACTTGGAAATCTATTTCTTTCACCAGGTAGGGGAAGTTTTCTGTCATTATTTCTTCAAATAGGTTTTTAATATCTTGCTCTCTCTCTTCTTCTGGCACCCCTATAATTCGGATGTTGGTACGCTTGAAGCTGTCCCAGAGGCTCCTTACACTATCTTCTTATTTTTGGATTCTTTTTTCATTTTGCTTTTTCCAGTTGGGTGTTTTTTGCTTCTTCATATTTCAAATCTTTGACTTGATTCTTGCGATCCTCTGGTCTGCTATTGGGAGTCTGTATAATATTCTTTATTTCAGTCAGTGTATGCTTAATTTCTAGTTGGTCCTTTATCACAACATCGAGGGTCTCATTAGATTTCTTGAGGATCTCACTACATTTATCGGTGGTTTCTAGAAAATTCTTGAAAAACCTAGAAAGTGTGGTTTTGATCTCTATATCCAGTAGTTTGCTTTCCTCCATTTCTGTCATTTGTGTCCTGTTTCTTTGTCTCGGCATTTTTTTTATGCTTTGCTGTGTCAATAGAGTGGCTTTCTGTGCTAAGTGTCCCAATTACCTGAGGTAGACACTCTTGGTGCACCCCCTTGTGGGCTTTGTGCACAGTCTTGTTGTAGTTAAGCCTTGATTGTTGTAGGTAATTCTGGGAGGATTTGACCTCCAGGCCAATTGGCTGTGAGAATCAGCTGTGTCTATGGTGGGAGAACTTCTGTGCTGAAGACACCCTTATGGGGCAAGACTTGTTTCAGTGGGGCTTTGGTGCTCACTGAGTCTGCCCCCTGAGTGTGTCCCTTATAGATATGAGGAGTTGTAATTGGATGGCCCCACTCTGACCACTGGGTACACTGGCTCTTGGATCTAAGGAGGTGCTAATCTAGTCTCTGCCTGAGGCTACCCAGCAGAAGCTAGCTGTAAAGCAATGCAAGTTGCACTGGGGACTTGGGGCAGCTGTAGTTTGTTAAGTTATTTTCAGATTACAAAGGGCCAGGCCTTTCACATGCAAAAGCCTCCGTGCACAGCTTGGGCAGGGCGGGTCCCAGGGAATCAACAGGGTGGGCGGAGCGAGCAGTATGGCTGCTCTCAGTCCTGCCTTCAGAGGTTCTGGCTATTGCTGTGAGCACCTCCGAGAGAAAGCTGCCCTCGAGTTCCGACCGATGCCAGACAGTCCCGTTTCTCCCCGTATGAGTCTGGGTCCCCAGAGACTAGCCCGGAACTGGAGCTCAGAGCCTGAGACTCCCTCCTGATTGAAAAAGACAATTGTGTCCTCAGCCGCCAGCCCTCTCTGCATGCACCTCCACACCTTTGTATTTTACTTCAGCACCGCACCTCCTCTGAGTCTCGGTATGCTTTTCTCTTTCCTTCTAGTTGTAGAAATTCCACTCAGCCAGCCTTCCTGTGGTTCTGGATGATGTCCGTTATGTCTTTTAGTTCTATTTTTGAAGTGGTTGTGCGAGGCAGCATTCTCCGGTGTTTACCTATGCTGCCATCTTGGTTTCTCTCCTCTCATTAGATTTCTAAAAAGAGTAACTTTATTGCGCAAAAACGAAATAATAAAAATAATTGAAAGTGTGCCCACCCCCCAAAAAATAGCCACTTTCCTGTTTATTGATAGTTTACCCATTTGTGAGTTGATGGACATTTGAATTATTCCCATTTTTATATGTGGTTATTATGAATAACGCTGCCAGGAGCATTCATGCCATGCACAAGTCTCTGTGTGGATGTCCTCAATGCCCAGAGAACCTCCTTCCCACAGGATGCCAAGCAGGAAAAGGAAACAGGAGGAACAGGCAGGAGAGAGGAAAGAGTCCCTGCAGGAGCCTGGTAGCAGAACTGGGTCTGGAACTCCGCCCTGAAGGCACTCTACAGCCGGGAGTCAGCGACATCCGATATCAGATGTGGGAAGCCAGACGATATGCCTGGGATGGTGGAGACCAAGCACCTGGAGCAGCTGTGGCAGCTCAACCTGGAGCTTCTGAGGTAGCTGTGGGTTGAGCAGGATGCCATGTGGCGGTCGGTGGCCAAGTCAGCCTCAGAGCTAAGAGTGAACTTCAACAAGGAGTCTCCAGTGCCTGACAGGAGCTGGCGCCTAAGACCCTACCTGGGCTATGACTGGATTGCAGGGTCTCTGGACAACAACTCGCCCATCAGCAGCAAGCCCGAGGCCTTCTTCTCGAAGCTGCAGGAGTTCCGGGAAACCAACAAGAAGGAGTGTATTCACAGTGAGCCCGCGTGAGTAGGGGCAGGCCAGCAGTGGGCAGGCAGTGCAGGGACCCTCCCTATCGCTGGCCTGTTCACCCCCTTGCTCTCACAGACCCAGTTCCCAGGCCGGCGGGAGAGCGACAGTGCCCAGGAAGACCACGAACGTGAGTCACTGTCTGCTGAGCTGGGTCATTCTCCCTCCAAAACCTGAGAAAAGCTCCGGCCCCCAGAGCCTGGACCTCTGGTCCTGTGTCACCTCAGAGGCCCAGCACCAGCAGCTGTCGGCCAGCCCTTCCCACCTGGCCCAGTCAGTGCAGGTCCCGTCCCCCACCCCAATCTGGTCAGAACCCCAGGCACCCCAGCCCCGCCCGTGCACTTTGGTGGACAACCTGAGGACTGGCCACTTGGAGGACAGTGCTCCTGCCATCGCCTCCAGCCTCTTCCCTCTGGCAGGGGTGCCCATGAGAGGGGAGCCCTGTCCGGCCTCAGCCAGAGGTGGACTCAGGCTCCACCCTCCTAGGTGGGGCCGGTGGTAGACCCATGCCTGTCTCCTTCCTGGGCTCAGAAGGGGTGATGGGTGGAAGGTCAGGGCATTCTGTCTGCTGTGTTTGGAAATAAAGCTCAGTGCTGTCTGCCCCTCCAAAAAAAAAAAAAAAACCCAGAAATGTTTTTATTGACTTTACAGACAGGAAAGGAATGGTAGAGAGAGATAGAAACATTGATGAGAGAGAAACATCCAGTGGCTGCCCCCTACATGCCCTCTACTGGGTTTGATTCCACAACCCAAGCATGTGCCCTGACTAGGAATCGAACTGGTGACCTTTTCATTCATGGGCCAACACTCAAACACTGAGCCACACCGGCCAGGCCAGATTGTGCTCTCGAGGGTGGTTATTTCAAAGGTGAGTTCACCTAGATGCACAGAAACAATGGACAGGGCTTGCTTAAGGAAAACAAACCTTTTACTAAAAAGTATATGCCTGGGAGATGACCCCCGCCATGACCTGCCCAGGTAGGAATTTATGATCGCATCACCCTGTGAGGTTACTTTACATAGAACCCATTTTTCATCCACTGTCCCCTTTTGATCACAAGTCAATTTGAAGGATGCATGGATGACCAACCTTTTGGTTGGATCGTGTGGTCTCACAGCGCTATGGGGGCTCTTTCCTAGGAAGTGTCAGTGTCCACCTTGTGTTGGTGACCATTGGGATGGGGCCATACTGTAATCCTGGGCTCTGTGTTGAGGCCAAATTTTCCCAAAATGGGACGGGCAGGTAAAGGGAAGGCAGTCAGGTCTTATGGCCGTCATTGTGAGAACACACTCTGGCCCTGGCTGGGTAGCTCTGTTGGTTGAAGCATCGATCCAGGATGCCAAGTTTGTGGGTTCGATAATACAATGCACATAGGAACGGCACATGCAAGAATCAATCAATGAATGCATGAATACGTGTCTGTCTGTGTCTCTCCATCTCAAATCAATAATAATGAAAACACTCTGGATCATTTCTGTTCTATGAACGATCATGATGGAAACAGACCTTTCCATGGAGAGGATTCTCTCAGTTCTGTCTGGACTATCCTGCCTTGGAGCCCAGGGAAGAAAGGAAATGCTGATTGTCTGTAGGCGATATTTTAAGAAGCAAAACAGCATTTATCAGTTACCCCTCCTGAGACCTGCCTGACACAGAGAGCCAAGGGACTTGCCTGTATACTAATAGCTGATCCTAAGGTGGCTCACCTGCGTGTCTTTGCTCTGCCCAGGATGCTCTAAGACTTTGCAAATAATGACTCACATTCTTCTAATAACCTTTGAACTATGAACCAATTATATCTGTAAACACAGGGCCAGGTCTACTGTCTGCTGCCCCTCCTGACCCCGGGTACCCTCTGCGCTCCTGGCACTGATGGCTCAAGCCTTGGTGTGTCCTATGGCAGGGACACAGAACAACCAGCCACTCAACCACACAGCAAACCACGGTTTCACTCCATTTGGTTTTCTTGTTGATCTTGATGCAAAAACTATGACTCAGATTTCACACAAATTTCCCCACTGATTTAATGTACTTCTGGCAGTTCTATCAGCTTTCTGGGAGTTCCATTTGTTTCCTCCTGTATCCTTCCGGCAGCCATCACATTTTTATATGAGGAGAAAGAGGAAGAGAGGAACGTGAAAATCTGATTCTGACGCCTGGCCTTGAGAGCAGGACATAACAAAGCTGCCCCTCCCCCAGGCGGGGGTGCCCATGTCTGGGGCTCAGGCCCAGCTCTGTCCAGCCCCTCCCACTCCTGCTCACTACCTGCTGCCAGGCACTTTGCTTCCTGCACCAGAGGCTCCTTGAAGGCTGTAGGTACCATTAAATATGTCCTGCATTAGGAAGAGGACACAGATGCAGACGAAGAAGGTAAGGAAGAAGAAACAAAAAGCTTCCACAACCCTGCCCATGTGGTGCAGGTCTGTGCACTAAAGGGTGGAGGGTTTGATTCTCAGTCAAGGGCATGAATCTGGGTTGCAGGGTACATCCCCGAACCAGGTCAGGGCACATGTGGGAGAGAACCATTGATGCATCTCACATCAGTGTTTGTCTCCCTCTCCCTCTTCCTCCCTCCCTCCCTCACACTCTCTCTAAAAATCAATGGGAAAAAAATATCCTCTGCCGAAGATTAATAAAACAAACAAACACAAAAGCTTCCTCCAAAATCAATCAGTCCCAAAGGAATCTAAATGTAAAACCGAAAGGAGAACTATAAACGTGGGGGAAGAAATGTTAAAACTCATGTTGAGTTGCAGAAACATAGCAAATCAAGATGCAAATCCCAGAAGCCATAAAGGGAAACTTTGACCGATTTTAATTCTTAACAATTAAAGACGGCAAAGGCTACCATCAGCCAAGGCAGAAACTGTGAGAGGCCGGGGCTCTGTGTGCAGTAGGTACGTGGACCACAGGTGACTCGCTGTCCACACCACACAGGAGTCGACGGATCAACATGGAGAGACTGAACCCAGATTCTTAACCATGGGGAGACACAGGAACAAATCATTCTCAGGGAAGGGGCTTGCCCAGCATCAGGCAGCTCCTGCGGGCAGAGGAGAGCCCACACCTCCTGGTGTTGGAGGCTAAGGAGGGATGTGGTGTGAATAAGGCAACAGCTCCCAGGTGTGTCTCTGCTGTACAGACACAGGGACCTGGGCTCAGTCTCCTCCAGCTCAGACACACAGGACCACCTCCTACGTCTCCCACCCCCCACGGTTATGAGTGAGGCCGGCCAAGAGCAGGGAGGCAGAGCCTGCCCACCTCCTGCTCAGGGTCTCAGTGTGGCACCCGGGGTCAGTCATTCCCCTCTCAGGGCCTCAGTTTCCCACAAGACCCGTCACTAAGCTGAAAGGGTGTGTGAAACAAGGTCATGATTTGAAATCTCAAAGGAAATCCTTTGTCCCATCAGCCTCAGGGCAGCCAGGCCGCAAGGAACAGAGGCTCTTACTCACCTACCGTCCCCCACCTTTTCTGCTTCCCCCCACACCCCACATCCACCTCCCCTGCCTCCTCCACATCCCCCTCACATCCCCCCACACCCTTCTTCCTTTGGGGTCACTGGCTCCTGTCTCAGTGGTCTCTCTGTAAAAAATCAATAAAATATATATATTTTTTAAAAGGCCAGGAGGTTGAGAACCACTGACTTATAGGCAGAACCATTTCCCTCCTGTTTCTTTTTTTTTTTTTTTAATATATTTTATTGATTTTTTTACAGAGAGGGAGAGGGATAGAGAGTTAGAAACATTGATGAGAGAGAAACATCAATCAGCTGCCTCCTGCACACTCCCTACTGGGGATGTGCCTGCAACCAAGGTACATGCCCTTGACCAGAATTGAACCTGGGACCCTTGAGTCCGCAGGCGGACACTCTATCAACTGAGCCAAACCAGTTAGGGCAACCTTCTGGCCTTTTAAATACAGTTCCTTTGTTGTGACCCAACCATAAAATTATTTTCGTTGCTACTTCATAACTGTAATGTTGCTACTGTTATGAATCATAATGTAAATATCTGATATGCAGGATGGTCTTAAGCGACCCCTGTGAAAGGGTCGTTCGACCGCCAAAGGGGTCGCAACCCACAGGTTGAGAACCGCTGCTATAAGTGGTGCAGCTCATGGGCCTTTCAGCTTTGCCCCCACCCCACCCCGCAAGGAGGGGCTGGGCGTGGACCCCAGAGGCCAACATGGCCCCTCCATGAGGCCTGCTCATCCCGGACCAATGTCCATGAGTTGCCACAGCCACCTCCCCCCTCCTCAGGGAGGGGCGGCAGAGTGATGATGGTACTGCATGAGGACCACACAGCAGAGCCTGACATGACCCCCCAGCAAAGGCCTGGTTTCAGAGAAGAGGAAGCCAAGGTGAGGGGAGAGGCGGGCCTTGCACCAGGCAACTCAAAGGAGGGGCCAAGACTCCCAGCAAGTGTCACAGTTGGCCTCTGGCGCTGTTTACAGTTATTTTTTGTCTTGTTTTTCCTGTAACCTGCCTTCCTCCTGGTTCCTCCCCTTTCACTGGCCTGACTGCCGCTGGACAACCCACACCCCCTGTGAGGTGCAGAATCACGCCAGACCCACAGGAGCGGAGTCCTGTTGTCCAAAGGGCCCTCTGATAAGAACGCAGAAAGGACCCCAGTAGACGTCCGTGGCCTCAGTGAACATGGTCTCCTGGCAGAACAACCGGGGTGGGGGCTACAAAGCCACATGAGGTGAGATGGGCGCCTGTTGGCATGAGCTGAGATCACCCCACTTAGGAACCCAAAAGACCCAGTGACTATTAAGTAGCGCTCAGCTGGACCCCCAACGTCACAAGAAAGGTCACCTGGAATGAGGACAGCTCGGAGGTGGGGTCTTGGATAAATTCTTTGGTCAATAAGCCATCTCAGCCCACTGTGAGGAGAACCCCCACTCAGGGGGAAAGGAACCCCAAAATCACAGGGAAAGGGGTCTGGCATGTGCCATCAGCATCGCCTGGTGGAGGCTGGAGGAGTCACCAGCTGGAGGAACTCGGCCAGCATCCTCACCCGGCCCGGCCCAGTCTCTCCAACACATGGGGAGGGGAGCTTGGCTCAGACACGCTGGATACGAAGAGTTTAGTGTCCAGAACAGGGACCCCATCTCCCTGTCCTCCTGTTTATAGGGCAGTGGGAGTGGGCAGGAACATGTAACCCAGGGGGCTGGTGCCATAATCAGAGTGGCTCACTGATGGGCACCTTGGGCTGCAGAGCGCAGGGCACTGCACTCCATGCCAACAGCACCTGCCAACCTCACAGGAAGTGGCCACTGGTCTCAGCCTTTGTTGCCAGGCTGCCGGCATCATTCAGGGGACAGCCTCCTTGTCTTTCCTCAGGTGGCAAAATTGGGCCCCGAATGAGGAACAAATGTCAACGTAGGAAGGGTCATGACTAAGAATAAAGATGACAAAACTCAAACCCATAATGTTAGTATTTTTATGTTGAAGTCAAGACGAATGCACTGTGTTTAATTTCAATGAATGTACAATGTGTAAGCGAACTGGGCACATTCTCAGAGTTGCCAGATTTTGGATGTCAGTTTAAAACAGGAAATGGAGTAATTTATCTCGATTAATGATTGTAAGTTGAAAGGCACTCTGCCCAGAACAAAGGAGGAGAGGAGGGAGCCTCAAGTTCATCAGTTCCCAGCACAGGAGGGGTGGGGAGTGGCGGGCAGGGGTGCAGATGGGGCTGTGAAAACCGCACCATCAGACATCTCCAAAGCAACTGCCGGGTGCACCGCCCTCTCCCTTCTCCCACAGGCTTTAAAAATAGGTGGGCCAGTGTGGATCAGTGGTTCAGCATCGACCTATGAACCAGGGGGTCATGGTTCAATTCCCGGTCAGAGCACATGCCCAGTAGCGGCTCAATTCCCAGTAGGGGTGTGCAGGAGGCAGCGGATTAATGATTCTCTCTCATCACTGATGCTTCTATCTCTTTCCCTCTCCCTTCCTCTCTGAAATCAATTAAAAGAAATATACACTTAAAAAAACAATTAAACAGAAAAGCAAAATTAAAGAACCACCCCCAACTACTTCGTGGAGTTACCATCGCTCGTTTTTAGCTCTGCCCAAAGCTGGCCCCATGGAGGCCCTGCGCTGCTGCCTGCTGGCCTGAGGGCAGGGACCCCGAGTGCCCCTTTGGTCCTGGACCATCTCCTGCAGCTGAATTATCTGAGCCTCCATTCTCCTCAGCTTCTTCTCGTTCTCCTTGGCCTGCGCCAGGATCTCCTCGCGGGAAGTTCGGCTGTCATCCAGCTCGCGCATGTAGTCCTTCATCTGGGCCTGGGGGGGGAGGAGACGCTTGGTACCAGCACCCTGACCCCAGTGGCCACCCATGTCCACCCCACCTCACCTCCCACCTGCTACCCCCTATCCCAGAGACAACCGCCAGCAGGGGCTTGTGACTGGCTTTTTCTTGACACCACAGGGAACCAGCTTAACTAAAAGGGCAAAACAGTAACTAAAGACAAAATGTTCCTTTACCCGACACCAGCAACATTCAACCTGTGCCACATGAATTTTTAAAACATGCCATACGTGACTATTTAGACAGGGGCACTGACCTCATTTCCCTCAAATGAAAAAATGACAACAGCCAATATAACCAACCATAGCTGTATCATGTGAATGAATCAAGATTATACCTTTTTTTCGGCCAGATCAGCAAAAATTTAATCTATCTTATGGTGCGCTGCAGAAAGTTAGTGATTAGCTTAAGTTGCCCAGAGAACAGGATTGACAATCGCTGCCCTACAGCGTTTTACACTTGTAGACCGTCAGGATCTACGAAGCATACTCTGAGCAGCGCAGTCACTGTGTCCATAGGACCCACGTGTCTCGTGTTTCACTTCCTACAACTGCCTGTTGGCTTGAATCCTGTGCTCTGGCCCCATCCCCCCTCCCTCCCCTCCCCCCACCCCTGACACCTGCTACTCTGCCAGATTATCCCGACCACACGCAGGGGCACATTTCCTTTCTTCTTCGCCTGCCATCTGTTTTAATCCTACAGATCGTGGTCAAGTAGCTTTCAGACCGTTCGTTCCCACTCAACCGCTGGGCCTGAGTCCCCGTCTGTGAGAGGGGCTAAGGGCACCAAGACCTTCCTGGGACAGGGGAAGGTGGCACATCCGCGTTCACGGGCCTCCCCACTAGCCTCCCAGCCCCACGCTGATCCCAGCAACACCGTGTGTGGCCAGATCTGCTGTGGTCGGCCCTGACCTCACCTGTAGCTTCTGCAGCTGTTTGATGGCTTCGTCGCGGTTCTTGTTGGCTGAGTCCAGGCGGTCCTCCAGGTCCCTCACGTCCACCTCCAGCTTCTTCTGAGCAGCCACTGCCAGTGAGCGCTGCTTCCTCTCGTCTTCCAGCTCTGCCTCCATCTCCCGCACCTGGGGGAGATGCCGACAGCTCTGGAGGCCGGACCCACACACAGACCCGATGCCAGCTCTGAGCCCAGGTGGGTTTGGCCTAGCTCTGTGAATCCATGGGGCTCAGGAGCCAAGGAAAATTACTGACAGAAAAAATCCTGATATGGTCACTGATTCCCCCACTTCCCCAGAACAGAGGACTGGAAGACATGGCCAGGGAGCCTTCCACCATCCAGGTAGAGGAAGGAGAGAGGACGCCTGTGGAAACCTGGTGGGGTGGGGGATTCCATGCCAACCTCTGCCCAGAGGCCGAGAGGGCCCTGACCCTGGAGGAGGAGGGCCACACGCACCTGTCTGACAAGCTGCTTGTTGTCCTCGCTCTGCTCATTCTGCCCCTGCAGTTCCCGCTTGAACTGGGCCTTCATGGCCTGCAGGTTCCCCTGCTTGGCATCCTCGGTGGCCTGAAGCTCATCCTCCTGCTCCTCCATCTGGGTCTTCATCTTCTCCACCTGCTGCTCCAGGGTCCGCTTTGACTTCTTCCGCTCACACACCTGCCAACGAGGGAAACCGAGTCAGGAGCAGAGGGACAAGAGGTCCCCGAGGGCCCTGCCTCAGTGTCCACTCCCCCACCAAGCCTCCGTGCTGGCCCTCCCGGTACTCACACTCATGCCTTCATTGTCCTTGGACCTGATGATCTCCTCTATCTCCTTGCGGGCCAGCTTGCTGCGCCGCCCCAGCTCTGCCTTCTGTACAATGTTGTGTATGTGGCTGAGTTCCCTCAGCCATCCCTCCAGCTCCTGGGCCTGCTGCCTCCACTCTTCAGCTGACTGTGTCTTTTGCCCCTTATGCAAGCGCCATGAGTCCAGCCCAAGCCTGACGCTATCCTTCACTAAGGATAAGCCAGAAGTGGTTATACCGTCTATCCTGGCTTCCTTGGTCATGGCCAGAGCAGTGCCTCCAAAAGCTTGCTGCAGCTGTGCGCTGCTTTCGTCTGAGGTTGCCCCCGTGCGCAGGAAGCTCTTGGCCTCGGCTGCTAAGTGAGGTTTGGTCCAGGCCACGTTGCAGGCTTCGGCATTGTTCACAAGGTCTTGCAGGGGTTGGAGGCACTTCTCTGCTAAGACATCAGCTTGGGGTTTCCTGTGACGTACAACGTCCTCAAACATATTCTGTTTGTTGCTGCCAGTTGACAGTAGGCTCCTGATTTCTGCTTTGGCTGACTCGTTTTTAAAGTCTTGCACAAAGCTGGCTATCTCACTGGTCACAGCAGCTGCTGCCCCCAGTCCCTTCCCAGTTGTCGAGACCACCAGACTAGCTTTTGCGTTCATAGGTGCCAGAGACTGGCCAACGATGTTCAAAATGTCAGACACAATGCTGGTGGTAGAGGTCGCCACGTGGGTGATGGTGCAGTCCCTGTGCACCTTGTCAAAACCATATGCAAGTGCATAGAGCTTTCGTATGCATTTCTCAAGGTCTTGTTTCACCTGAGGAAACTCCTTCATAAACCTCTCCCTGTGCAGCCGGTCCAAGGCCCCGAGACTTCCCAGCTGGCTCAAGGCTTCATAGAGTGCATCTGCCTTATCCCTGTAATCATGAAGGTCAGGTGATTAACCAAGGCAGTTTGATCTTCCGTAAAATGGGCCCAATAAGATCCATGTTGCATAATCATAGAGCTTTGACTCTAAGTCAAATAGAAAAGAATTTTACGAATGTAAGGAATTTTTCTTTCAATGTTAATACATATTTTGTACCTTGTAGATGCTCCATAGTACTTATTGAGACAGAGAATAAATATGGAAAATCCTTTTGGGGTGCTCTTCAGTGGAAAGTATTGTTTTTTAATGTATTTCTATTGATTTCAGAAAGGAAGGGAAAGGGAGAGATAGAAACATCAATGATGAGAGAGAATTATGGATTCAGTCACATCCCACACACCCCCCAATGGGGATCTAGCCCACAAACTGAGCACCTGCCCCAACCAGGAATCAAACCCTGGCTTCCTGGTTCATAGGTGGACACTCAACCACCAAGCCACACCGGCCAGGAATTAAGTGGTAAGCATTTGATAAAGACGGCTTCTCACTCAAGGGCAGGTGGACCCATCACCATCAAAGTCTTTGTAGAATGGGAACTCCAGCGATGAACAAGGAAAAGCAGGGTGGGGGAGGGGGACGGGGAGAAGAGATAGACCCTCACCCAGACAATCTCAGAGTGTGGAGGAGACTTAAGCTGACCACAGAGAAGTCTGCCCTTTCCCTTGGCTACTGGGAGTGATCTCTAGGGTCGCAGATGCCCTGACTGGTAGCCATGTCATTGCTTGCCTGGCATTTGGCCCCTGGCCAGGCTGACAAGGTGATGTATGAAGGAGCCTTTGGGGCATGTGGTATCAGTTCTGCCGATGAAGGAACTAGAGACAAAAGGCATTAGTTAGCCCTGCAGGCTAGAGGCTGCAGGTCAGATATGTGGGCAGCATGCGATAGCACCCCAATAACCCTCTGCACACTGAGACTCTGCCATATTTGCATCAGGCTCTTCTGAGCCCTCTTTTCAACTAGGCCTTGACCTTGGCCTTCCATGTTCTGTCCTTGGAACATGGAAGTCAGTTTAGCGAGACTCTTCCCTTCCCCAAATATATATATATATATATATATATATATATATATATATATATATATATATATAGTCCTCACCTGAGAATAATTTTTCATTGGTTTCTTAGAGAGAGTGGAAGGGAGGGAGCATGTGGGAGAGAGAGAGGGGAAAAAAAACATGATGTGAAAGAGACACATTGATTGGTTGCCTCCTGCTCAGGCCAAGACAGAGTTGGGTATCGAAGCTGCATCCGAATTGCATGCCTTTTACTGGAATTGAACCCACAACCCTTTGGTCCTTGGGCCAACATTCTAACCACTGAGTACCCTGACCAGGGATAGAACATGCAATCCAGGTATGTGCTCTGACCAAGAATCAAACCGGCAACCTTTCAGTGCACAGGATGACGCTCAACCAACCGAGCCACGCTGGACAGGCAAGAATCCCCACACTTTTAATGTCTGATCACCTTGGATAGATCTCATCAAATTTCTCATCCCCCAACTTTGATGCATAAGTCCTTGCTTGACCTCTTAGGTTAGTTTAGCAAGAATCTCCCTGGCCTGGATACCTCCTCTCAGTAATTTCCCATCCACCAACCCCCTCGCGCTTCTCCCTGGCTATAAATCCCCAGCTGCCTTTGCTGTTTTCAGAATTGAGCCCAATCTCTCCCCTATTATGAGGATCTTCCCATGTACTGCATGGTCGTCCTGGGAAAGGTCTTCCTTACAATTTCAGTGTCAGAATAACTCCTTTCTACCTCAGGGTGAGCTTCCCTGCCTGGCGAGGCCTCATGGGCTTGTTGAATACAGACAGGATGGTGGTGCGTCTTGAGGACAATGGAGGCCGCGCGGTTGAAACCTGCCCAGCCTCGGCCCCTTGCATCTCTCCCTTTGGCTGACTGGGAACTGTGTCCTTCTCCGTAATAAACTGGGACTGTGGTTTGATCCTGAGGTGGTTCAGGGAACCCCCAAAATATGCAGTTGGTGTCAAAAGGGAGGGCAGTCTTGGGGGCTGTGCACTCAGACTTTTCGTCTCAGCTATTCTGGGAACTTAAAATTGAACAACCAAAACCTCAGAGCTACGAGGGAACTTACTAATAATGATGATTGTGCCTGGCACCTGCTCTCTGCAAGCCTGATGCCTTTGACCTTCCTGGCTGAAGGTCACTGGGTCCAGCCACTTTCCCAATTGACAGGGAAGCTGGGGATCTGCTACCAACCTTGGTTCCCCTGACTCTCCAGCCAACCATCCAGCACCCCCACGTCTCAGGTGTCACCAGCCTAAGTCACACCTTAGCTGCTGACAGCATCACATGGGAACACATCAAGGCCATGTCCAACTTTGTGGAACCTCCTAAGACACAAGGGACTGTAAGAACCATGTTTGTGAATCACTAAGGCTGAGACCTACGATTGCATGAGCTGGTGCAGGAAGCTCTGTCCTCTATGGTGGGAACGTGTGCATCTACCCGGAATCTCTCAGATTACACCACATTGGCAGCCCCCATTCTGACTGGAAGCGGTCAGTAAGCCACACTGCCTTTCCTCGGGTCTGGGTTACTCCATGGAGAATAGCAGAGGGTCCCACAGGGAGGTCAGGGGCCCTCCAGCTCACAGACAGGGTTGGAGGATATATTCACCCAGGGCCCTCTGCCCCCAGCAAAAATGGGATCAAATCAGGGAAGGAAGAAATGTGTCGTCCCACTCTCCACCCCCGCCCTGGCCCCCTCCCCACGCCCCTCCACTATGCCCCTGGCCTCCTCAGTCCTGTGCCCAGGTGCCTCAGGTGCCTCACTATAGTCCAGCCCCACTGCCAAGCCTTCCTACCATCCTCCCACCTGGACCACCCTTGCTCCATCCAGATGCCAGGCTCTGACCCTGCTCCAGGTCTCTCTGGGTCTCCAGACAGGATGACTGCACCTGCTTCCTCAGCCTTGACCTTGCAGTTCACCCCAAGACCTTCACCATAGTCCTATCAGATGGACTTGCTGTTGCATTGAAGAGGGAGATGACATAAGATGACATAAGCCCAGAGCCCCAGAGCCGGGCAGAGATACACTCAGGATTCAACCCAACATGGTGCAGCTTCACTGCAGCTCTTCGTCTTCCAGGCCAGCAGGACCCTGCAGAGTCTGTACAATCCCTTTCTTAGGGAGAGCAGGCTCTCTAGCCACAATCCCCAGGGACACAAACTGTGCCAGGAATTTTGTGGCTTGTCCCACAGGAAGTCCTGCGTGGCTCTCACGTCCAACAGGAAGTCACTTGGGCCCTGTCTATTCCCAGCATCTTTTTAAAAGTTCATGTCAAGTGTCCACCTACTATGTGTCAGTCATTAGGCTAAACAGTTTACATGCATTATCTTATTCTCCTCAAAATGAAATGGAACAGGTGAAAAAGACAGAGAGAGGTTAAGTAACAGGCCCAAGGTCACATAACCCTCCCCCTGCAGGCCTCATCTCTTCTCAACCTGAGGCCCTTCTCTGCCAACGAATGATATGAAGGAAATGTTCCTCATGGACTGTTGAGAAGTAACTTCTTCAACCCCAAGCTCAGAACCCAGCCTGGAGGAGTGTGCCTGCCAGAGGAATCTAGATGCAGGGGAGAGAGGGGTGACAATACAGGCATCCCCTGGAGGTTACCTGGACAGCTTGGCCGCAGCCACAAATACCTCCCAGGATTTATCACTCAGCAGGCGTTGCAGTTTCTCTTTGTTCCTTGGGTCATTTAAATACTCAACAACATGAACAAAGTCTTTGCCCTCTAGAAGGAAAGAAAAAAGGATAAGGTTATAAGAAATCCTGGTAGAATGGAAATGGAATTGAGTATAACCAATTGAGTATAAATGTTCATCTTCCTGAGCGGCTGTCACCTGGCAACTTTTTTTTTCTTAATCTGGGGTACTTTTGGGGAGTCGTCTGGTGCTAGGGATGGAACTGTGTACCCAAAAATGTATATTCTGAAGCCCTGACTGCCCATGTGACTGTATTTTATAGTTAAGGTTAAATGAGGTCATAAGTGTGGGACCCTAATCCATTATGACTGATATCCTTAGGAGTGAGGGAAAGACACCAGTTCTCTCTCTCTCTCTCTCGTCTATATATATATATATATATATATATATATATATATATTAAGAAAAAGATCTTTAAAAAAGATCTGTGCCTCATCCTGCTCCTTTTCCCCAGTGGTTATAGCATTGGCCCCAGGACCAAAGGGTTTAGAGTTCGATTCCCGATCAAAGGCATATACCTCAGTTGAGGTTCCCTGACCCTGGTGGGGGCTCCTATAGGGCTACCAATTGATGTATCTCTCTTCCTGGACTACCTAACTTTCAGTCTCTCTACAAATCCAGAGAAATACATTTATATATATATATATATATATATATATATATATATATATATATATATATATTGTATTTTTACAGAGAGGAAGGGAGAGAAGTAGAGAGTTAGAAACATTGATGAGAGAGAAATATCGATCAGCTGCCTGCTGCACACCCTCTTCTGGGGATGTGCCCGCAACCAAGGTACATGCCCTTGACCGGAATCAAACCTGGAACCCTTCAGTCCACAGGCTGTCACTCTATCCACTGAGCCAAACTGGTTAGGGCCAGGAAATACATTTTTTAAAAAGTGTGACTCTCAGGGATTTGGAGACCCTGGAAATGCAGATAAGGGACTGGGGACTGGTGTATGTTTTGTGTGCACAGAGACAGGATGTAAATGTGTTTTCTGACATATACACACAAGGGACATTATTCTTATTTCACAGAAAAAGAAAGCGAAACTTGGACAGGAAAAGAAGGCCCAAAGCCAAGAAGCAGAAAGCTCACAGGTGGCATCCAAAGCCAACCATCAGACATTTTCTTACATTAAGTTGAAGCCCCCTTGTAGTTCAAAAATTCATGTGATTTCTGCATTCTACCCTATAGTTTGCCTATGGGACTTTTTCAAATCTATACTAATAAAATGGTAATATGCTAATTAGACCGGGTAAGACTGGCCATCTTTTGGACATCCGACTTCCTTCCGGACAAAGCCATGGTGGTGGGGTCCGAGGCAGAGGCAGTTAGGGGAGATCAGGCTGGCAGGGTAGAGCAGTTGGGGGCGAGATCAGGCTGGCAAGGGAGAGCAGTTGGAGGCAAGATCAGTCCTGCAGGGGAGGGCAGTTAGGGACAATCAGGCAAGTAGAAGCAGTTAGGGTTAATCAGGCAGGCAGGCAGAGGAAGTTAGGGGCAATCAGGCAGGCAGGCAGGTGAGTGGTTAAGAGCCAGGGTCCCAGATTGCTAAAGGGATGGCCAACTGCCGGTTTAGGGATGTCCCACAGGGATCGGGCCTAAATCGGCAGTCAGACATCCCCCAAGGGCTCCCCGATTGGAGAGGGTGAAGGCTGGGCTGAGACCCCCCCGCCTCCCATGCATGAATTTTGTGCACCAGGCCACTAGTATAAAAATAATATTTCAGACCACACACCACTGATGGAGTAAAACTACCAGTCAAAGAGAATTCCTCCTGATTCTCATAGATGCTCCAATGTGGGCAGTGGAGGGGTGTCTTCAGGTGGGTGGGGGTTGGAGCCTCAGCTCTAATCCTGTGATCAATCAGTATCACCTCTCCCCCCTCCAGGCTGGTCTCAGGAGCCACAGCTCCCTGTAGGCATCTCTGACCCCATGCAGGCCCACTTCTTAAACAAGAAATAATTTTCTTTGCCTTTTAAAATATTCTTCAATTCTGTAGTTTGTCTTTTCACATTCTTAAATATATATATATATATATATATATTTGTATTGATTTCAGAGAGGGAGGGAGAAGGAGAGAGAGAGACAGTAAAATCAATGACGAGGGAGAATCATATTGTTCAGCCACTTCATGCATGCCCCCTGCTAGGGATAGAGCCCCCAATCGGATATGTGCCCTTGTCTGGAATGAAACCTGGGACCCTTCAGTCTGTAGGCCTACACTCCATCCACTGAGCCAAACCAGCCAGGGCAAGAGATCATCTTGTTTATCCTCAGGAATGGACCAGCTACTGCCCTCCCTCGGGGACCTCGGATCCTGCTCAGGAACTGCTGGTTTCTGATTTGTCCTCTCCTCCCTTATGCTGCAACCTGAACAAGTATTTTCCTCTCCTGTGTGTGTGTGTGTGTGTGTGGTTGGGGGACTTGGTTGCCTAGGCAAAGCAGTGTTGATGTGGGTGGGTGGAGGGGTGTTTTCTCCATTTCTTGCTTCATCTACTGAGGGAGAAAAGAAACCTGGAATTAGATGGAGGGAACCCAGAGCACTGCATCTGTGTATTTGTTGGCTAGGATGTGGGTGGGTGTGGGAAATAACAAAACAGGCCTCTGCAGGGGTATCTGAGATCAACAGAAGAAGTTCCTGCCTGAGACAGTCACACCTGGTACGCAGGTGTTTATAATTGGGAACACAGATCAGGGCCCCAGCACAGCTGTGGGTGGTGGCAGTATTTGAAGGGGAAAGTTTCCACCAGGAACTAGCAGGTTCCAGTTACAGTGAACAAGAAATTCCCACCTCCCATGGGCTGTCCTGGCCTCGTTGGAGGCATTGCATGAGTTGCAGAGGACGGGAGGCAGTGAGCAGCCTGAGGAGAGAGCCAGGAAGGAGGCCCTCGCACAGACTCCTAGTTGAGGGGACTCCCATTGGTCCCTCATGGGGGGTTGAGGACACTCATCAATCCACTGGGAGGTTCTTGATTCCTGTGTAGCTTAACCCAGCCTGGAGATGCTTCCCTTAATTCTAGATAATAAGCAGGAACCAGCTAGAGAGGAGGCAGCTGACTACCTGGGCAGATCCCATCAGCTTCTGAGGTCATGGTGTCAGCAGTGGGATCTCAGAGTTTCCCCTTCAGCTCACCAGTCTGTGTCCAGCTGGAAATAGGTGTTGCTTCACCCTTGGGGAAGAGAAAACAAGTTGTGGTGTTGGAGGTGAGCCAGCTGAGCAACAGGGAGCAGCGAGGGGCTTCTTCTCTGGTGTTTCTTTCAGGGAAGGAAGGCTGCAAGTGCCAAGATGGACTCAATCCACTGTGTTTCCCTGTCTGACAGGCTCTGCCAGCTGCTAGTTAAGAGAAGGTATCACCTCACTCCAGCCCACTCCAAGCCAAGTGACAGTCCCCTTGTCCTGTGGGGGCAGAAGGAGAAGATCCTCAGACAAGGAAACACACAGCTGAGGAGTCATAAAACCAAAGAAGCAGTAACACCAGACACAGAAGAAAAGATGGAAGGAATGTTTTGGAAATGACTTGAGGTTGGGGACATTTGTGTTGACTAATCACTCAGCTAATATTGATGGTGTGTCTACCACAGGCTCCTTACGAGTTCCCTTACCAAATACTCTCACACATTCCACGTGGTGGGCGCCATGGTGGCTCACATTGGAATGTGGAGGAAACCATGACAAAGTCTAGGTTTTCACCTAAACTGGGGTTATTCCCAGTCTCACAGTAGGGCTAGAGCTAGGACTCCAGCCCAAGTCTTCCTGATGCCAATCCCGTGTTTGTGAGGACTAGGCTCGACTCTCTTTTATATACAAAAACGTTTATTAATACGTCTGTGTTACTTGTAAATGACTCTTCTCATTCCCAAACGATGTCTTGCACCCTATGCCAAGTCTCTGTGGTGATAAATTCCTGGAGCTGTAGCTTCCCAAGCCTGCACCCTTCTTGCTTCTGCAAGACCCTCATCCCATAAGGCCCTGGGGTCCTGCGGCCCTGGCCCCATCCCTACAGCCCTGCTGTGGGCTGCCCAGTCCTCCTCACGCTTCCCGGTCTCTCTGCTGCCCACTGGTGAACCTTAGCTTGTTTCTAGTTCTTCATGTAAATAAAACACTCGTCTTGCATAAAAGTTTTATCTGCATTTGATATTGATTCTCCTTAAGATATTTCTAGAAGTAGAATGACTGGATCAGAGGATATCGCCATATAAAAATTTCTTCAAACCTAGATCCTCACTGGTATCCAAACAAATAGGACCAATTTACATTTATATTTAGAATTTAAATATTAGAATTTATATTTATATTCACAGGATATGAGGTGTTCATCTTTTCCATCTTCCACTTCACAGTAGTGATTTTTTAAAGAAACACCTCTTTTTAAAAAATTTGTGTTATGTTAAAAAACTGCACAACATAAAATTTACCACCTTAGCCATTTTTAAGAAAACCATTCAATAGTGTTAAGTATATTTACATTATTGTGCAACCATTCTCCAGAACACTCTTCATCTTGCAAAACAGAAACTCTGTACCCACTAAACAGCCCACTCTCCCTCAAAACTGCCATTCTTCTTCCCATCTCTATGGATTTGAGTGCCTCATAAAAGTGGAATCAGACAGTATTTGTCCTCTGAAACTGGCTTATTCCACTTAGCATAGTGTCCTAAAGTTTCGTGCATGTGGGCACATTGGCCAGAATCCCCTTCCGTATTAAGGCAGAAATATATATATATTTGAATATTTAGGAAATTTATTTGAGCCAAACTGAGTAACATCACCAATGCTCTGGAGAATACAGTTTTTCAGCTACATCTATTCATGTGAAATGAAGGAGGGGATGTAAGGAAGGTTACATGAAGGTGGGAGAAAGCAGGTGGGGATTGGCTGACAGGATAGTTAACAAGAATGTGCTCTTTTTTAAAACGTACTGTATGTCTAATGATTTTAGAGAGAGGAGGTGAATGAGAGAGAGAGAGATAGAAACATCGATGAGAGAGAAGCATCCATTGGCTGTCTCTTGCACGTCCCCTCCTGGGAAATGAGCCCACATCCAGACCATGTGCCCTCACTGGGAATGGAACCAGTGACCTCTTGGTTCATGGATCGATGCCCAACCTCTGCGGCACACCAGCTGGGCAAGATTGTGCTCTCTTGAGGGTGTTTATTTCAGATGTGTGTTCACCTAGAAACAATGGGCACGGACTGCTTAAGGAAAACAAAGCTTTTACTAAAATGTTATATGCCTGGGATGTGGCCAGGTACCATGACCTGCCCAGGTAGGAGCTTATGATCACATCACCCCATGGGGTTACTTGGCATAGGACCCCTTTATTCATCCACAGTCCCCCCCCTTTGAGCATAAATCAATTTGAAGGATGCATTAATGACCAACCTTTTGGTTGGATAGTGTGGTCTCAACAGCACTAGGAAGGCTCATTCCTAGGAAGTGTCAGTAACAACTTGTTGATACTTGGGATGGGGCAATACTGTAATCATGGGTCTGTATTGAGGCGGAGTTTCCCAAAATGGGACAGATAGGTAAAGGGAAGGCAGTCAGGCCTTATGGCCTTCACTGTGAAAACACACTCTGGCTCTGGCTGGGTAGCTCAGTTGGTTAAAGCATCACTCACTCTGGTTCGCCAAGGTTGTGGGTTCAAACATACACGTCATATATGAATGGCACATGCAAGAGTCAACCAATGAATGCATCATTCAGTGAACAATCGATGTTTCTCTCTCTCTCTCAATCTCAAATTAGTAATAATAGAAAGCACTCTGGATCATTTCTGTTCTATGAACTGTCATGGAAACAGATCTTTCCTTAGAGAGGATTTCTCTCAGTCCCTTCTGGGACTAACTTGCCTTGGGAGACAGAGAAGAAAGGAAATGCTGATTGTCTGTAGACGTTATTTTAAGAAGCAAAACAGCCTTCATCAACTACCCCTCCTGAGACCTGCCTGACACTGAGGCCAAGGGACTTGTCAGTATATTAATAGCTGATCCTAAGGTGGCTGACCTGTGTGGTCTTTGCTGTGACCCAGAATGCTCTAGACCAGTGGTTCCCAACTAGGAGCACACGCCCCATAGGGGGACAATTTGTTCTTTAAGGGGTGTAATTCAAAAATGTGTTATTAACAATGAATTTTTTGCATTTCTTATGGTTCTAGGGACCTCATATACAGTAGTATATAAATACTAGAGGCCCGGTGCACAAAAATTTGTGCACTCGGGGGGGGCGGTTCCCCAGCCCGTCCTGTGCCCTCTTACAGTCTGGGACCCCTCGGGAGATAACAACCTGCTGGCTTAGGCCTGCTACCGGGTGGCAGAGGGCAAGACCAATCCCTAGGTGCAGCCCCTGGTCAGGCTCAGAGCAGGGCCGATTGGGGAGTTGGGGCGCCGCCCCCTGTCATGCACAGAGCAGGGCGGATCGGGACGTTGCGATGCCACCCTCAGTCACGCTCAGGGTAGGGCTGATTGGGGGGTTGGGGCACTGCCCCCTGTCACACTCAAGGCAGGGTCGATGGGGAGGTTGCGGTGCCATCCCCTGTCACGCACAGAGCAGGGCCAATCAGGGGGTTGGGGCACTGCCCCCTGTCACTCACAGAGCAGGGCCCATCAGGGGGGTTGGGGCTCCATACCCTGTCACACACAGAGCAGGGTCGATCAGGGGGTTGGGGAGCTCCCCCCTGTCATGCACAGAGCAGGGCCAATCAGGGGGTTGGGGCGCTGCCCCCTGTCACTCACAGAGCAGGGCCAATCAGGGGGTTGGGGTGCTGCCCCCTGTCACTCACAGAGCAGGGCCGATCAGGGGGTTGGGGCGCTGAACCCTGTCACACACAGAGCAGGGTCGATCAGGGGGTTGGGGAGCTCCCCCCTGTCACGCACAGAGCAGGGCCCATCAGGGGGTTAAGGAGCTCCCCCCTGTCACTCACAGAGTAGGGCTGAAAGGGGAGTTGGGGCACCGCCCCCTGTCACACACAGAGCAGGGCAGATCAGGAGGTTGGGGCGCTGCACCCTGTCACACTCAGGGCAGGGCCAATGGGGAGGTTATGGCTCTACCCTGTCACACACAGAGCAAGGCCCGTGGAGGGGGATTGGGGCGCCACCCTCTATCACCCACAGAGCAGGGCCAATCAGGGGGTTGGGGCACCACACCCTGTCACACACAGAGCCGCAGGGCGATCAGGGGGCTGGGGAGCTCCCCCCTATCAGGCACAGAGCAGGGCTGATCAGGGGGTTGGGGCGCCTTCCCCTGTCATGAACAGAGCAGGGCAGATAGGGCGGTTGTGGCCCCGCCCCCTGTCACACACAGAGCCACAGGGTGATCAGGGGGTTTGGGCGCTGCCCCCTGTCATGCTGATCCCGGTGCCGGGAGGCCTCGCTGCTCCGCTGATCCCGGTGGCAGGAGGCATATTACCCTTTGGGGTTGGCTGTTTTACCCTGAAAGGTGTCCTGGATCAGGGTGGGGGTCCCCACTGGGGTGCCTGGCCAGTCTGGCTAAGGGGCTGAGGGCCGTTGTCAGGCTGGCGGGTGACGGAAGCTCCCAACTGCTCCTTTTTTTCTTTTTCCTTTTTTCTATTCTGGGCCAGCTTTAGCTCTGAGGCCTCGCTGCTGAAAGCAGGTTTCTGGCCTTTACCTTCTGTATTTGATACAATGTTGTGGTCTGGCTGGCTGAAGCCCGGCTGACTGAAAGCCGGTTTCTGGGGTTTTGTTTAGCTTCTATATTTGCAACATAGTTGCTTAAAGTTGCAGCTGAAAGGCCGGCAAGTCAGGCGGGGAACGTTGGAGTCCGCAGCCACTGGAGCAAGCAAGCCTCCCTGTTTGCTTCAGTGCATGGCTGCCAGCCGCCATCTTGGCTGACAGTTAATTTGCATAAGGATATGCTGATTAGCCAATGGGAAGGGTAGCGGTCGTACGCTAATTACCATGTTTCTCTTTTATTAGTGTAGATGTATTGTGACATATTTATGCATTTCAGTTCTCTATTACAGGTTTTGAAACTTTAGGTGCTATTTTTTCATATCACTTCATATTATTATTATTTTTTAATTTCTTCCTCAGAACTTCAACTGCCCTTTCGTTCTTTTATTTTCTTTCTTTTATGGATGCCATGTTCTTTGGAACCTTGCTTAGACCAAGTTAATGGTCTTTTAGGCTTCCTCCATGTGAATAGAAGTTCACTTTTTGAGTAATAAGAATTATATGTCACAGGGGGAGGGCATCAGGATTTTAGAGATGCTTAGGTGGGGCATGGCCAAAAAATAATTGGGAACCACTGCTCTCCACTTTACAAATAATTCTTCCAATAACCTTAGAACTTAGTGTTAGGATCGCCAAAGGAGGAACATAAGAGGCCTAAATTTGTAAAGAAGTATAAAGGTATTAGACCATCTGGAAACAGATGGGCTGAGCACCAAAATGGCACCAGCACTGAGGGACTGGGGAGTCAGAGCTTTTAAAGGTCTGTTCTTGCCCTGGCCAGTTTGGCTCAGTGGATAGAGCATCAGCCTGCGGACTCAAGGGTCCCAGGTTTAATTCTGGCCAAGGGCATGTACCTTGGTTGCGGGCACATACCCAGTAGGGAGTGTGCAGGAGGCAACTGATCGATGTTTCTCTCTTATCGATGTTTCTGACTCTCTATCCCTCTCCCTTCCTCTCCGTAAAAAATCAATAAAATATATTTTTTTTAAAAAAGAAAAGGGACGTGTTGTTTTTTTTTTTTTAAAAAAAAAAGGTCTGTGCTTTGGGGAATTTGCTAAGCAGATCCAGAGTTTTGGCAAGTACTGAGAAGGGAATGTTACTGATCTAAGCGGAAGAGAATGTCAGTTGGAAATGATGTAAAGGACTTTTTTCTTAGGGGAGGGGACATCGATTCCATTGTTTGGTCAGACCTAGCCCTGTGTATCGTTTGTATCAGTAAACATGTGGCCCACTCTACTCTGTGCTGCCCCTCCCGTCTCCTGGGTGTGTCCCATGACAGGGAGAACAACCAGCCTCTTGACCACACAGCAAACCCCAGTTTCACTCCATTTGGGTTTCTTGTCGATCTTGATGAATAAGCTATGACTCGGATTTCACACAAATTTCCCCACTGATTTAATGTACTTCTAGCAGTTCTATCAGCTTTCTGGGAGTTCCATTTATTTCCCGCTGTCTCCTTCCTGCAGCCATCATCTGTATATATAAAAAGCCAGAGTCCGTAACGACAGGAATGACTCATGACTGGTCGCTATGATGCCCACTGTGGACAGCTAACTGGCCTGATCAGGGGTGGGGCCTGCAGGCCAACCTCCTGCGGCCCCTCCCCCCAGCCAGCCCACCCCTGATTGGCCCGCGCCCCTGGATAGGCCTGCAGCCCCTCACCCAGGGTTGCCCCACTGCCAATGCACCCCCACCACCCTGATCGGCCTGCAGCCCCTCCCGCTACCCGGACCCACCCCAGATCAGCCCCCACACCCGAATCAGGGGCAGGGCTAGCTGGCCAACCCCCTGGCCCCACCCCAGGACATTGGCCCCCTGGTCAGCACTCCCCACACCATTTGGGGCCGGAGCAGGCTGGCACACTGCCCACAGCCTCTCTGCATGGCTGGCCATGCCCCCAATCGGCCCCCCAACCCCAATCGCCTGCGGCCCCTCCCTTCAGCCAGCCGGGCCCTGATCAGGCCCTAATCAGGGTAGCCGGCTGGCCAACATCCAGTCATCTCCTCCTCCCAACAGGCCTAGCCCCGATCTGCCCCGATTGGGGCCAGGCTGCCCGGGACCCCACCTGTTAACAAATTCGTACACTGGGCCTCTAGTATTTTTATATATGAGGAGAAAGAGGAAAAGAGGAATGTGAAAAACATGGGTCCCTGGGAAAATCTGATTGTTGGAGGTGATCAGGCCGGCAGGAGAGGCAGTTGGGGGCCATCAGGCTGGCGGGAGAGCATTTAGGGGGCGATCAGGCTGGCAGGCAAAAGCGGTTAGGAGCAATCAGGTAGGCAGGCAGGCGAGTGGAGCCAGCTGTCCCGGAGTGCGAGAGGGATGTCCCGACGTGTCCCAGGTTGGAGAGGGTGCAGGCCGGGCTGAGGGACACCTCCCCCCACCCTCACCCCCATGCATGAATTTCATGCACAGGGCCTCTAGTAGTGACAATAATCCTTGTCTTAGAAAGTATAAGGATGAGAAGATGGAGGGGGCCTCTATCTTCCCCAACTTACCTAGAATCTCCCTCTGGCTGATTTGGAACAAGACCCACTTGTTCTTAGCTGTGCAGATCCACTAGGCAGCTTTTTCTGCACAGAAACCAGACACGTAATCCGGAGCCAGTGGTATAGAAGGAGCAAAATTAAAAGCAAATGTGGAAATTCCAAGAAGCTGAAGTTTTCAGAGGCTCATGATCGGCTACTAGACCCGCTCTGTTTGCTAAGCCCTTAGAAAAGCTAGCCCATGTCTTTCTGGGCTCAGTCCATCCAGCCTCACGAGGCTTCTGGGATCAGGAGGCTGGACGAAATGGCCAGGCACAAAGCAGAAACGCCCAAGATGGACGCCCAGTGGCTGTGTGTGGACCCCGGAAGCCAACGTGGCACTTATGACAGCCTGCTCATCCATGAGGTTCCACGGCCACTCCCAGTGTTTCAGGAAGTGGCGGCAGAGTGATCATGGTATCGCGTGACAACACTGACTAATTTCAGAGAGAAAAAGCCAAGGCAAGGGGAGAGGCAGGCCTTGCACCAGGCAACGAAGGGTGAGCAGGGCCAAGACTCAGAGCAAGTGTCACAGTTGGCCTCTGGCGCTGTTTACAGTTATTATTTTTCTTGTTTTTCCTGTAACCTGCCTTCCTCCTGGTTCCTCAACATTCACCAGCCTGACTGCCACTGGTCACCCCACACTCCCTGTGAGGCACAGAGTCATACCAGACCCACAGGAGCGGAGTCCCGTTGTCCAAAGGGTCCTCTGATAAGAACGCAGAAAGGACCCCAGACGGACGTCCGTGGCCTCAGTGAACACGGTCTCCTGGCGGAACACCTGGGGTGGGGGCTACAAAGCCACATGAGGTGAGATGGGTGTCTGCTGGCATGAGCTTAAATCACCCCACTAAGGGACCCAAAAGACCCAGTGACTATTAAGTAGGGTTCAGCTGGACCCCCGACATCACAAGAAAGGTCACCTGGGATGACGACAGCTCGGAGGTGGGGTCGTTCTCTGTGGCTGCGGTTTCCCATCCTGTTTGCTCAACAAAAATCCCTCTCCCAGAAGTTTTAGTGGTTTCAGGAAGGAGCAAATGTAGAAACATGTATTTAATCTGTCACTGTAACCTGACAACTACCCTAAAATTCTGAGCTCCGATCTGCTCCCTAAATTCCAACTGCCCTGCTGGAATCTGAGGATACAGATATGTTTAGTACCCGGTACCCATCCATACCCATGGATATCGGTTAAGCAGGAAGAAATGGGCATATTCAAGGGAAAGAAATACAAGTCCACAGTCCTTGAAGGTCACATGGATCTTGGATTTCAGAATGTATCAGATTTTAGAAAGATAATATGGGGCATATACCATTGTTCTCGCAGCACTCCACATGGGAATGAAACAATTCATATTGCTGCAGTGAAATGTATGAGAATTCCCAGTAAGCAGGCTACAGAAAAAGACTATAAATAGCCTCCCGTCTATTCAGGGCAGGTTTTTAAACCAAATGATTTGCTTTAGCTGGTTTGGCTCAGTGGATAGAGTGTCGGCTTGCGGACTGAAGTGTCCTGGGTTCAGTTCTGGTCAGGGGCACATGCCTGGGTTGCGGGCTCGATCTCCAGTAGGGGTCATGCAGAAAGAAGCCGATCAATGATTCTCTCTCATCATTGATGTTTCTATATATCTTTCTCTCTCCCTCTCCCTACTTCTCTGAAATCAATAAAAATATATTAAAAACAAACAAACAAAAAACAAATGATTGAACAAACCAAGCCCAGTTTTCAGCTTGGGGATCCTGAGTTGTTGATCAGCCCCGTGACCCTCTACAATGCATTACGTTCAATAAATGAGGTTTGTACAAAGTACTGCAGGAATAGACTGAAAGGCTTCACAGAGGAGATGATAGTTGAGCTAGACTTTGAAGACTGAATAGGAGCTCACCAGAAAGGAAAGTGAGTTCTAGGGAGTCCCCAAGATCAAAGAATATGTTCAGAGTGAGCAGCTCAAGCAAAGGCCCAGAGATTTGAAGCCAGAAACAATGTCATTTTGCTTCCTGCTCCTGGAGAATATGAACAACTGGGCAGCTTGGTTTGGGTTCTGGAGCCAGGTTTCTGCCCACAGGATGAGGCCACTCTTTCCAGGTAAAGCATGAACTTGAGTAGGGATGCGATGGGATGACAGACGGGCAGGGCAGGTCATAGAGAACCGTCTGGGCCACACCAAGAAGTTTGGGCTTCACCCTGTAGGACGGCATTTCTCAGAGAGGGGTCCCCAAAGTCTCTCAAGGAGTCCAAGAGATCAAAAGCATGATCACGTTACACGTTTGCTTTTTAAAATGTTTGTTGTCATGTGCAATAATGCAAAAGCAGTGCTGAGTAACACTGCTGGCACCTTAAGAAGAGCCAAGCCATACAGGTGGGCAGTCACTTTATGCCTCACAGCTAGGCACTCACAATTGTTTTAGAGCTTGCTTTACTTAAGAACATCTGTGGTGATTCCCTCCCTGTGTTCATTACAATAGCCAAGATATAGATACAACCCAAGTGAATAAAAAAGTGGTGGTACATATATACAGTGGAATATTGCTTGGCCATAAAAAAAGAATAAAATCTTACCTACTACTTGCAACATCATGGATGGACCTCCTAGAGGGTATTTTCTAAGTGAAATAAGTTAGACAGAGGAAGACAAATACCATATGATTTCACTTATATGTGGAATCTAAAGAACAAAATACATGAACAAACAAAATTAAAACAGACTCATACCACAGAAAATAGACAGATGGTTTCCAGATGGGAGGAGGGAGGGGATTGGCTGAAAAAGGTGAAGGATTGAGAAGTACAAATTGGTAGTTACAAAATAGTCACAGGGATGTAAAGTTCAGCATAGGGAATAGAGTCAATAATCCTATTTAATAAAGAGGGGATATGCAAATTGACCGCTACACCATCACAAAGATAACGGCGCCCATAGCCACAAGATGGCTGCGCCCAGCCCACTCAGCCTGCCGGAGTCCCGTAGTCCCAGGGGACGGCAGGCAAGCAGCATGGCCGGACCCATGTCTGCTACCGGATTCCCCCAGTCCTTTCACAGAAAATGGGTTGCCTCAAAAGTTGGTTAGGCTTCTTAGGACAGAAAGCATTCAAAATATTTGAAAAGTGAATTACAATATTTATAAAAGTTTGAACTAGACAATTCAAGGTTATTTCCACTACAACCTTCTATGATTTTGTGATATTAACATTCTGAATTCACATAGTACCAGCTGTATTGTATGTAAGCAGATATCATTTAAATGAATGACCATTATTATTAAAATAACTCATAAAACCACACTGTTTGTATGTCAAGGACATTCTATGTGATTTTCCTTATGATTGGAGATAATGCCCCTAAACTGGCAGTCGGATATCCCTCGACGGGTCCCAGATTAGAGAGGGTACAGGATGGACTGAGGGACAACCCACCCCCTCCTGCATGAATTTCATGCACTGGGCCTCTAGTATTGTAATAACTATGATTAGTACCAGGTGGGCACTGGAATTATTGGGGGAATCACTCTGTAAACTATATGATTGTCTAACCACTATGCTGTACACCTGAAACTAATTCAAGGTAATATTGAATGCAAACTGTAATTGAAAAATAAAAATGTAAAAACACTGTTAAATAGCACTGGCCAAATGGCTCGAAAAGATTGCAGGTTCGATCCCTGGTTGGGGCACACACAAAGTAACCAATTAATTTTTCTCTCTCACATCAATGCTCCTCTACCTCTCTCCCTTCCTTTCTCTCTAAAATCAATAAACATATCCTCAAATGAGGGTTTTTTTTCAAAAGTACTGTTAAATGCTATCAATGGGGAAAAAAATCCTTGATGAAACAGTAAAATTATTGTATTTACTAAGCCTTGACCCTTGAGTATGTGACTTTGTAAAAAAAATTTTTAAAACCCTCACCTGAGGATATTTTTTCCATGATTTCTAAAGAGAGTAGTAGCAAGGGAAGAGGGGGACAGACAGAGAGAAGGGAGGGTAGAGGGGGAGAGAGAAAGAAACATCCAGGTGAGAGAGCCACATCCATCTATTTATTGGTTGCCTCCTGTATATGCCCCCACTGGGGCTGGGGAATCTGCAACTGAGGTACCTGCCCTTTACTTGAAATTGAACCCAAGACCCTTTGGTCTGTGGATCAATGCTCTAACCAAGGAGAAAAACAGGCAGGGCCAGTATGTGACTTTGTCTAATGTTATGTTTGAATGAATGGGAAAGATGCATAAAACTTTTCTGCTCAAACTGAAGTACCACAGTGATCTCCAAGAAAAGTACTTGTGCAATCTTTTGAGTTGCAGGTAAAACTAGGCATTTTTCGTGGAACACCATTTTCACTTGAAGGACAATTGTTAAAAATATAGATATGATTATTCTGATTTCAGCATTTGGCAGGCATTTTTTTGAAAATGAACGTAGTGAGCCTGTGACTTCAAGGAAATCAACTGACAGCTACTTGTTTCCAATAAAATTTGAGTTTTTGAGCAAAAATATAAATGTTGGAAATTTCACACCATGGATTTGACAGCTTCCAAATACTGAAAGAATTTTCTGATGAAATTTTTCATTATAGTAATGAAATGTGTCAACGTTTCAAAGATTTGCATGAGTCAGTGGCTCGATATCTTTTAACAGGACTAATGTATTATGCTCCAAAATCATGCATGAATAAAAGATAGATTAAAATGCAAGATAAGTCAATGGATTTTTTTTTTTCATCCTCACTGAGGACATGATTACTAGTACTTATTTTAGTGAGAGAGGGAGAGAGAAAAATATTGATTTGTTGCCTCTTGTAAGGGCTCCAACTGTTGACTGAACTCTCAACCTAGGTATGTGCCCTGACTGGGAATCAAACCTGCCACCTTTTGGTGTACGGGATAATGCTCCAACCAAGTGAGCCACACTGGCCAGGGTGAGGTCAATGGATTTTATTGCAAAAGAGTAAGAAAAATTAATTAGCATGGTTCAGATTCTACATTGCAACTAACGTTAGAAAATATATATGTTTTTATTGATTTCAGAGATCGGAAAGGAGAGAGAGAGGAACATCAATGTGAGAAACATCAATTGGGACCCATTATGGCCCATCCGTGGGATGGAATGCCACATAGCTATTAAAAAGAAGGGCTGCCCAGTTGGTGTGGCTCAATGATTGAGCATCAACCTGTGAACCAGGAAGTCATGGTTGGATTCTGGACAGGGCACATGCCCGGTTATGGGTTAGGGGGCACAGGAGGCAGCTGATGCACTCTCATATCTATGTTTCCTAATCTCTCCTTCCTTCTTTTCTTTTTAAAAATCAATAAGCTATCTATCTCTATAAAAGCCTAAATGACCATTACTACCATTCAACCGAAAGACCAATCGACTGGTTGCTATGATGTTTACTGAGCACCAGGGGCACACGCTCAATAAGTGGCTGCCCCTGGTGGTCAGTTTGCTCCCACAGCCAACCTCCTGCAGTCCCTCCCCTTGGCCAGCTGGCCCTGATAAGTCCCGATTGCAGGCCAGGCCGACGGACCCTACCTGTGCACAAATTCGTGTACTGGGCCTCTAGTTCTTTAAGAAAAAAAAAGAGAAAGATTCCCTGAATGTTATCAATAGTATTAGACAAGATTTGGAACCTGTGTAGAGTAGGATGCTTTGTTGCCATATTGTAAGGATATTGCTCAACACACACATGGGTGCACCCACACATACATGCTAGTGTCTGCACGGGTGATCTCCTGTGAGGACCCACAGGGAGCTGTTAACACAGAGTCCCTGTGGGGAAGGGCCCAGTGGAGCAGGTCGGCTTTTGCTTTGCTTTTCACTTTCTCTGTGTAAGTGACTCTCCCTCCTCACACCGAGTCAGTGCAGTTCTATGGGGCCCAGGGTCACAGTGCTTTTCGTGGAGGCACGCCACCTCACTCCACCACCGTGCAGCAGGCCCCGATGTTAGCACATTTGACAGGTGAGGAAAGTGAGGCACAGAGAGATTAAGTGATTTGCTTAAAGATACACGGCATGTAAGCAGTGGAGCTGGGAGTCAAACCCAAGCAGTGGCGTTCCACAGCTCCAACTTTTACCTACTGAGTGACACTGTCCCTTAATGTACTGTTTTTTATGTAGTTAAAACATTCACAGCTGTTTTCTGCTACAGGCCATTTTTTACTTCTTTATATGCTTTTTATTTTATTTTTTAATATATTTTTATTTTTCAGAGAAGAGGAGAGAGAGAGAGAGAAACATCAATGATAAGAGAGACTATTTGACTGCCTCTTGCACACCCCCTATTGGGGATTGAGCCCACAAACCAGGCATGTGCCCTTGACCAGAATCAAACCCAGGACCCTTCAGTCCCCAGGCAGATGCTCTATCCACTGAGCCAAACCGGCTCGGGCTCTATGCTTTGTAGAAAACAAACAACAAATGGCCTACAGTGAATTGTTCCATTACCTGTCATTCTCATTGTCCATTGGCTGCTTCAGTCCCTCCCTGACCACAGCCTGATGGACGGCCGGTGAGGAAGAACATGATTTTGGGAGTCAAGTGGCCCCTTTCTTATCTCAGCTCCGCATGAATAGCAGCAAGACCTTGGCCTGGCCTCTTCCCCTCCCTGGCCTCCACCTCCATCTGCAGAGCTGGAGCCACCCTGGAGCCATGACCTCCACCGCCCTCCTGCTCAAGGAGTCTTTGGCTCTTTTCAGTCTATTTTTATCAGGTTCCTCTCCCAGGGGCCTGTGGGCCTGAGCTGATTTCCCTGGCTGGCCCCACTCCAGGCAGCTCAGGTGGAGAGCACCAAGCTAATGAGGCCAAGGTCATGGGCCAGTTAGCAGCTCCCAGGCCAGTAGCTGGGCTCAGCACAGGCGACCCCAGGGGGGCGAAGAGAGCAAAGCTGCCTCCTGCAAGTCATCACGTGCAGTCAGAGCCCCGTGGAGCCCAGGTCCCAGCAACCCTTTTGGCTGCAGTGCATCCCAGAGTCACGTCGAAAAGCAGCGGGACTCGAGGAGCCTGTGGTGTGGGGGCAGGGAGAGGACCAGATGGCTTTTCAGGTGCATCCAATGCCGGCAATCAGACCCACACCTGGTCAGGCCAGGGAGACGGGAGCCAATGCTCTTCCTTGAAGCTGCAGCAGAGAGTCCTCCACATCCTCCCAGCGAGCCCGCACGGCCCCTCACTTTGTGCCAGTCACGTTCCTGCCTCCCACTCAGGGCTGACGGAGAGAGGGGCCTCCTCTTACCCTGCTATCTGCCAGGAGGACTGGGGTTGTCTGTTTTGTTCACTGCTGCACCCCTGGCAGAGGGATTGTGCCTGGCATTCATACAGTAGGAGCTCAGTAAATATTGTTTGTGTGAATCAATTCACCTTTGTCCCAGAGAGAGGCTGCGGACTGCGTTTGAGAGCGCGCGGAATCACCAGTGGGTTCTACTTGCGTATTTTCAAATAGCCCTGTTCCCCGGGGCCAAGAAGCTCAAATCCTTGTGAAGGCTCTAGGACAGTGGTTCTCAACTTTGGCTGCACATTAGAATCACCTGGGAATCTTTTTTAAATCCTCATTACGGAGGCCCAGAAATCAGGATTTTAAAAAGATTCCCAGGTGATTCTAATGTGCAGCCAAGGTTAGAACCACTGGTCTATATGATCAGTTTCAGTTAGAGATAGATCACCTGGGTGTGTCCGAGTCAATCAGTGGAAAGGCTTCTGGAGCAGAACAGAAGTCCCACTAAAGGAGAAAGTCCACCTGTGGACCAGGGTCAGCCTTCCTCACAGCCTGCCCTGCAGACTCGAACTTGCCTAGCCAGCTCCCGCCACTGCAGAAGCCAATGGCTGGCAGTACATCCCTTACTACATCCCACTGCTCCTGTTTCTCCACCTGAACCCTGACTCATACAATGACCAAGACCAGACAGATGCCGGGCGAGGGGGGGGGGGGGGGAGGAGACCGCTCCCCAGGACTTGGTTCAATGTGAGTCCCCTCCACGGGCTCGCTGCCACCCTGGGGAGAGGCGGGAAATCCCAGATGGACTGATGCGTTTCCATCCTCGAAGGGAATGGAGAATCAATAACGAAATCTAATTCAGACATGGAAAAGTGAAGAAAGACATTTGCGCACGCCCAGGTTTATGGGCTAAGTAGGGTCACATCTACTACACCATGTGAACACCCTAAACCCGTGGTTGGCAAACTGTGGCTTGCGAGCCACATGTGGCCCTTTGGCCCCTTGAGTGTGGCTCTTCCTAAGCCTTAGGAGTACCCTAATTAAGTTAATAAGAATGTACCTACCTACATGGTTTAAGTTTAAAAAATTTGGCTCTCAAAAGAAATTTCAATCTTTGTACTATTGATATTTGGCTCTGTTGACTCATGAGTGTGCTGACCACTGCCCTAGACCTACGTCAGGGTGCAACAGAAAACAGAGCTACAATAACACTAACCAAGCCATAATAATAAGAGTAACACGGCCTTATTGTAAGAGAGTACCAGGTGTCCGTTATTGTATTTTACTCCCATTAACTAACAGTAACGTTGTGAAGGGTGGGTGGTTATTAGCCCCTTTGCAGAAGAGGAAGTGAGACCTGGGAAGACAAAATAGTGGCCTCATTATTCCGTGGCTGGTGAGTGCGAGTCAGGGTTCAAGACCTGCCCTGTTGCCTCCAACGCTGTACTTTAAGGACGATGCTGTACTGGTCTCTGGCACAGTGACTGAGATTCCCCCTTCGGGCCCATCATTCCTCCTTCAAAGTTCCCAGAGACTCTCCCCTGTGCTCCTCAGCTACCACAGATACCCTTCCTCCCCCTCTGACCGGCCCAGGATTCACTAAGAAGCTCCCAGATCCTGTCAGTGTCTGCGCCAGGCTGAAGAGGTTGCTGGGTCCCTGCCTGGGGCTGGTCACTAACGCTGAGATGTCTGGGAGGGCAGGCCCAGCAGGCCCACCCACAGTCTCACCCTCCCTGTGAGTGCATGCCCCTCCTCCCACCAAAAGCAGAGTCTGGGTCTGAATCTGGTCATGTGACTTGATTTGGCCCCTGGAATGCAGCAGAAGTGTTGCTCTGTGGGGTTAGGCCCAGCCCTCGGTTTTCAGTTTTGCCCTCTTGGCACCCAGCTGCCCTGCACTGAGGAAGGCCAGGCTGTCCTAGTGGAGGATGGAGAGAGAGCCCTGAAGGAAAGGGCACCATGTGTGAGACACCCCAGCGACAGCCAGCATCAGCGCTGAGAGATGCCTTCCGGGACCTTCCAGCCCAGGCCAGCCCAACCTGCAGCTGGACGCAGCTGAGCTCTGCTCAGTTCCTACCCATATCTCATGAGAACGTATACTAGTAAGTCATTGTTGCTTTACGCTGCTCAGCTTTGGGTGGTATGTCACACACAACACACAACTGATACAGACTCACCTGTGGGAGAAGCTCACCTCTGCAAACCTTGATGCAGGCTCCGCTACAAATCTGAGCTGAGACTTGGTCCAAAAAAGAAACCCCGCCCTGGCCAGGGTGGTCAGTGGTTGGAGTGTCGCCCGGTACACCAGAGAGGGTGTGGGTTCCATTCCTGGTCAGGGCACATGCCTGGGTTTCGGATTCAATCCCGGTGGGGGCGCGTATGGGCGGCAGCGGATCAATGTTTCTCTCTCCCTAAAATCAATAACATCATATCCTCAGGTGAGGGCTACAAAGAAACCACAGACTCCAGGAGGATGTTTGTTCTCTGAGAAGCAACCGGAATCTGCTGTCCCTCAGATGGGGCCTTGGAAGGTGGCCCTGCTCACCCCCTGCAGCCACTGTCACTGCAGGCAAGACCCACAGCCTGGCCTGGCAGGAGAGGCCATTTCTGTCCTCCCCCGTGGAGGGCGGTTTGGAGGGAGGGCTCCTCCAGGTCCCAGGGTCACCACCTGGGGCGGCTGCTTTCTGCTCCTCAGGGCGTGTTCTCTCTGAAATGCTAGGTTCCCCTTCAGTGCTCAGCCTGGGAAGCAGTTTGCTCACTGCTTCTTGCAGCTGCTCTCAGAGGAGGACAGAGAAGGTGGTCCAGCTCACCTGGGAGGGGGACTCAGCTTGCAGGCCTCCCAGATGTAGCAGGTGGAGCTCACGTTCATTGTGGGCAGGGCTCTCTTGGAGACAAACCCACCGCAGCACCAGCCCCCCCAAAGGCTGAAGGTGCCACTCCCCCGTCACCCTCCCCCCACTCTACCCCATGCTTAGCCCTCATCCCGCCCCAGGCAGAATCACCTCAGACGGTGGTAGCTGGATCTCCATAATTCTAGAAAGAGGGGCCTGCGGGGCAGCAACAGCAAACGCTCAATGCCGGGTCTCAAGGGCTGGCTGAGGAGCAACACAGCCACTAAACGCAACCCTGGATTGGAGGAAAAGGTGCTTAAATGTCATTATTTGGACCAAATAGCAAAACCCAAATATGGACTATGCATCAGATAAATATATAGGGTTGCCCGGCCGGTGTGGCTTAATGATTGAGTATCAACCTATGAACAAGGAGATCACAGTTCAATTTTTGGTAAGGGCACATGCCTAGGTTTCTGGCTCAATCCCTAGCAGGGGGTGTGCAGGAGGCTGCTGATCAATGATTCTCTTTCATCCCTGATGTTTCTACCTCTCTCTCCCTCTCCCTTCCTCTCTGAGATCAAGAAAAATATATATTTTGTATATATATATATATTTTTACAATATGTATATACAAAACATATATATTTTTTTGAGAGTTTCCAGAGAGAATACAGGATGCTCTGTTAAATGTGGATTTCAAAGAAGCAATAAATGAAATCCTATATAATAAAAGGGTAATATGCAAATAGACTGAACAGCAGATCAGCTGGTAGCTATGATGTGTACTGACCACCAGGGGGCAGCTCCTCAGCTCCCACAAGGGGAGCGCTGCCCAGCTAGAAGCCTGCTAAGTGTTGGCGAGTGCAGTGGTGGTGGCGGGAGCCTCTCTTGCCTCCAGGGGAGTCAGATATCCCCTGAGGGCTTCTGGACTGTGAGAGGGCACAGGCCAGGCTGGACTCATCCACCCCTCCACCGGGCCTCTAGTTTTGATATAATCAATCCCATGTAATATTTGGGACAGACTTATACTAAAAAATTATTTGTTGTGTGTCTGAAATCCACATTTAACTGGTGTCCTGTATTTTAACTTACTCAATCAAGCAACCTTATAATATGACTACGTAACTTAAGCTCTTTGGTAACAGTACTGGAGTTATCCAAGAGAATGTTCATCTTCCCAGAAGACACACATAGAAGCATTACGGAGTAAAGGGCTGAAATGCCTATGATTTACTCTTAAATGGTTCAGCAAAAATATTCATGGTAATAATAAAATTAATAACAAGGAGTGATAAAGCAAATGTGGCAAAATGTTGACCAATGATGACTGTAGAGCTAATGAGGCAAACAGTTGGTACTCAGTATGTTCATGAAATTTATCAGGAAACTGATAATGAAGCCCATGATAAATTTCCCACTGCGTTTCTGTGGCCTGATTTTCTATGACTTCATCCATTTCAGCCACACAGAAGCACTCCTGTGTGCTGTGACCATCTACTCTGGAGTCTGGTTAAACCCGGTATGGCCCATCCATGGGATGGAATGCCACATAGCCATTAAAAAGAAGGGCTGCCCAGCCAGTGTGGCTCAGTGGTTGAGCATCGACCTGTGAACCAAGAGGTCATGGTTGGATTCTGGTCAGGGAACATGCCCGGGTTATGGGCTCAATCTCCAGTAGAGGGCACAGGAGGCAGCTGATGTTGCACTCTCATATCTATGTTTCTCAATCTCTCCTTCCTTCTTTTCTCTTTAAAAATCAATAAGCTATCGATATATATATACATATATATATGCCTAAACGACCATTACTACCGGTCAACCGAACAACCAATTGACCAGTTGCTATGATGTGCACTGACCACCAGGACTGACGCTCAATACAGGGGCTGCCCCTGGTGGTCAGTGCACTCCCACAGCCAAGCTCCTGCACTCCCTCCTCCTGGCCAGCTGACCCCGATCAGCCCCATTGCAGGCCAGGCCAAGGGACCCTACCCATGCAAAAATTCGTGCACCAGGCTTCTAGTTCTTTAAGAAAAAAAAAAAAAAGGAAGATTCCCTGAATGTTATCAATAGTATAAGATCTGGAACCTGTGTAGAGTAGGATGCTTTATTGCCATATAGTAAGGATATTGCTCAACACACACATGGGTGCACACACACATATATGCTGGTGTCTGCACTGGTGATCGCCTGTAAGGACCCACAGGGAGCTGTTAACACAGAGTCCCTGTGGGGAAGAGCCCAGTGGAGCAGGTCGGCTTTTGCTTTGCTTTTCACTTTCTCTGTGTAAGTGACACTCCCTCCTCACACCGAGTCAGTGCAGTTCTGTGGGGCCCTGGGTCACAGGGCTTTTCTTGGATGCGGGCCTCCTCACACCACCACCGTGCAGCAGGCCCCGATGTTAGCCCATTTGACAGGTGAGGAAAGTGAGGCACAGAGAGATTAAGAGATTTGCTTAAAGATACACGGCATGTAAGCAGTGGAGCTGGAAGTCAAACCCAAGCAGTGGCGTTCCACAGCTCCAACTTTTACCTACTGAGTGACACTGTCCCTTAATGTACTGTTTTTTATGTAGTTAAAACATTCACAGCAGTTTCCTGCTACAGGCCATTTTTTACTTCTTTATATGCTTTTTATTTTATTTTTTAATATATTTTTATTTTTCAGAGAGGAAGAGAGACAGAGAGAAACATCAATGATGAGAGAGACTATTTGACTGTCTGCCTCTTGCACACCCCCTATTGGGGATTGAGCCCACAAACCAGGCATGTGCCCTTGACCAGAATCAAACCCAGAACCCTTCAGTCCCCAGGCAGATACTCTATCCACTGAGCCAAACCGGCTCGGGCTCTATGCTTTGTAGAAAACAGAAACAACAAATGGCCTACAGTGAATTGTTCCATTACCTGTCATTCTTGTCCATTGGCTGCTTCAGTCCCTCCCTGACCACAGCCTGATGGACGGCCGGTGAGGGAAGAACATGATTTGAGGAGTCAAGTGGCCCCTTTCTTATCTCAGCTCCACATGAATAGCAGCAAGACCTTGGCCTGGCCCCTTCCTCTCCCTGGCCTCCACCTCCATCTGCAGAGCTGGAGCCACCCTGGAGCCATGACCTCCACCGCCCTCCTGCTCAAGGAGTCTTTGGCTCTTTTCGGTCTATTTTTATAGGATACCTCTCCCAGGGGCCTGTGGGCCTGAGCTGATTTCCCTGGCTGGCCCCAATCCAGGCAGCTCAGGTGGAGAGCACCAAGCTAATGAGGCCAAGGTCATGGGCCAGTTAGCAGCTCTTGGAGGAAACATGGCTCTGTAGCCGGACTGCGGCTCCCGGGCTGGTCGCTGGGCTCAGCACAGGCCACCCCAGGGGGATGAAGAGAGCAAAGCTGCCTCCTGCAAGTCATCACTTGCAGTCAGAGTGCGAGGAGCCCAGGTCCCAGCAACCCTTTTGGCTGCAGTGCATCCCGGAGTCACGTGAAAATCAGGGAGACTCGAGGAGCCTGTGGGTGGGGGCAGGGAGAGGACCAGATGGCTCTTCAGGTACATCCTGTGCCCGCAGCAGACCCACACCTGGTCAGGCCAGGGAGACGGGAGCCAATGCTCTTCCTGTGAAGCTGCAGCAGAGAGTCCTCCACATCCTCCCAGCGTGCCCGCACGGCCCCTCACTCTGTGCCAGTCACGTTCCTGCCTCCCACTCAGGGCTGACGGAGAGAGGGGCCTCCTCTTACCCTGCTATCTGCCAGGAGGACTGGGGTTGTCTGTTTTGTTCACTGCTGCACCCCTGGCACGGGGATTGTGCCTGGCATTCATACAGTGGGAGCTCAGTAAATATTGTTTGTGTGAATCGATTCACCTTTGTCCCAGAGAGAGGCTGCGGACTGCGTTTGAGAGCGCGCGGAATCACCAGTGGGTTCTACTTGGTTATTTTCAAGTAGCCCTGTTCCCCTGGGGCGGGAAGCTGGAATCCCTGTGATAGCTCTAGGAAGAGAGAATCGCTCCTTTACAGTGTGCTGCCGCCCCCTAGCGTCCACAGTTTTTTGAGCAAAGCTGGCTCCTACAAGTCATCACTTGAAATCAGAGCACATGGAGCCCAGGTCTCAGCAACCCTTTGTGGCTGCAGTGCATCCCGGGAGTCACGTCTAAAAGCGGGGGGGGGGGGGGACTCGAGGAGCCTGTGGGGTGGGGGCAGGGAGAGGACCAGATGGAGAATTTCCATTTTTTTTTTAGAATTTTTGTAAGAGTTTATTTCAGCAAAACTGATGACATGATAGGAAGCAAGATCTCAAATTCTCTGGAGCAAAAATTTGAATTTTCTACTCAGTTAAGGCGGTGTTCATTATTAATTACTATATGATTAATTTTTAATTGAGTCCTTACCCTCACCCAGGCTTTGAGTTTAGCACAAGAAAATATTGATTCATTTAAATTTCATAACAGCCATAGTAGATGGGCACTGCCATTATCCCCATCTTATGGGTGAGAAAACTGAGGCAGACAGGTCAGGCAGTTTGCTCAAACCCACAAGGATAAGAAGCTCTGGAGCCCACACTCCCATGGCGACTGAGGCTGCTCCTCAGGACTTACTCTGCACGCAGGTATCTGCCTATGAGGTGCTGGTGATTAGGAAATGAATGAGGCCGTCCTCGTTCACGGTTAAGCACACTGTGGCCCATCCACATCCTGGGATGCTGCTCCGAATGATGCCGAGTGTAAAAAGACAGTCCAAATAGTGTCACACTGTCTGATGCCATTCATTCTTCGGTGTTGAAAGGATGAGGTTGTGGAAATGAAGACTCTATTAGTAACTCCGTGGGCTGAGGGGAGTGAAGGTGGGAGGGGAGAAGGTGTGGCTATGAAAAGGCCACAGCAGGGATCCTTGAGGGGATGGAAATGTTGCGTCTTGACTGCATCAATGTCCTGGTTGTGATATTGAAAAGGAGGCTAAGGAAGCAGCATTTGGTTCAATAAAATACCATTAGCGCCCTGGCTGGGTGGCTCCGTTAGAGTGTCATCATGTATACCAGGGGGTTGGTAGTTCCATACCTGATTGGGGCACACACGGGAGGCAACTGATCGATATTTCTCTCTCATAACAATGTCTCTCTCTCTCTCTCTCCTTCTTTCTCTCTCTCTTCCTCTAAAGTCAATAAACATATCCTCAGGTGGAAATTACAGAAAAACAAATACAATTATCAACCTATAAGCCCAAAGAAGAAAACTGGCTGGTTGTGGGCTAAATCTGTGTGTTTACGTCTACAGAGTTTAACTATTTAAGTTACCACTGCGGGAAACTGGGTACAGGATACATGGGAGCTCCATGTAGTACTTTGTACAACTGCGAAGTAAAAGGTACGATATTTAAAAAGAAGGAAGCAGCCTAGCTAGTTTGGCTCAGTGGATAGAGCGTCGGCCTGCAGACTGAAGGATCCCAGGTTCGATTCCCATCGAGGGCACATTGTGGGCTCAATCCCCAGTAGGGGGCGCACAGGAGGCAGCCAATCAATGATTCTCTCTTATCAATTGATGCTTCTATCTCTCTCTCTCTCCCTTCCTCTCTGAAATCAATAAGAATATATATTTATTTTAAAAAAGGAAGCTGCCATCTCGTGCGCCCCCCCCCCCCCCCAACTGCTCAGACTCCCAGGCAACCTGTCAGTGGGAAGCAGCAGCTGTCCTTCGGGTCCCCGGGCTGCAGACACTCAGCTCCATCAGGTCCTGTCCTCAAAGAGCTCACAGTGAGGGAGCGAGACCCCACCATATACCTGACATGGCGGTGGTGACAGAGGACAGCCCAGCCTGGCGGGACAGGGACAGGAAGGGCTGCCAATGCAGCGACACTGGAGCTGAACCCTGGAGGGTTAATGCCGGTTTCTTGTTCCAGCATCTAGAAGGGTTCAGCAATCTGGAGAAGGGCTGTGTGTAACTTAATAAAGAGTCCAGAGACGAAATATAATTTTGAAAGGCATTTGAGGGTCAGAGGAGGCTAGCTAAATAAACTAAGTTCTCCTCATCTCAGGACCCCTTGCTATTTTATGAACACAATTTGTCCTAAGGCGGGGTGGAGATATACACTTGAAAGGGTAGGGGTAGGTACAGAACCCATTGTCAGATTGGAAGAATTTTCGTGTGGCTGTTCAGGTGTTTGGCCAGTAGGAGGCAATGACATGTAGATTAAGATGCCTTGAGCTGACTGGCAGCAAGCAATCACCCCTTTTCAGGTTTGGGGAAATGCCTTTAGCCATTCCCAACAGGTGACAACATATGAGACTCAGCCCTGTTGAGTCCCCAAGTTCCATCAACCTTTTTTTAAAAAAATATATTTTATTGATTTTTTAGAGAGGAAGGGAGAGGGATAGAGAGCTAGAAACATTAATGAGAGAGAAACATTGATCAGCTGCCACCTGCACACCCCCTACTGGGAATGTGCCCGCAACCAAGGTACATGCCCTTGACTGGAATCGAACCTGGGACCCTTCAGTCCGCAAGCCAACGCTCTATCCACTGAGCCAAACCGGTCAGGGCTTCATCAACCTTTTGATGAAACTTGTGCAATTATGACCTGTTGGAACTGGCTTCCGGCAGGTTAACAGGTCGGCAGTGAGGAAGGGCGTCTGAGGCAGGCAGGACAGGCAGCGTGAGGAAGTGGGGCAGGCCCACAAGACGCAGACCATTCCAGTGCATGAACGTGTGAGGCGGGCTATTGCCCAGCTTGCACAGAAACATCTTAAAGTGATGGACAAAATTATCCTCTTTCCATTTTTTCCCCACTCTTTGTTGCCTGCTGCTGCGCACCTGTCAGGGAGCCCAATGGAAGGGTAAAAGCACGCAGATTCCTTTGTGAGACATCACGCCAGGGAGCGGGCACCTTTGTCCAGCCTGTCAAGTTCATCTTTCACGTTCAATAGAGTGAATAGGCAGATGTTAATGTTTTTCCTGTTAAGAGATCATTTCTTTTTAGAGTGCATGGTTATTTTTTCCTTCCTGGGCCTAGTCCTGCTTTATATATAACAGCAGTTTAGCTGTGGAAAGATTGAGGATTGGAGCTCAAAGGACCCTGTATTTGAATCTCAGTTCTACTACTTACTTGCTATGGTCTTGACCTTCAGTCTCCCTTAGCCTCAGTCCGTTCATCTCTATTGATGAGACTAATTATAGTACACAGGTCTGTATTACCAAATACACAGGGCTGTGGTGGGGATTAATAAGAAAACATTTGCAAAGTACCTCATATAATGCCTGACACATATTAAGCACTCAATAAGTGGTATTCACTACTGTTAATAATTGTTCTAGCTTATATGAGAAGTTAAAGATGTACACCTTTCACAGTGCTCTACAAATAGTACCATGTTTCCAGGGTTTTGATTGTATCAGCCAGGCTAGTCTAGGTTTTGCTGCAGTAACAAACACTCTCCACATGAGCCACAAAGGTTACCTCCTGATCACAATGCAGTCTGCTCCTGTAGTCCTTCCCCCTAGACCCAGGACATTGGAGCATCCAGTCTCTGGAACATGGCCGGCCGAGGAAAGGGGTCTTCTATCAGCATTAGATGCTGTGGCTTAGAATTGACACATATTATTTCCATTCAAAAGTCAGGGGTCAGTGGCTGGCATGGCTCAGTGGGTTGAGCATTGACCTATGAACTAGGATGTCATGGTTCAATTCCTGCCCAGATTGCTAGCTCCATCCCCAATAGGCAGCCCATCAATGATTCTGTCTCATCATTGATGTTCCTTTTGTTACAGAAGAGCAAATAAATACCAAGCACGCTTCCTAGAAAAAGGGAGGGACCCCGTTTATTAACACTAGTGGACTCTGGGAATAATTTCCAAATCAGAGTGAAGTAACACGCAGAGGCTTAACTTTTTATAACCTTCTGGGGTCTTTGTCTTTCAGATATGGTTCCACCCCCTTTGATATGGTTCCTCCCCCTTTCGTTGACTTACAGGAAGGCCTCCCTCCACCCCCGATCTCAGTGCATTGCCCACAGTTTTTATGGCCTGACACATCTTGCAAGACCAGTTTCCTCCTCATCCCCCCCCCCCCCCCGCCCCCACCAACAACCACGGGATGTTATGGTGAACAGGGGTGACAACTGCACTTAGCTACTTCCTGCTGGAAAGGGACGATGACCAAGAGGTTAGCATCCCACTTCTTCCTCTCAGAGGGGTTTGTAGGGAGTTCTTCTGGTTTCAGACAGGCAGAGGTAAGCAGGGGTCCCACACGCGTAGAATGTTCCTGCAGGGGGCACCAGGGTAGGTGGTGTTTCAGCCTTGGAGGTAGAGTTGCATAGTTCAAATGGGAGGTGACATCTTGGATGTTGGCCTTGCGTACTGCTGAAACAAATAGGAGCAACATTAGTTAGCTGCACATTGGCTGTGACAGGTCCTATCCAATATAATTCTCCCACCCCACCCCACCCCCACCCCACCCCCCCCACCCCATGCATTTGGTAGTAGAGTTGTAACATGCCGCAGGCTGATAAGTATAGCTAACAAAAATCTGGCTTGATTGGGTTTTCTCGTGGACTACCCGGTCTAGCATATTTAGGTAGTGAGTTTCTAAGCAAGGACTCGTGGCAGTGGCCCCTATGGGAGGCAAGTATGTGCTAGCTAATATTATTAGTGGGAGCATGTTATTCCCTCTATTTCTGTTCAGTGAGGGTCTACAACAGTGAACTGCTAGGACAAAGAGTAGTATTATGACTATTCCTGCCAGGCAGCTGTAGCCAAGGATGGCATGACAAGGTGTAGTCCAACAGTTCATGATGAGGCCTTTGTTCCTTGCTGTGTGGGAAACAGTAATTTTATGGTGCTTCTGTATCCCAGCAAGAGCAGATGCGTTCTCCTCCTGGTACTAGCCTCGGGTTCCAGCGGCACTCATAAAAAGACAAAATGAGAATTATTAGAAAGATAAAACCAATGATTATCCAGAATTACCAGAGCATATTACCTTTAGGAGGAGATAAGAAAGAGAGATTAGTGTTAGGGAGAATTCAGCAGGGTGTTATCTGAATTCCTTGGAGCAGGTTGATTGGCCAGGTCCCCTGTCTTTTTGAGGGTGATTCACAGGGGGTGTTTCTGGTCAGAGTTAACTTTACACTCAGGCTGGGCATCACTTGACTGGTGGGTTGCCTTTGCCCAGGAGTGGTGAATCCAGGTGTTCAGTCCTGCAACCTTGAGAGCTGTGGGGGTGGTTAATATGACTAGATAGGGTCCCTTCCAGGTAGGCTTGAGGGGCTCCTTTTTCCAATCCTTTACCCAAACCTGGTCTCCAGGTTTATAATGATGTACAGCTGTTCCTAGAGAGATGGATAGTCGGTCAATAACCCACCTGTGGACTTCAAAGACAGTTTTTCCAAGTCCTTGTAGTTGTTTCTGGATTTCTAAGTTCCCTATTTCCCCCAAATCTCCTGTTGGCTGAATTAAGGGAGGGGGTCTACCATATAGAATTTCAAAGAGAGAGAAACCTACCCTGGCCCTTGGGGCACAGCGTATCTGCAAGAGTACAAGAGGCAAGATATCTGTCCAGGGTAAGATTGTCTCTTGGCATAGCTTGGCCATAGCCTGCTTTATGGTCCGATTCATGCGTTCTACTTTCCCGGAACTCTGAGGCCTGTAGGCTGTATGCAGGTTCCATTTAATTCCTAAAGCCTTAGCTACCTGTTGTACTATTTCTGCTACAAAGGCTGGGCCATTATCAGACCCAATGTTCAGAGGCATTCCATACCATGGAATTATATCCTTCAGCAATGCCTTAGTGACTTCTCTCGCCTTTTCCATGCTAGTGGGATATGCCTCGACCCAACATGAAAAGGTGCAAACAAAGACTAGCAGGTATTTATTCCCTCTGCTAGGCCCTATTTCTGTAAAATCTACTTCTAAGTCCTCAAAAGGAGTTTTCCCACAGCACTGCACTCCTATAGGCCCCACAAGAACCTGTTTAGGCCAAAACCGGTTTGGCTCGGTGGATAGAGCGTCGGCCTGCGGACTGAAAGGTCCCAGGTTCGATTCCGGTCAAGGGCATGTACCTCGGTTGTGGGCACATCCCCAGTGGGAGTGTGCAGGAGGCAGCTGGTCGATGTTTCTCTCTCATTGATGTTTCTAACTCTCTATCCCTCTCCCTTCCTCTCTGTAAAAAATCAATAAAAATATTTAAAAAAAAAAAGAACCTGTTTAGCAATGTTCAATGTTCTGAGCACAGAGGAGGCAACGCTGAGAGACTGAGGCACACAAGGAGGGTAGACGGGCAATCAGGTAGTACCTGCCTAACAAAGCTTCCAGGGCAGCCTTTCCTAAATGAGTGAGTTCATGCTGCTGGAGGACTACCTGTTCTGGGACATAGACCCTATGATCTGGGAGTATCCACCAGCCTTCCATTGTTCTCTTGCCTCTGTGGAGTCCGCATACCCTGCAACAGCACTCCGCACGTGAGCTGTTGCAATTGCATACCCGCCATCAGCACAAATTGTCACTGATTCTTCTCTTGCCCACCAGAAAGGCTGAATAAGGGCAATCAACTCGGCCTTCTGTGCCAAAGGCCTGTGGGCGAGTGCCTGAGATCAGATGCTTCGGTCCAAAGCAACCACCACCACCCCTGCATACCTGTTTCTTCCCTGGACAGAACTGCTCCCGTCCATGAATGATACCTCATCCTGCAATGCCAGGGGGTGTCAGTGAGGTCCAGGTGGGCTGTCTTTACAAAGTCATCAACCTCTAAAAAGTTATGTAGAGGTTCCTCAGGGCCATCATCAGGAAGGAGGCTGGTAGCAGAAGAGCCTGAAACTCGATGACTTGAGCATTTGACATCCAGCGCTCCAGTATGCTCCCGAGCAAAGCCTCAACTGCATAGCTGTGGCTGCCACCGCCCAGAGGCAAGCAGGCTAACTAGATGCAACAGGGTCAAGTCTCTAAGACAAGTAGGCTACTGGCCTTTTCCAAGGCCCAAGACTTTGGGCGAGGACCCCTATGGCTATGCCCCTTGTCTCACATATGTAGAGGTGGAAAGACTTAGTTACATCTAGTAGCGCTAGTTGGTCCATCATCCTTGCTCTGCTCATGTCTGTCTAACTGCCTAAGATATTACCTCAAGGATCCTGGCTCTGAATTCTTTTAGGGAAAATGGACGTTGAATTTCTTCTGTAGCCACTTCGTGCTAAGGAGGGACGGAGTTTTCTCTCAGAGTAATGATGGTGAACCTATGACACGTGTGTCAGAGGTGACACACGAACTCATTTTTTTGGTTGATTTTTCTTTGTTAAATGGCATTTAAATATATAAAATAAATATCAAAAATATAAGTCTTTGTTTTACTATGGTTGCAAATATCAAAAAATTTCTATATGTGACATGGCACCAGAGTTAAGTTAGGATTTTTCAAAATGCTGACACGCCGAGCTCAAAAGGTTTTCCATCACTGTCTCAGAGCCAAGAGATCCTTGCTGTCTGTCAGAGGGACGATGAGGCCTCGGCACAGAAGGAGGTGGGCTTGTGACCTGGCAGAGACAAACTGTAACAAATGGTCTGGTGGAAGGGAAAGAAAAAATTTCAGTTTTAATAACCTCTATTGAAATAGACTTTTTCTCCTCAAAATTACCTCTATGTTTATTAAAAGAGCCAAGTCAAGACCAATTTTTCTATTGTATTCAATTTGGCCTGATTGTTTGCATAAACACAAGAAGAATGGTAACTGACTACCTTTGCTGGAATTTTATGATTGAATCTTACTGTGCCCCATAGGGCCAGGAAGCCAAGCCATCCAGCTGCCATCAGGCCTGCCTGCAGTATCTGCTGGTTTAGGTGAATCCCTCACCTGCAATGGCTCTACCCAGGGCCATAAGGCCCATCTCAGTAGCCCTCCTACTTATTGTGGCCCAGAGTGCATGGGGTTCCACAGGGACACAGAGGCGCCCGAATTGCTCCCCTTCTACTCTGACCAACTTTCAGTGATGGTAGGGCATGGGCCTGACACTCCAGCACCAGCCATTTTCAGGGGTCCCAAGCAGGATACCAGGCTTTTTCCATGGCACTCTTATTGGCTTCAAGTCTTCAGAGTCCAGACAGGTTTCTTTAAAACATGATACTCCAGTCAAAGTTTTCGGTTAATAAAACCACTATTAGGAACCGGTCTTATTGAATTTATTCAAAGAAATGTATTGCCATGATTTATTAAGCATTGCTGAATTTTGGAGGAATTATATAAGGAGAAAAATATACTGACCTGCTTTAAGATCTTCTGATTTTCCTTGTCAGTCCTTTTCATGGACTCTTCAGAGTGATATAACTCTCTTCAAATGGTAAGAAGAAATTTATAATGTGTCTATATTCAAATAGATAGTCACAGCTGTCCTTGTAGTAGGGCTCCCCTTATTTGACTTGTCCTCTTGGAATGGACTAAGGGAGCTTTATTTCTTTTTTCTTTTTTTTAAATATTTTATTGATTTTTTACAGAGAGGAAGGGAAAGAGATAGAGAGCCAGAAACATCGATGAGAGAGAAACATCGATCAGCTGCCTCCTGCACATCTCCTACTGGGGATGCGCCCGCAACCCAGGCACATGCCCTTGACCGGAATCGAACCTGGGACCTTTCAGTCTGCAGGCCGACGCTCTATCCACTGAGCCAAACCGGTTTCAGCAGGAGCTTTATTTCTTTACAGGGTCTAATATGTCACAGGACCTCACAGGGTCTGTACTTCCTGTAACAGATGGCTAGTATTCACCACTTCACTACTTCCCTCTATTCCAAACAGGCCTCTCCCACTTTCCTAAAGTTGAGGTTTGTGTCACCCCTGAAATGGGCATGGTCACACAGGCCTGCAAGACAGTATACAGGCTACCAACTGTCTCTCAACAGAGACTAAAACCTGGTGGGTATTCTTCTTTGCCCAGTTGGGCACCTGCCCTTTTGACAACTGCATTTAAATCTGTAAAGAATTAAAGATTACTACATTTACATAATAAAGTATAACATTGGCACTGCATCCACTTCTGACAGCTAAACCTTCTGCTACTAAACATGACATACGGTAGGGTTATACAAACATCTTAGGGAGGTGACTAAAGTCTATTCTTGACTTTCCTACACAAAGCAAAATTGCCCTTGTCTCTCTGGAGTCATGTCCATGAAGATGTAGGCATCATCTAAGTCTATTATATATTCTCTGCAGGCCACTGTCAGGGCTGTGCATGGCAGCCAGTTCCTTTCTAGCCACAAACACAGTCTGTCCAATTTCCTTAAAATGCATTCTGGCACCAGAGAAAGTTGTTTTGCTGTAACCCCTATACAACTGGGCTTGGACCTCTGCCTAGCAAACTGCAGTCTACAAGTTCAATATGCAGCCTCCGGTCCTCCCAACCCAACAGGGTCTCGGCCAGTCCCTCAGTCAGACTTCTCTTCTCTTGGAGAATCTCAAAGTTATGAAGGCTCCCTCCCGGGTCCAGGGACAGCACCTTTCCTTTGCCCTTTTGTAAACCCTGTTTATTAGTTACAGGGTCCTGTCATAAGCTGCCAGTCCAAAACAGCCAGAGTTGCAGTCAGAAACAGCCCTGCATATTACAAAGCACTCCTGTGGCAGTGGGTTGGGTACCAGGCCCCTGCCTTCGTACCCATCCCCTGTGGCAGAGCAGCGATCAGGCCTCTCCCAAGGGAGTGCACTGGAAGGGGATATCAGCCCCTCCCCTGCTAGCAGCAACAGGTACCGAACACTTTCAGTACATTTGACCAGCTTCATTCCCGGTCACTTTTACAGATTCCAGGGCCCGTTGTCTTCTTTTAACCAGCAAGCCAAATGACACTGGCCTGTACTATTTCCTATTGTGAGTTAGAGGAAGACAATTCCTGCAGAGGGGAGGAATAGAAACAGCAGGAGTTTCAGAGAAAACTACAGGCCGTCACTGTAGTAGCCCTCCCTCCTGAGGCTGGGGTCCGACCTGTGGAGGAAAATGACTCTTAGTCGGCCTGGAAAAGAAGGCAGAGGATGACAAGGGTGCAGTGAAATTTTACTAAAAGCCTGGAGGGTCTCCTGAAAGAAAAGATCCTTAATTCAGCACAGGCAGGGGGCAGGGCCTGTAAAATCTCTCCGCCCTGTGGACCTGTGAGCCCCGCCCCTGAATGTCCCAGTCAGACAAGAAAAGCCACAAATACCTTTAAATCTACCCCAGAATTCTAAAATTTCAACCTAACACAGCAAAATCACAGAGCAAGCCAAAGTCCCTAGTTCACAAACATAAACAGAAATTTTTACTAAATGGGCTGATTCCTCACGTGATAGAGAGCAAACATCTCTGAGAAAACTAACTCAACAGCGCTGCTTGAGACCCCTGCAGACCATCACGGGTTCAGCCTTCAGCAAAGCAAACGTTTTAACCAGATGAGCGAATAGAAAATCAAAGTAGCTTTCACTTTCACACAGACCAGTTAATCACAGATAATTATGCCAAGACAGACAAATATCCGTACTCACACTCGCTCAGACTAGCCCAGACTGGAGCTGAGCAGATAATGCCCAACTCCCCAGATGGGCATTGGGGCACTCCCGGCACCCACGCCCCAGACCAGGATTCTCGACCAACGTCTCGGTGAGAACCTACCGGAGGAGTTAAGGCTGCGTCCAGCTCCCCTTCTCAGTAGCAAATTGGCTAGTCCCCCACACAAACAAACAGAAGAGTGAACCCATAATTCCTCAGTAGAATCTGAATTCACTCACTTCCGGAGTCCTGATTCCTGATTACCTGATGAAGTCCTATGACTTCCAGGGAGGTGATCAAGCTCCCCCTTCCACTCACTTGGAGTGAGCCTGACTGACTGGGGTCCCTACCTTACAGATTCTGTCGACAGGTCCAGAGGTGTCCATCCACTTTCTCCAGATGCCGGCCGGGTCCTGGGCTGAGGTCTGGGAGCGCCTGGAGTTCCCCCCCGCCGCCCCCCCCCCACCCCCCTTCAATTCTGCTAAAATCATCAGCATGTGCCTTCCTTCCTGAGGCCTGTCTGACGCCCCCAGGCCCCAAACCCTGTCTACTCACTGGAGGCAAGAGCCAAACTCAGTCAGGGAACCATATGTTACAGAAGAGTAAAGAAATACCAAGCACGCTTCCTAGAGAAAGGGAGGGACCCCGTTTATTAACACTAGTGGACCCTGGGAATAATTTCCAAATCAGAGTAAAGTAACATGCTGAGGCTTTGCTTTTTATAACCTTCTGGGGTCATTGTCTTGCAGATATGGTTCCGCCCCCTTGCATATAGTTCCACCCCCTTTCTGGGCTTACAGGAAGGTCCCCAGGTGTTGATGATCTGTCCTGGGGCCAGCGTTATCGACCTTCCTCACCCCCCAGGGCAGTGCATTGTCCACAGTTTTTATGGCCTGACAAGCCTTGCAAGACCAGTTTCCTCCTCACTATCCCTCAATCCCTGTCTTTCCCTCTTTGAAATCAATAAAAATATATATATTAAAAAGCAAATAAACAACAACAAAAAAGTCAGTAGTCAGAACTCTGGTTACAGATCCCCACCCAACCAGAAGGAGGACAGGAATATAATCCTACTATGTGTCTAGAAGGAGGGGGCAGGGGGGACCAGAAAAATGTGACCAACAGCCACAGTGACTACCACAATGATTTTGACAACCACCGCCCAGCCCAGAGGGATGGGGTAGTCAACAGGAGGGGGTAGGAGGCAGAGGGGACCAGGAGGACACAGAGGGGCCTGCATGGCGTGAGATCCTGAGTCAGTGTGCAGGGCCGAGGCTGGAGGAGCCCTCTGCCCCTTGCTCATCTGGACCCAACCCAAACTCATCCTGGCCACTGTGCTCTGGAGGCCAACAGCCAGCACTGCGAGGAGGTGAGAGTCCCTGTTCTCAGTATGGATGGTGACCATGAATGTGACCTGCCGCCCTGGCCTCCAGCTGATGGGCCAAAGTATTTCTCTGCCTCTACCAATCCTGCTCTGCTGGTTTCTGGGATCTACTGGACGCTTCTCACAGTTTCAGGAGCCCCAGGTATTGTGAGCTCTGCTCTCACCCTGGCCCTTTCCTGGTGCAACCACCACTGCCCCCTTACCCCCCACTCCCACCTCTGGCTCCAGGGTTTCCTATTACTGCTGACCTCAAAAGCAGCAGCTTTGTTCATTGTCCTCCAGGTCCCTGGGCTGCAGACACATAGCTCCAGCAGCAGTGGTGTCTGTTCCAATCATGCCACCTCCCGTCCATGCAGAGGCTCCTGGCTGCATCCAGCGCTCCAATGCCCAGCTTTCTGACCACAGCCCCTTTCTCACAGGAGTCCTGGCAGGGAAGCCGAGTGGCCACACTGCAGTTCCATCAGTGTCTGTTCATAGTGGCCCTCCCTCCCAGCCAGAGCTCCTGCAGCGCAGGTCCTCTGCCTCAAATACTCTATCCCCCACTTTCCTCCCCATCCTCTTCAACCCTTGGTGTCCCATCGTCAGGGAAGCCTTCCTTGACTCCTCGCACTAAGCCAGTGATGGCAAACCTATGACACGCGTGTCAGAGGTGACACGCAAACTCATTTTGGGTGACACGCATCGACAGAGACAAAAAATTGCATAATTCAAATATTTGTCTCTCGCAACGGCCAGAGTTGGACATCACGCGAGTAATATTATTACTCATGTTGCTCATGATCAATAATGCAATTCTAAAACCGGATGTAAACATGTACATCGGTGTTGCGTAGCAAAGATACATAGTGAAAACATCCAAGATACATTGGTCCAATAATGACATTAACATAAAAAGGTTAAGAATTGCACTATAAAGAGATTAATCTTTACTCATGACATTTTATTTTTACTCGAGTGACAAAATGCCCAATTCTGGAAACGGCCTCGTTATTGTCAACATGTGCCTCGGGTAAGCTTCCCGTGCGTTCGGGTGCATTCGGCAAACGGTGGCACTTGATCGTCATGTTCGTTAGGAGACAGGAGGGGGAGGGTTAGAAGAAAAAGATATACGTACAGTGCAACAGTGCTCGATGAGACATTCTGTGTGTCGGATAATTGATTGCAGCACCATATATTTGTTGGTTATACATACTATCTTTGAATTGTTTTGCACCAGGAGTCAGTGCAACAACACTGCAAAAAGTTAATAGGTAAGAAACCTATCAACCTTTTATAAAAAAAAAGGCTGTGATTTATATTTATTTATTTTTGCAGCCTTGTGATGGAGAATCAAAAGAACAAAAAAGCAAGATTGAATGATAAAGGAAGTGGAAGTAGCAGTAGCCAACCTTTTCAAGACATATGGACCGAGATGTACGGGATTGTCGACAGAAACAACAGATCATTGTGCATACTGGGTAATGAAACGGTAGTAAGCAGAACGTAGAATGTAAAGAGACATTTTGAAACTAATCATTGTCAGCTCTTGAAAAAAAGTATGGATGAAAGGAAGGAATACATTTCTAGGCAGCTACACCTCTATAAAAGTCAATCAAATTCCATCATTAAATTTGTAAGATGCTCTACAAATTTAACATCAGCACGTTACTGTTTTGCTCACTCCATAGCTCAGCATGGAAAAGCCCTCAGTGACGGAGAATTTATTAAGGAAACATTTCTAAGATGTGCAGCAGCTCTATTTCACGATATGAAAAATAAAGATGATATTATTAAAAGAATTTCTGAGTTACCACTCAGTAGAAATACTATCAAAGACAGAATAATAGATCTTAACAAAAACGTACAACATCAATTAAAAAAGACTTAAATAGTTGTAAATATTTTTTGATTTCTCTTGAAACTACTGATGTCACATCAAATGCTCAGTTGGCCATTATTGCTAGATATTCTAATGGTCTCACAATGAGAGAAGAGTTGATAAAGTTAGAATCAGTGCTAATAAGTACATCAGGAAACAAAATATGTAAGGTTGTTATAAAAACATTCAGTGACCTAAACATTGATATCTCTAAAATTGTGTCAGTACTGACAAATGAGGAATCAAATATGGTGGGAAAAAATGTAGGATTCCTGAAATTGCTTATGGAAGCTATTAGACATCTACTTGTACCTTTTCATTGCATTATCCATCAGGAGGTGTTGTGTGTCAAGTCGGGATTCTCAGAATTGAATGATTTAATGTCAGTTGTAACAAAAATTGTGAATTTTATAGCTTATCGACCCCTTCACAAGCAAGAATTTTCTGCACTTTTACAGGAAGTTGATTCAACCTACAGTGGACTAATGATGTTCAATAATGTAAGATGCCTGAGTCGAGGTAAAGTACTTGAGCGATTTGTGGAGTGCTTTGAAGAAATTACGGTATTTATTGAGAATAAGGATCTGGCAAACTTTCCTCAGATCAATGATCATAAGTGGGTCAGCAATTTGATGTTTTTACAGATCTCTCTGTTCATATGAATGAACTGAACTTAAAATTACAAGGTTTTGGCAAAAGTATTGATGTTATGTTTGGATACATCAAATCTTTTGAAAGTAAACTTAAAATTTTCAAGTGAGATATTGAAACTTATAAGTATTTTCCTTGGATAAAAAAGGATTTTGAGAAGGCCACTACAATGAGTGTAATGGAGTCCATACTTATATACCAGAATATAGTAAACTCATTATTTGAACAGTTCAGCGAAAGATTCAACCAATTTAGAAGCCTAGAACAGACCATTAAAATAATTAAGTATCCGGATGTAGTTGTTTACAGTACTTTGGAATTAAAGGATTTCCAATGGATGTAAATTGACGATTTAGAGATGCAACTTGCAGATTTTCAAGGTAGCATTTGGACTCAGGTGTTTGCCGACTTAAGGTAGAAACTTGAAAATCTGGAATGAAATTGTTTGAATAATGAAGAAGAGTGCAACTACGAACAAGAAATTTTGAGTGCTTGGAACAGAGTACTTGACACTTTTAGTGACATAAAAAATCTAGCAATGGCTTTGCTAACAATTTTTCATCAACATATTTTTGTGAGACTTTGTTCTCAGCATTAAATAATATTAAAACGAACAAAAGAAACCGGCTAACAGATGAAGTTAGTGGTGCTTGCTTGGCCTTGAAGTGCACCAAGTATGAACCTGCAATCGAAGAATTAGCAGACAAACTTCAGCACCAAAAAAGTCACTAATTTCTAGTTTTCATACCATTTGATTATCGTCTTTATTACTTTTTTCCTAAATGTACATTGTTTTTCTGTTTTTGTTCATTTTATACATATTTCTGGGTGATTTTTCATTGTTAAATGGCATTTAAATATATAAAATAAATATCAAAAATATAAATCTTTTTTTACTATGGTTGCAAATATAAAAAAAAAATTATGAATATTTCTATATGTGACACGGCACCAGAGTTAAGTTAGGGTTTTTCAAAAAAAATTTTTTTTAATTAAATCTTTATTGTTCAGATTATTACAGTTGTTCCTCTTTTTTCCCCCCATAGCTCCCCTCCACCCGGTTCCGACCCCACCCTCTGCCCTTACCCCCCGACCCCCCACTGTCTTCATCCATAGGTGCATGATTTTTGTTCAGTCTCTTCCCCACACACACACACCCCTTTCCCCCACCTGAGTAGTCAGTCCACTCCCTTTCTAAGCCCCTGATTCTATTATATTCACCAGTTTATTATGTTCATCAGATTATTTATTCACTTGATTTTTAGATTCACTTGTTGATAGATGTGTATTTGTTGTTCAAAATTTGTATCTTTACCTTTTCCTTCTTCTTCCTCTTCTTAAAGGATACCTTTCAGCATTTCATTTAACCGTTTGAGTCCCAAGCAGCACAATCGCGCTGCTTGGTATTTCTCGACATAAAATAAAACAAGCGCTATCACGCTGTTTGGGCCTTTTCGTACTCATTTAGAGAAAGCGTGGTTGCGCTGTTTGGGATTCTTCGACAGTGTTTTTTCAATACCCCCTGGGACTCAAACGAATCTATGTTTTCTCGACATAAAATCTCAGCAGCGCAATCGCGCTGCTTGGGACTCAAACGGTTAATACTGGTTTGGTGATGATGAACTCCTTTAGCTTTTTCTTATCTGTGAAGCTCTTTATCTGACCTTCAATTCTGAATGATAGCTTTGCTGGGTAGAGTAATCTTAGTTGTAGGTTCTTGGTATTCATCACTTTGAATATTTCTTGCCACTCCCTTCTGGTCTGCATAGTTTCTGTTGAGAAATTAGCTGACAGTCGTATGGGTACTCCCTTGTAGGTAACTGACTTTTTTTCTCTTGCTGCTTTTAAGATTCTCTCTTTGTTTTTTGCTCTTGGCATTTTAATTATGATGTATCTTGGTGTGATCCTCTTTGGATTCTTTTTGTTTGGGGTTCTCTGTGCTTCCTGGACTTATAAGTCTATTTCTTTCACCAAGTAGGGGAAGTTTTCTGTCATTATTTCTTCAAATAGGTTTTCAACATCTTTTTTTAAAAAATTAAATCTTTATTGTTCAGATTAATACAGTTGTTCCTCTTTTATCCCCATAGCTCCCCTCCACCCGGTTCCCACCCCACCCTCTGCCCTCCCCCCTGCCCCACTGTTCTCATCCATAGGTGTACGATTTTTGTCCAGTCTCTTCCTGCACCCCCACACCCCTTTCCCCCCAAGAATTGTCAGTCCACTCCCTTTCCATGCCCCTGGTTCTATTATATTCACCAGTTTACTCTGTTCATCAGATTTTTTATTCACTTGATTTTTAGATTCACTTGTTGATAGATGTGTATTTATTGTTCATAATTTGTATCTTTACCTTTTTCTTCTTCTTCCTCTTCTTAAAGGATACCTTTCAGCATTTCATATAATACTGGTTTGGTGGTTATGTACTCCTTTAGCTTTTTCTTATCTGTGAAGCTCTTTATCTGACCTTCACTTCTGAATGATAGCTTTGCTGGGTAAAGTAATCTTGGTTGTAGGTTCTTGCTATTCATCACTTTGAATATTTCTTGCCATTCCCTTCTGGCCTGCAAAGTTTCTGTTGAGAAATCAGCTCAGAGTCATATGGGTACTCCCCTGTAGGTAACTGACTTTTTTTCTCTTGCTGCTTTTAAGATTCTCTCTTTGTCTTTTGCTCTTGGCATTTTAATTATGATGTATCTTGGTGTGGTCCTCTTCGGATTCCTTTTGTTTGGGGTTCTCTGCACTTCCTGGACTTGTAAGTCTATTTCTTTCACCAGGTAGTTGTTCAAAATTTTGACACTCCAAGCTCAAAAGGTTCGCCATCACTGCACTAAGCCAAGCCCCCGATATAAGAGCTCTCTCCTTAATGTTGGACTAGCAGGAAGTGATGGAGGATCCAGAAGAATCAATTCCCACAAGTCAAAGCATTTCCATAGAGCAAGCACATTCTTCATGTGCCTCGTGAGAACTGGTACCTTTCCCCACAGGCTGCTCACACATCCTTGTGCTCTTCAGAGGGCCTATCTGACACTGGGCCCTAGTGAGGAAGCCTCTGTGTGTGTCCAGCTTGCCCCACTAAGGTCAGGGAGGTTAAGGTCATGCTGACCTGGGTGGGCCAGAAAGGAACCTTCTCCTTTGTTCTGTTTACCTTGGTTGACTCACCTTGCTCGTATCATGGAGAGCCAGCGTTTCCTTGTCCGTGTGGGTCTGGTCCTCTCTGTGGGCCACAGAAGGCAAAGCCCGTGAGTGCTCTCCGGGGGGCAGTGTCCCTCAGTCCAGCTGTGGGGTATCACTTCCCAAATCAACCCTCAGTGAGCCTTGTCTCAGCTCTGCCCTCGGGGACCCCAGTCTCCAACAGGTCACTTCTGGCTGGTGGAGGCCTCCGGCTTTTGTGTAGAGGAATGGGAAGCCCTTGAAGAGCTGGAAGCAGGTGCTTGATAAGATCTGTATTCCTAAGGGCTGTTCTGGCTCAGTGTGGAGAAGGGGCAGGGGCAGTGCCACAAGAGCAGACACAGGAAGACCATTTGGAAGCTCTTGCAGGAGGGAAAATGTGAGGGTAGCTGGGAGAAATGCTTGCTGTCTCGCTGTCTCTCTCTGTCTCTTTATTTATCGATGACCCTTTCTCACCCCTGCAAAGAGGCCCTTCTGATCTTAATCAGCCTCATGTCCTATAGTCAATCCTGGGCCCCAGCTGCTGGGCCAGGAAGCCACTTGTGTTCAGCCCATGCCCCTTGGTGTCCTGGTGGAGCTTACAGGGCACCGAGGTCTCAGGGACTTGACTGGATGGGAGAGTGGGAGCCCAGTGAGTGAGCAGGAGGAGCATTGGAAGATTTGCTCCTGAGTTCCTGGAGGACAGGCTCATGGGGAAGGGAAGCCAGGCACCCAGATCTCAGATGAGCCCACTAATCCACACCACAAAGGCTCAGTGTACCAGTCCACCTTATTGAACCAAAGTCTACAGAACACAAGGTGGGGAGAAACAGAAGGTCTAAAATATCATCATGTCCACACCACCTCCCCCACTGATAGAGAGGCTGTGTCTCAGGGCCCAATTGGTCGATCTCCTTGACCTGCTGGGAGTATCTCCTTTCTCTTTTCTTTCCTTTCCTTTTCTTTTTTCTTTTCTTTTCTTTTAATTAACTACTGTTGTAAGAGCATTTGCAGTTTCATTGTAATTTCATTGGTCTCTCAGTGCATCCTGGCCCCAATGAGTACCACCAACTTGTCAAATGTTCTACCCACTCTGCTGTCATCACCACCACCATCACGGCCCCCATCATCATCATCATCATCATCATCAAGAAGTCACTGCCTATAGTGGATAACATTGTAATAACTATGAATGATGCCACATGTCTGCTAGACTTAATGGGTGATCCCTTTCTAATCACTAGATTGTACACCTAAAACTAATATAATATTGTATGTCAACTGTAATTGAAAAATAAAAAATTTTAGAGTCACTCACAGGGGGTGGGGTTGGGGGTGGCCCAGGAGAGGTCAATGGGGGATCAAGGAGACTTATGTAATACTTTAAACAATAAAGAATTTAAGTTAAAAAAATAAAGGACATACAAATTCCCTGGCTACTAATGCAGTTCTTTAAGAACATACTTTATTATGCACTAGAGGCCTGGTGCATGAAATTCATGCACTTTGGGGTCGGGGGGCATTGTCCCTCAGTCCAATTTGCAACCTCTCCAATCTAGGACCCCTTGGGCCTAAATTGGCAGTAAGACATCCCTCTCACATCCAGGACTGATGGCTCCCAACCACTCGCCTGCCTGCCTGCCTGCCTGCCTGCCTGCCTGGTTGCCCGTAACTGCTTCTGCCTGCCAGCCCAATCATGCCCTAACCACACCCCTGCCAGCCTGATCAACGCCTAACCGTTTCCTTGCTGGCCGAATTTCCCCCAACTGTCCTCCCCTGCCAGCCTAGTCGCCCCCAACTGCCCTCCCTAATGGCCCTCCCTCCCCTGCAGGCCTGGTTGCCCCCAACTGCCATCCCTTGCTGGCCTGATCACCCACAACTGCCCTCTCCTGCCGGCCATCTTGTGGCAGCCATCTTGTGACCACATGGGGATGGCCATGTTGTGTGAGGGTGTGACAGGCAATTTGCATATTACCTCTTTATTATATAGGATATGTATTTGAGCAGCTTCATTCATAACTCTAAAAGCCATAATTGTACCTATTTCAACACAAATCTGAGATTGTTAGGTCCATGAAGGTTTTTTATCTTTGTTTGTGATGTAGCCCCAACAGCAAACATTTAATAGTATGTTTTCAATGAGCTCGCTAATTGAAAATTTGTTCTCTCATTCTTACTGCATTGACAATGTAAGGTTTTGGTAGGGACTGAAAGAGAAAATAAGAGGAAGCATGAATTACCATATATTAATTGGTTATTATTTATAACAGTGAGAACTTCAATGCCATTAGCTTGTGCCTATGCAGATATAGAAAATGAATAATAAACAATTCATTATCTTTTTTTTAATTAAATCTTTATTGTTCAGATTATTACATAGGTTCCTCTTTTTTCCCACCATAACTCCCCTCCACCCAGTTCCCACCCCACCCTCCACCCTCACTCCCCACCTACTGTCCTCATCCATAGGTGCACGATTATTGTCCAATCTCTTCTCGCACCCCCCACACCCCTTACCCCCCAAGAATAGTCAGTCCATTCCCTTTCTATGTCCCTGATTCTATTATAATTACCAGTTCATACTGTTCATCAGATTATTTAGTTTAGATTCACTTCTTGATAGATGTGTATTTGTTGTTCATAATTTGTATCTTTACCTTTTTCTTCTTCCTCCTATTCTTAAAGGATACCTTTCAGCATTTCATATAATACTGGTTTGGTGGTTATGTACTCCTTTAGCTTTTTCTTATCTGTGAAGCTCTTTATCTGACCTTCACTTCTGAATGATAGCTTTGCTGGGTAAAGTAATCTTGATTGTAGGTTCTTGCTATTCATCACTTTGAATATTTCTTGCCATTCCCTTCTGGCCCGCAAAGTTTCTGTTGAGAAATCAGCTGACAGTCATATGGGTATTCCCTTGTAAGTAACTGACTTTCTTTCTCTTGCTGCTTTTAGGATACTCTTTGTCTTTTGCTCTTGGCATTTTAATTATGATGTGTCTTGGTATGGTCCTCCTTGGATTCCTTTTGTTCAGGGTTCTCTGCGCTTCCTGGACTTGTAAGTCTATTTCTTTCACCAGGTAGGGGAAGTTTTCTGTCATTATTTCTTCTTCTGGCACCCCTATAATTCGGATGTTGGTATGCTTGAAGCTGTCCCAGAGGCTCCTTACACTATCTTTGTATTTTTGGATTCTTTTTTCATTTTGCTTTTCCAGTTGGGTGTTTTTTGCTTCTTCGTATTTCAAATCTTGGACTTGATTCTTGCGATCCTCTGGTCTGCTGTTGGGAATCTGTATAATGTTCTTTATTTCAGTCAGTGTATGCTTAATTTCTAGTTGGTCCTTTATCACAACATCGAGGGTCTCATTAGATTTCTTGAGGATCTCACTACATTTATCAGCAGTCTCACCAGTCTTTTCAAGGGCCTTACTAAGTTTATCGGTGGCTTCTAGACAGTTCTTTAAAGACCTTAAAAGTGTGGTTTTGAACTCTATATCCAGCAGTTTGCTTTCCTCCATTTCTGTCATTTGTGTCCTGTTTCTTTGTCTCAGCATTTTTTATGCTTCCCTGTGTTGATAAAGTGGTTTTCTGTGTTGAGTGTCCTCTAGGGCCCAGTGATTCAGCCTCCCCAATTACCTGAGGAGGACACTCTTGGTGTACCCCCTTGTGGGCTTTGTGCACAGTCTTGTTGTAGTTAAGCCTTGATTGTTGTAGGTAACACTGGGAGGGATTGACCTCCAGGCCAATTGGCTGTGAGAATCAGCTGTGTCTGCAGCGGGAGAACTTCTGTGCTGGAGACACCCCTCTGGGGCAAGACTTGCTTCAATGGGGCTTTGGTGCTCACTGAGTCTGCCCCCTGAGTGTGTCCCTTATGGTTCCACGGAGCTGCAAACTGGATGGTCTCACTCTGACCTCTGGATTTCCTGGCTCCTGGATCTCTAGGGAGTTGCTAATCTAGCCTTTGCCTGAGGCTAACCAGCAAAAACCTCCCTGCAGGGCTTGGGCAGGGCAGGTCCCACGGGATCAACAGGGCGGGGCTAGCAGTTATGGCTGCTCTCAGTCTAGCCCTCAGATGCTCTGCTTCTCAGTGTCCCGGTAATTGCTGCAAGCCCCTCGGAGAGAAAGCTGCCCTCGAGTTCCGACCGATGCCAGACAGTCCCGCTTCTCCCGTATGAGTCTGGGTCCCTAGAGACTCGCCTGGAACTGGAGCTCAGAGCCTGAGACTCCGTCCCGATTGAAAACGACAACCGCGCCCTCAGCCGCCAGCCCGCTCCACATGCACCTCCCCACCTCAGTATGTTACTTCCGCACTGTGCCTCCTCTGAGTCTCGGTATGCTTTTCTCTTTCCTTCTAGTTGTAGAATTTCCACTCAGCCAGCCTTCCTGTGGTTCTGGATGATGTCCGTTCCGTCTTTTAGTTGTATTTTTGAAGTGGTTGTTTGAGGCAGCAAACTCTGGTGTTTACCTATCCGCCATCTTGGTTTCGGATCAATTCATTATCTTTTAGAATTTATTTTCTTAATGAGGTGTGAATAACTAACTACTGTCTGTCCAATAACATGTGAATTTCTATTTAAGACATAAACAAATTTCTGTAATCTCTTCTTTTGCTTGGGTAGATGTGATCATACCTTGGGTCACTTGAATAATTGCTTGGACCACTCCTAGACCACCCATAGTGTTTCAAGGTCAATGTACTTGATCTATTCATATAGATATGTTGCTCTGTTGATTGTGTACTAATCAGGGAATGGTTAAAACACCTGTGATTATACTTTTAGCTATTTGGTTACACAATCATTACTATTTTTCACTAAAGTATATATAGTAATTAAAAAAAAAGAGTCATTACCTACCTAAGATGAACTGCTGGAAGACATAGGTGAGCTGGAACTAGAAAGCAGGGCTAGAGACCAGGACCAGGGAGAGACGGGGTTCCTGCTGGGATGGTGTACCCTGGGGAGGGCCAATCCAGGAGCCACTGTAAGTCCCATATCCCAACAACCAAACTCTTTCTCCTTCTTCCATTGTCAACTTTTTAGTAGTTCAGGCCTTCTCGGTGCTTATTCCTTCACTTCTCTTTCTTTATTCATGACCCCAATGTCTTTTTTAGTCAAAATAAATTCCACTCCCCACCCCCACCCCCACTCTCTTTCCTCCTCTCTTCCCTGATTCCAGGCTCTAGGTTCCTTCCTTCTCTTTTACCCACTTGTCACCTGCATGAACCCTTCCTTTTCTGTGCTCAGCTATAGAAATACCAAACTCCTTAACACACAATTCCATCCATTTTATCTCACTGGCTTTCCCCCTTTAACAAGGTAAGTCCACGCCTTTGTCTCCCACACACCCCTGCTCCCTGCATTGTCTGGGGATCACGGAGTCAGGTCCTCCTGTAGACTTTGGTGAATGCAGGTGAGTTCCTCTAACCTCCTCTCCAGCTCCTGGGCCTGCTGCCTCAACTCTTCAGCCAACTGAGCTTTTGAGCCCTCTAGTAAGTGCTTTGACTCTTTCACTAGCTGGATTACATCCATGAGAAGGAAAAAACCTGCCGTGGCTGCACCAAAGATACTGGCTCCTTTGCTCATGGCCAGAGCAGTGCCTCCAAAAGCTCTCTGCACCTGCTTGCCGCTTTGGGCTGAGATTGTCCCCGTGTGCATGAAGCGCGTGGCCTCAGCTGCTAAGACAGGATTGGATTTGGTCAGATTGAAGGCACTGGCATTCTTCACAATGAATTGCAGGGATTGGAAGCACTTCATTGCTAAGGAAGCAATTTCGGGTGTGCTGGGACATGGAACCTTTATAACCACCTTCTCTGTGTCGCTGCAAGTTGATACTAGGTGGCTGGCTTTGGCTTTTGCTGACTTGTTCTTTGAGTACTCCACAATGCCGGTGGTCACACTGGTCACAGCAGCTGCTGCCCCCAGTCCCATCCCAATTGCCCAAAGCACCAGACTAGCTCCTGCTGTGAATGGTGCCAGAGCCAGGCCAATGATGGTCAGGATGCCAGACACAACACCAGTGGAAGAGGCTGCCACTTGGGTGATGGTGCAGTCCCTGTGCACCTTGTCAGCCTCATCTGCAAGTGCATAGAGCTTTCCTATGCATTCCTCAAGGTCCTGTTTCACCTGAGGAAACTCCTTCATAAAGCTCTCCCTATGCAGCTGGTCTGCTGAAGGCATGTCTTTGTCCTCCTCGGCCATGAGTGTTTCCAGCTGGCGCAAGTCTGCATAGAGTGCATCTGCCTCATCCCTGTAATAATGAAGGACAGGTGATTAATGAAGGCAGGTGTATGAATCGACTGGATGAGCTGGTGCAGGAAGCCCTGTCCTCTATGGTGGGAACATGTGGGTCTACCCAGAATCCCTCAGATTACACCACATTGGCAGCCCCCGTTCTGACTGGAAGTGGTCACTAAGCCACACTGCCTTCCCTCTGGTCAGGGTTACCCCATGGAGAATAGAAGAAGGTCCCACAGGGAGGTCAGGAGCCCTCCAGCTCACAGACAGGGTTGGAGGACATAATCACCCAGGGCCCTCTACCCCCAGCAGAGAGGGGATCAAATCAGGGAAGGAAGAAATGTGCCCCCACCACTCCCCGCACAGCCCTCCACTAGGCCCCTAGCCTCCTCAGTCCTGTGCCAGGTGCCTCAGCTGCCTCACTCTAGTCCAGCCCCGCTGCCAAGCCTTCCTACCAGTCCTCCCACCTGGACCACCCTTGCTCCATCCAGACCCCGGGCTCTGACCCTGCTCCAGGCCTCTCTGGGCCTCCAGACAGGATGACTGCACCTGCTTCCTTGCCCTTGACCCTGAATTTCACCCCAAGGCCTTCACCATAGTCCTATTGTTACAGAAGACCAGAGAAAAACCAAGCAACGCTTAGAGAAAGGCGAATTACATTTTAATTATAATTATGGGCAGTCCCAGAGAAAAATGTGTCTTTCAAATTCTGAGCACCCCCAACATGGAGGAAACTTTTTCTATTTATACTTTTCCCAGTCCTTTGTCTCCCAGATTTGGAATGAGACTTCCAGGCCTTCTGAGAAAGAAGGCCTGCATGCTGGGAAGGGGCCATGAGACCATATCTCAAGGCCTGGCCTGGTGCCTGCACTGACAACTCTGTCTGGGGCATAGTTTATGGCTTCTCTGGATTGGGAGTAGTCTTTTTTTTTTTTCAAGAAGACCTCTTTTTAGGGTTTTCTTTTTAAAAAAATATATTTTATTGATTTTTTACAGAGTGGAAGGGAGAGAGATAGAGAGTTAGAAACATCGATGAGAGAGAAACATCGATCAGCTGCCTCCTGCACACCACCTACTGGGGATGTGCCCACAACCAAGGTACATGCCCTTGACCAGAATCGAACCTGGGACCCTTCAGTCAGCAGGCCAACGCTCTATCCACCGGACCAAACCGGCTAGGGCAGGAGTAGTCTTATTTTTCTTATTATTTAAGAAAGTAAGTATTTACAGAAGCCAAAATAGCAGGGTTAAAATTTCAAAGAGCAGTTTTTATATAAGATAGTTGCTTCATTCCCCACTGGTTTTATGTACATGAGTCAAATCATTGATTCTTCTGGGTCATTGTTGGGGAGGGAGTTATATTGACCCCTGAGGACTATACGCTTGATAAAATTAATTCTCTGCCAAATATAGTCAGTGGGCCAGTAGTAATCTTTAGAGGGTCCGAAGAGTCCTGGACTCTTAGAGAAAGGGGAGTTACATTTTAATTATAATTATGCCCAGGCCCAGAGAAAAATGTGTCTTTCAAATTCTGAACCCCCCAACATGGAGAAAACTTTTTATTTATTCCTTTGTCTCCCAGATTTGGAATGAGACTTCCCGGCCTTCTGAGAAATAAGGCCTGCATGCTGGGAAGGGGCCATGAGACCATATCTCAAGCCTGTCCTGGTACCAACACTGACAGCTCTGTCTGGGGCATAGTTCATGGCCTCTCTGGAATGAGAGTAGTCTTATTTTCCTTATTATTAAAACAGGCCAGCATTTACAGAAGCCAAACTAGCAGGGTTAAAATTTCAAACAGCAGTTTTTATATAAGATGGATGCTTCACTGTCAGACGGACTTGCTATTCCATTGAAGAGGGAGATGACATAAGCCCAGAGCCCCAGAGCCGGGCAGACATACAGTCAGGATTCAATCCAACACGGTCCAGCTTCACTCCAGCTCTCCGCCTTCCAGGCCATCAGGACCCTGCAGAGTCTGTACAATCCCTTCCTTAGGGAGAGCAGGCTCTCTAGCCACAATCCCCAGGGACACAAACTGTGCCAGGATTTTTCTGGCTTGTCCCACAGGAAGTCCTGTGTGGCTCTCAGGTCCAACAGGTCCAACAGGCCTGTCTATTCCCAGCATCTTTTTAAAAGTTCATGTCAACTGCCCACCTACTATGTGTCAGTCATTAGCTAAACAGTTTACACGCATTATCCTATTTTCCTTACAATGAAATAGAACAGGTGAGTAAGACAGAGAGTGGTTAAGTAACAGGCCCAAAGTCATGTAACCTTCCCCCTGCAGGTCTCATCTCTTGTCAACCTAAGGCCCTTCTCTGCCAACAAATGGTATGAAGGAAATGTTCCTCATGGACTGTTGAGAAGGAACTTCTTCAACCCCAAGCTCAGGACCCTGCCTGGAGGAGTGTGCCTGCCAGAGGAATCTAGATGCAGGGGAGATGGGGGGACAATGCAGGCATCCCCTGGAGGTTACCTGGACAGCTTGGCCGCAGCCACAAATCTCTCCCAGGCTTCATCACTCAGCAGGCCCTGCAGTTTCTCTTTGTTCCCTGGGTCCATTAAATACTCAATGGCATCAACAAAGCCTTTGCCCTCTGGATGAAAAAAAAAACGAGGTTAGCAGAAATCCTGGTAGAACATAAATGGCATTGAGTATAAACAACTTGGTTAAATGTTCATCTTCCTGAGAAGCTGTCACGTGGGGATTTTTTTTTTTTTAAATCTGGGTAACTTTTGGTGAGTCTCCTGGTGTTATGCACTGAATTGTCCCCACAAATTTATATGTTGCAGGGTTGACACCCCATGTGACTGTACTTATTTATTTATTTTTAATATATTTTTATTGCTTTTTAGAGAAGGAGGAAGGGAGAAGTATAGAGACGGAAACATCAATAAGAAAAAAGTATCAATCAGTTGCCTCCTGCATGCCCACTACTGGAGATCGAACCTGAAACTCAGGCATGTGCCCTGACTGGGAATCGAACCAGTGACCTCTTGGTTCATGCGTCAACACTCAACCACTGAGCCACAATGGCCAGGCCCCATGTGACTGTATTTTATAATTAAGGTTAAATGAGGTCATAAGTGTGGGACTAATCCAACATGAATGGTGTCCTTATGAAAAGGGGGAGAGGCACCAATACTTTCCCTCCTCCACTTGTTTCTATTTCTCTCTCTCTCTCTCTCTCTCTCTAAATCAATAACTTTTATAAATCTTTTTAACAATGTGTGACTCTCAGAGATTTGGAGACTCTAGAAATTCAGATAAAGGACTGAGGACTGGTGTATGTTTTGTGTGTACAGAGACATGATCTAAATATGTTTTCTGCCATATGTACACAAGACATATTATTCTATTTTAAAAATATATATTTTATTGATTTTTTTTAGAGAGGAAGGGAGAAGGATAAAGAGTAGAAACATCGATGAGAAAGAAACATCGATCCGCTGCCTCCTGCACACCTCCTACTGGGGATGTGCCCGCAACCAAGGTACATGCCCTTGACCCGAATCAAACCTGGGACCTTTGAGTTCTCAGGCTGACCCTCTATTCACTGAGCCAAACCAGTAAGTGCAAGACATATTAGTCTTATTTCACAGAAAAGTAAAGCAAAACTCAAACAGGAAAAGAAGGCCCAAGCTAAGAACCAGAAAGCTCACAGGTGGCATCCAAGGCCAACCATCAGACATTTCCTTACATTAGTTCAAAGCCTCCTTATGTTTCAAAAATTCATGTGATTTCTGAATTCTACCTTATAGTTTACCTATGAGATTTTTTTTTTTAATTTAAAAATAATGTTTTAGATCACACACCACTGATGGAGTAAAACTACCAGGCAAAGAGGATTCCTCCTGCTTCTCACAGGTGCTCCAAGGTGGGCAGAGGAGGGGGTGTCTTCAGGTGGGTGGGGGTTGGAGCCTCAGCTCTAATCCTGTGATCAATCAGTGTCAGCTCTCCCCCCTCCAGGCTGGTCTCAGGGGCCACAGCTCCCCTGGGGACCTCTGACCCCACCCTCGACAACTTCTTAAGCAAGAGGTCATCTTGTTTATCCTCAGGAATCCACCAGCTCCAGCCTCCCTCAGGGACCCTGGAGCCTGCTCAGGAGCTGCAGGCTTCTGATCTTTCCTCTCCTCCCTTATGGTACAACAGGAACAAGGTTTATCCTCTCCTGGGGGGTGATTTGGTTGCCTAGAAAATGCAGTGTTGATTTCGGTGGTTCGAGGGGGTGTTTTTTCTTTTTCTTGCTTCACTCACTGAGGGAGAAAGTAAACCTGGGTTTAGATGGAGGGAACCCAGAGCACTGCATCTGTGTATTTGTGGGCTAGGCTGTGGGTGGGTGTGGGAAATAACAAAGTGGGCCTCTGCAGGGGTATCTGAGATCAACAGAAAAAGTTCCTGCCTGACAGTCACACCTGGTACGCAGGTGTTTATAATTGGGGCACAGGTCAGGGCCCAGCACAGCTGTGGGAGGTGGCAGTTCTCTGGAGGGGAAGGTTTCCACCAGGAACTAGCAGGTTCCAAGTAAAGGGGACAAGAAATTCCCACCTCCCATGGGCTGTCCTGGCCTCACTGGAGACATTGCATGAGTTGCAGAGGACGGGAGGCAGTGAGCAGCCTGAGGAGAGAGCCAGGAAGGAGGCCCTCCCACAGACTTCTGGTTGAGGGGACTTCCCTTGACCCTCTTGGGGGCTCAGGGACACTCATCAATCCCCTTGGAGGTTCTTGATTCTTGTGGAGCTTAACCCAGCTTGGAGGTGCCTCCCTTAATTCTAGATCATGAGCAGGAACCAGCTGGAGAGGAGGAGGCTGACTACCTGGGCAGATCCCGTCAGCTTCTGAGGTCATGGTGTCAGCAGCGGGATCTCAGAGTTTCCCCTTCAGCTCACCAGTCTGTGTCCAGCTGGAAGGAGGTGTTGCTTCACCCTTGGGGAAGAGAAAACAAGTTGTGGGGTTGAAGATGAGCCAGCTGAGCAACAGGGAGCAGCGAGGGGCTCTGTCTCTGGTGTTTCTTTCAGGGAAGGCCGAAAGTGCCAAGATGGACTCAATGCACTGTGTTCCCATCTGCTGGGCTCTGCTGGCTACTAGTTAAGAGAAGGTACTCACCTCACTCCAGCCCACTCCAAGCCAAGTGACAGTCCCCTTGTCCTGTGGGGGCAGAAGGAGAAGACCATCAGACAAGGGAACACACAGCTGAGGAGTCATAAAACCAAAGAAGCAATAAATCCAGGAAGCAATAAAACACGAAAGATGGGAAGGAAAGATGGAAGGAACGTTTTGGAAATGACTTGAGTTTGGGGACATTTGTGTTGACTAATCACTCAGCTAATACTGATGGTGTGTCTACCACAGGCTCCTTACGAGTTCCCTCACCAAATACTCTCACACATTCCACGTGGTGGGCGCCATGGTGGCTCCCATTGGGACGTGGAGGAAACCATCACAAAGTCTAGGTTTTCACCTAAACTGGGGTTAGCCCCAGTCTCACAGTAGTGCTAGAGCTAGGACTCCAGCCCAAGTCTTCCTGATCCCAATCCCATGTTTGTGAGGACTACGCTCGACTGTCTTTTATATACAAAAACGTTTATTAATGTGTCTGTGTTACTTGCAAATGACTCTTCTCATTCCCAAATGATGTCTTGCTCCCTATGCCAAGTCTCTGTGTTGATCAATTCCTGGGGCTGTAGCTCCCAGGCCTGCACCCCTCTTGCTCCTGCAAGACCCTCATGCCCTAAGGCCCTGGGGTCCTGCGGCCCTGGCCCCATCCCTGCAGCCCTGCTGTGGGCTGCCCAGCCCTCCTGACGCTGCCCGTTCCTCTCTGCTGCCCATGCCCATCAGTGGACCTTAGTTTGTTTCTAGTTCTTTATGAAAACAGCACAGAAACATTCTTCAGGTATAAAAGTTCGTCTGCATTTGAGATTGCTTCCCTTAAGATATTTAATAAACAGAACAACGGGGACAGAGGGTATCGCCATATAAAATTCCTTTATGCCTAGAGCCACACTCTAATGCAAACAAATTGCACCAATTTACATTTATGCTCACAGGATATGAGGTGTCCATCTTTTCCATCTCCCAGTTCATAGTACTTTTCAAACACACACACACATCATTCTTTTAAAAATTCTTTTATTATGCTAAAACATGCACAACATATAATTTACCACCTTAACCATTTTTAAGGGTACAGTTCAATGGTGTTAAATTATATTTACACTGTTGTGCACCAGTCTCCAGAGCTCTCATCATCTTATAAAACAGAACTCAGTGCCAACTAAACAATAACTCCCCATCCCCCCTCCCAGCCCCTGGAAACTGCCTCTCTACTTCCCATCTCTATGGATTTGAGTGCTTCATTTAAGTGGAATCACACAATGTTTATCTTCCTGAGATGGCTTTATTTCACTTAGCACAGTGTCCTCAAGGGTCATGCAGGTTGGAACATGGGCCAGAATGCCCTTCCTTTTTATGGCTGTAATTTTTTTTAAAGGATTTTAGGGAAAATTTATTTGTGCCGAACTGCGCAAGATCTAAAATGCTCTGGAGAATAACAGTGTCTCAGCATCTTCTCTGCATTTGAAATGAAGGAGGGGATGTAAGGAAGCTTACATGAAGTTGGGAGAAAGCAGGTGGGGATTGGATTACAGGACAGTCAACAAGAGTGTGGTCTCTTCTTTAAAAAACAAACAAACAAACAAACAAAAAACCCAGAAATGTTTATATTGACTTTACAGAGAGGAAGGGAGTGGCAGAGAGAGATAGAAACATTGATGAGAGAGAAGCATCCAGTGGCTGCCCCCTACATGCCCTCTGCTGGGTTATGAGCCCACAACCCGAGCATGTGCCCTGCCTAGGAATCGAACTGGTGACCTTTTCATTCACGGGCCAACACTCAACCACTGAGCCACACTGGCCAGGCCAGACTGTGCTCTTGAGAGTGGTTATTTCAAAGGTGAGTTCACCTAGATGCACAGAAACAATGGACAGGGCTTGCTTAAGAAAAACAAACCTTTTACTAAGAAGTATATGCCTGGGATGTGACCCCGCCATGACCTGTCCAGGTAGGAATTTATGATCACATCACCCTGTGGGTTTCTTTGCATAGAACCCATTTTTCATCCACGGTCCCCCTTTTTGATCACAAGTCAATTTGAAGGATGCGTGGTTGGCCAACCTTTTGGTTGGATAGTGTGGTCTCACAGCGCTTGGAGGGCTCTTTCCTAGGAAGTGTCAGTGTGCACCTTGTGTTGGTGACCATTGGGAGGGGGCAATACTGTAATCATGGGCTCTGTGTTGAGGCCAAATTTTGCCCAAATGGGACGGGCAGGTAAAGGGAAGGCAGTGACGTCTTATGGCCATCATTGTGAGAATACACTCTGGCCCTGAATGGACAATCGATGTTTCTCTGTCCGTCTCCCTCCATCTCAAATCAATAATAATAAACACTCTGGATCATGTCAGTTCTATGAACGATCATGATGGAAACAGACCTTTCCATGGAGAGGATTCTCTCAGTTCTGTCTGAACTATCTTGCTTTGGAGCCCAGGGAAGAAAGGAAATGCTGATTGTCTGTAGACGTTATTTTAAGAAGCAAGACAGCATTTATCAGCTACCCCTCCTGAGTCCTGCCTGACACAGAGAGCCAAGGGACTTGCCGGTATATTAATAGCTGATACGAAGGTGGCTCACCTGCGTGTCTTTGCTCTGCCCGGGACACTCTAAGACTTTGCAAATAATGACTCACATTCTTCCAGTAACCACTGAACTGTGTACCATTTGTATCTGTAAACACAGGGCCAGGTCTATTGTCTGCCTGCGCTCCTGGCACTGATGGCTCAAGCCTTGGTGTGTCCCATAGCGGGGACACAGGACAACCAGCCACTCAACCACACAGCAAAGCCCTTTCACTCTCAACTGAGTCAAGCCATTTGGTTTTCTTGTTGATCTTGATGCAAAAACTATGACTCAGATTTCACACAAATTTCCCCACTGATTTAATGTACTTCTGGCAGTTCTATCAGCTTTCTGAGAGTTCCATTTATTTCCTCCTGTCTCCTTCCTGCAGCCATCACATTTTTATCAGAGGAGAAAGAGATGAATGTGAAAAACTGATTCTGACGTCTGGCCTTGAGCAGGACATCCCAAAGCCGCCCTCCCTCAGGTGGGGTGTCCAGGTCTGGGGCTCAGGCCCAGCTCTGTCCAGCCCCTCCCACTCCTGCTCACTACCTGCTGCCAGGCACTTTGCTTCCTGCACCAGAGGCTCCTTGAAGGCTGTAGGTACCATTAAATATGCCCTGCATTAGGAAGAAGACACAGATGCAGATGAAGAAGAGGAGAAAAAAGAAACAAAAAGCTTCGACAGCCCTGGCTGGTGTGGCTCAGTGGGTATGGCATCAGCCTGTGCACTGAAGGGTGGAGGGTTTGATTTTCGGTCAAGGGCATGGACCTGGGTTGCAGGGTAAATCCCTGAACCGGGTCAGGGCACAGGGCAGATGTGGGAGGTAACAAATTGATGCATCCTCACATCGATGTTTGTCTCACTCTTCCTCTTCCTCCCTCCCTCCCTTCCACTCTCTCTAAAAATCAATGGAGAAAAATATCCTCTGTTGAGGTCTTATAAAACAAACAACAAACAAACACAAAAGCTTCCTCCAAAATCAGTCAATCCCAAAGGAATCTAAATGTAAAACCAAAAGGAGAACTATAAACGTGAGGGAAGAAATGTTAAAACTCATGTTGAGTTGCAGAAACATAGCTAATCAAGACACAAATCCCAGAAGCCATAAAGGGAAACTTTGATCAATTTGACTTCTTAACAAATAAAGCCTGCGAAGGCTGCCATCAGCCAAGGCAGAAACTGTGAGAGGCCGGGGCACTGTGTGCAGTAGGTATAGAGACCACAGGTGACTCGCTGTCCACACCACACAGGAGCCTAAGGATCAACATGGAGAGACTGAACCCAGATTCTTAAACATGGGGAGACACAGGAACAAATCATTCTCAGGGAAGGGGCTTGCCCAGCGTTAGGCAGCTCCTGCGGGCAGAGGAGAGCCCACACCTCCTGATGCTGGAGGCTAAGGGGGATGTGGTGTGAATAAGGCAACAGCTCCCAGGTGTGTCTCTGCTGTACAGACACAGGGATCTGGGCTCAGTCTCCTCCAGCTCGGACCCACAGGACCACCTCCTACGTCGCCCATCCCCCCACGGTTATGAGCCAGGCGGGCCAAGAGCAGGGAGGCAGAGCCCACCCACCTCCTGCTCAGGGTCTCAGTGTGGCACCCGGGGCCAGTCATTCCCCTCTCAGGGCCTCAGTTTCCCACAAGGCCCTGCACGAAGCTGAAAGGGTGTGTGAAACAAGGTCACTATTTGAAATCTCAAAGGAAACCCTTTGTCCCATCAGCCTCAGGGCAGCCCTGGAAGGCAGCCTCAGGGCAGCCAGGTGAAAAGGAGCAGAAGCTCTCACTCACCTACCATCCCCCACCTTTTCTGCCTCCTCCACATCCCCCCACATCCACCTCCTCTGCCTCCTCCACATCCCCTCCACTTCCCCCCACATCCCCCTTCCTTTGGGGTCACTGGCTCCTGTCTCAGGGAGTCCAGGCCTAGCTGAGCTGGTGGGAGGATGAGAACCCACATGAGCAGTGTCCCCCTCCCTCTCCACTGTTTAGCAGGGGTGGGCAAACTTTTTGACTCGAGGGCCACAATGGGTTCTTAAACTGGACCGGAGGGCCGGAACAAAAGCATGGATGGAGTGTTTGTGTGAACTAATATAAATTCAAAGTAAACATCATTACATAAAAGGGTACAGTCTTTTTTTTTTTTTTTTTTTTTTTTTTAGTTTTATTCATTTCAAACAGGCGGATCCGGCCGCAGGCCGTAGTTTGCCCACGGCTGGTTTAGGGGCACTGGGGTGGGGAGGAACGTCAGAGAAAACTAGGTTCCAATCCGGGTTCTGTCACTACTTACATGTGCCTTGGGCCCATTACCACCCCCCTCCTGCCCCCCACCCCCCAGCTTTGGTTTCCCTCCTCTATACAAAAGTGACAAGATCCTTGTCTTAGAAAGTGTGAGGATGGGAAGATGGGGAGGGGCTCCTACCCTCCCAACTTACCTAGAATCTCCCTCTGGAAGATTTAAAACAAGACCCACTCGTTCTTAGCTGTGCACATCCACTCGGCAGCTGTGTCTGCACAAACACTTTCTGGGTCTAAGATACTTGGAAAGGAAAACTGAAAGCACAGGCTCAAGTTCTGAGAAGCTCAGGGTAGACCACATTACCCAGCCTGCACCGCGCCAGGCGAGCCCCGCCCTGCTTGCTGACGCCTTAGGCCAGTGGTTCTCAACCTTGGCTGCACATTAGAATCACCTGGGAATCTTTTTAAAATCCTGATTTCTGGGCCTCATCCTCCAGAAATTCTGTTTCTTTGTTACTAATGTTGTGGCCCCACCCCATCACAAAGAAACAGAATTTCCGGAGGATGAGGCCCAGAAATCAGGATTTTAAAAAGATTCCCAGGTGATTCTAATGTGCAGCCAAGGTTGAGAACCGCTGCCTTAGAGCAACCCCAGGTCTGACCTCCCAGGTCCTTCTCCGCTCAGCCCATCCTGCCTCCCTCAGGTTTCTAGAAGGAAGACCTGCCACAGACAGATAGTGGGATCCTGGGCAAATTTCTCCCTCCGCCCCATGGGCTTGTACCCAGAACCCTCCTCTCTCATCCCCCCCTCCACTGCGGCCCCCCCCCCCCCCCCGCCGCCACACACACACACGCCCCCAAATGCCCCCCTTAGTCACCCTTCTGTCCCCAGCAATGAGCACCTCCCTGAGCACAGCAGATGCTCACTGCCTCCTTGCATCGCCTTGGTCCCTGCTCCTATTGCAGGCCCCGCCCAGGCTGTTTCCAGACATTTGCTTTTGTAGGTCCTTCTGCCAGGAGCACCTGCTTCTCCACCTGGAACAACATGCTCATCCTTCAAAGCCCAACTCTGGGATCACCTCCTCTGAGAAGCCCTCCAGCATCTCCCCTCCCAGAGTCCACTGTCCCCTCAAGCTCTGCTCCCCTGGCCCCTGGGGGAGGCCCAAGGCCACTGTGTCCACGTCTCCCCTGACCCTTTAGATCAGGCCTCTCTGAACCTGTCCCTGGTGGCAGGGTCAGTGCCTCAGAATCACGGCGACCTGTCCGAGGAGGCCCTCCCTGGTGGCCATGGCCGTCTGTGGGAGCACAAGTTTGTGGGCGTCGGCAGAGAGAAGCCGGCTGTTCCCTCTCCGGGCCCCTTTCCTCTTGACAGCAGATCTCTCCATAGGAAGCCCAGTGTCACCGTCACACAGAAAAGTCTGAAAACGGAAGGGACGCAGGTTGAGTGCATGCCCGGCACCGTGCGGGCACCTTCCAGGCCTTTCCTGTTTGATTCTCACACCGGCTCCAGGAATCACCACCTGGATTTTACAGATCAAGAAACAGGAGGGAAATGGCTCCGCCTGTAAGTGCTGCAGCTGATGGGCTTTTCTGCTTTCCCTGCCTGCCGGGGATTCCAGGAGCCAACGTGGCACTTATGCCAGGCCTGCTCACCCTGGAAAAATGTCCATGGGGTGCCAGGGCCACCTCCCCCAGCGTTTCAGGGAGGCGAAGCAGAGTGATCATAGTTTTGCATGAGTGACAACACTGACTGATTTCAGAGAGAAAAAGTCATGGCAAAGGGAGAGGCGGGCCTTGCACCAGGCAACTCAGGGCGAGAAGGGCCAAGACTCAGAGCAAGTGTCGCAGTTGGCCTCTGGCCCTGTTTACAGTTATTTTTTGTCTTGTTTTTCCTGTAACCTGCCTTCCTCCTGGTTCCTCCCCTTTCACTGGCCTGACTGCCGCTGGACACCCCACACCCCCTGTGAGGAGCAGAATCACGCCAGACCCACAGGAGCGGAGTCCCGTTGTCCAAAGGGCCCTCTGATAAGAAGCAGAAAGGACCCCAGATGGACGTCCATGGCCTCAGTGAACAGAGTCTCCTGGCAGAACAACCGGGGTGGGGGCTACAAAGCCACATGTGGTGAGATGGGCGCCTCTTGGCATGAGCTGAGATCACCCCACTTAGGGACCCAAAAGACCCAGTGACTATTAAGTCGGGCTCAGCTGGACCCCCGACATCACAAGAAAGGTCACCTGGGATGACAACAGTTCGGAGGTGGGGTCTTGGACAAATTCTTTGGTCAATAAGCCATCTCAGCCCACTGTGAGGAGAACCCCCACTCAGGGGAAAAGTAACCCCAGAATCACAGGGAAAGGGGTTTGGCATTGCCACCAGCATCGCCTGGTGGGGGCTGGAGGAGTCACCAGATGGAGACGCTCAGCCAGCACCCTCACCTGGCCCGGCCCAGTCTCTCCAACACGTGGGGTAGGGAGCTTGGCTCAGACACGCTGGACACGAAGAGTTTAGTGTCCAGAACAGGGACCCCATCTCCCTGTCCTCCTCCTATTTATAGGGCAGTGGGAGTAGGCAGGGAGCATGTAACCCAGGGGGCTGGTGCCGTCATCAGAGTGGCTCACTGACGGGCACCTTGGTCTGCAGAGCACAGGGCACTGCACTCCATGCCAACAGCACCTGCTGACCTCAGGGGAAGTGGCCACTGCCTCAGCCCTTGTTGCCAGGCTGCCAGCATCACCCATATTATCCCGTAGCTGGGCCCTGGCTCTCTGAGCCCCACAGGCCCGGGGAGCCCCTGCTTCATGCGTGTGGCGAGGTGAGAGGAGTGAGACACACGTGAAACTCCCTCGTCAATGGCAAAGTCCTCAAGAATGAGGACCAGGCATTACTCATCTTCTCCTCCCCAGGGGCAGACAAGGACTGGACACCCAGAAAACACTATGTGGCCCCTGCAGGTTTGGCTGAGTGGATAGAGCCTCAGCCTGCGGACTGAAGGGTCCCAGGTTTGATTCCAGTCAAGGGCATATGCAGGGGTTGCAGGCTCCCAGTAGGGGGCGTGCAGGGGGCAGCCAATCAATGATTCTCTCTCATCAATTGATGTTTCTATCCCTCTCCCTCTCTGAAATCAATAAGAATATATATTTATTTATAAATAGAAGCCGCCATCGGCCCCTCCCTGCTCGGGCTCCCGGGCCTCCTGTCACTGCTGACGTGGGAAGCAGCAGCTCCGTGACATTGTCCTCCGGGTCCCTGGCTGCAGACACACAGCTCCGGCAGGTCCTGTCCTCAAAGAGCTCACATTGAGGGAGCGAGACCCCACCATACACCTGACACGGCAGTGGTGACAGAGGACAGCCCCGCCTGGCGGAACAGGGCCAGGAAGGGCTGCCAATGCAGCGACACTGGAGCTGAGCCCTGGAGGGTTAACAGGTCGGCAGTGAGGAAGGGCGTCTGAGGCAGTCAGGACAGACAGCGTGAGGAAGTGGGGCAGGCCCTCAAGACACAGACCATTGCAATGTGTGAACGCATGATGCGAGCTATTGCCCAGCTTGCACAGAAACATTTTAAAAGTGATGGACAAAATTATCCTCTTTCACAATTTCTTTTCTACCCTTTGGTGGCTGCTACTGCTCACCTGTAAGCAAGCCCAATGGAAGGGTAAAAGCATGAAGATTCCTTTGTGAGACATCCTGCCAGGGAACTGGCACCTTTGTTCAGCCTGTCAAGATCATCTTTCACGTCCAATTTAAAGAAAAGGCAGATGTTGGAGGAACCAAGATGGTGGCATAGGTAAACACCTGAACTTGCTGCCTTGCACAACCACATCAAAACTACAACTAAAAGACAAAACTGGTATCATCCAGAACCACGGGAAGGCTGGCTGAGTGGAAGTCCAACAACTAGAGGGAAAGAGAAAAGCGCATCTGGACTGGTAGGAGGTGCAGAGGTGTGGAAGAGTTGGTACAGAGGCGCGCAAAATGAGCTGACAACTGGGTGCGCTGTGGTCTTTTTCAATCGGGAGGGAGATACAAACTCCCCACTGCTCTGAACTCCAGTTCTGGGTGAGACTCTGGGCACCCAGACTCATACGGAGAGAAACGGGACTGTCTGGCATCGTGCCGGAATGCGAGGGCAGCTTTCTCTCAGAGGTGCTCTCAGCAATCATTGTTCCTGCACAGGGCCGCAGGACACAGAGACCCAGGGAACTATCTGGGGCAGGGCTGATGGGCAACCATTGCTGTTTGCACTGCGCCATGATTCCCTGAGACCCTGCCCCACCCAATTTACAACCCCACTCAAGCTGTGCACAGAGGCTTTTGCATATGAATGGCCTGGCCTTTTGCAATCTAAAATCTAACGAACTGCAGCTGGGTCAAAGAACCCCAGAGCTTCCAACAGAAGGCCAAAGGCTCCTCAGCAGCCTGCATTGCTTCACAGCTGTGCCTCATCTGGGCACCTCCATACCCCCAAAAAGAAGAGGAATCTGCAGATCTCTCTGCAGCTCCTGCTGGGTGGCCTCAGGAAATGGCTGACTTTGTACCTCCTTGGAGATCCAAGAGCCAGTGTACCCCGTGGTCAGAGTGAGACCACACCAGGTTACAACTCTTCAGATCCATAAGAGACACACTCAGGGGGCAGACTCAGTGACCACCAAAGCCCCACTGAAGCAAGTCCTGCCCCATAAGGGTGTCTCCAGCACAGCAGGTCTCCCATTGTAGACACAACTGGTCCTCACGGCCAATTGGTCTGGAGGTCAATTCCTCCCAGTGATACCAACAGCAGTCAAGACTTAACTACAACAAGACTGTGCACAAAGCCCACAAAGGGGTGCACCAAGAGCATCCACCTCAGGTGACTGGGGAGGCTGAGTCACTGGGCCCTATAGGACACCTAGCACACAAAGTCACTCTATCAACACAGGGAAGCAGCCAAAATGTGGAGACAAAGAAACATGTCACAAATGAAATAAATGGAGGAAAGCAAACTACTAGATATAGAGTTCAAAACAACGGTTATAAGGTTATTCAAGAATCTTCTAGAAAACTCTGAGAAATTTAGTGAGACCCTCAAGGATATGAAAAAGGACCAGTTAGAAATTAAGCATACACTGACTGAAATACAGAATAATATACAGAGATCCAACAGCAGACTAGAGGATCCCAAGAATCAAGTCAAAGATTTGAAGTACGAAGAAGCAAAAACCAACCAACCAGAAAAGAAAAAAAAATCCAAAAATATGAAGAGAGTGTAATGAGCCTGTGGAACAACTTCAGGAATACCAACATCCGAATTATGGGGGTGCCAGAAGAAGAGAGAGAGCAAGATATTGAAAACCTATTTGAAGAAATAATGACAGAAAACTTCCCCTACCTGCTGAAAGAAATAGACTTACAAGTCCAGGAAGCACAGAGAACCCCAACCAAAGGAATCCAAAGAGGACCACACCATGACACATCATAATTAAAGTGCCAAGGGCAAAAGACAAAGAGAGAATCTTAAAAGCAGCAAGAGAAAAACAGTTAGTTACCTACAAGGGAGTACCCATACGACTGTCAGCTGATTTCTCAACAGAAACTATGCAGGCCAGAAGGGAGTGACAAGAAATATTCAAAGTAATGAATAGCAAGAACCTACAACCAAGATTATTCTACCCAGCAAAGCTATCATTCAGAATTGAAGGTCAGATAAAGAGCTTCACAGATAACAACAAGCTAAAGGAGTTCTTCACCACCAAACCAGTATTATATGAAATGCTGAAGGGTACTCTTTAAGAACAGGAAGAAGAAAAAAAAGGTAAAGATAAAAATTATGAACAACAAAATGACAACAAATACATATCTATCAACAAGTGAATCTAAAAATCAAATGACTAAAAAATATGATGAACAGATAAATTGGTGAATATAATACAATCAGGGGCATAGAAAGAAAAGTGGACTGATAATTCTCAGGGGGGAAAGGTATGTGGGGGGTGCGGGAAGAGACTGGACAAAAATTGAACACCTATGGAGGAGGACAATGGGGTGGGGGGGAGGGTAAAGGCATGGGGTGGGGTGGGAACCCGATGGAGGGGAGCTATGGGGAGAAAAAAAGAAGAACAACTGTAATAATCTGAACAATAAAGACTTATTTAAAAAAAGAAAAGAAAAGGCAGATGTTAATGTTTTTCCTATTACAAGATCATTTCTTTTTAGAATGCATGGTTATTTTTCCTTCCTCTGCCTAGTTTAGTGGTGGAAAGATTGAGGATTGGGGCTCAAATGACCCTGCATTTTAATCTCAATTCTACCACTTACTAGCTCTGGTGTTGACCTTCAGTCTCCCTTAGTGTCAGTCCCTTTGAAGCATAAAAGTAATCCCTCTTTTGGATTACTATTGCTGTTTGAAACTGTTTTAGAAATCTCTGCTGTTTTGAAATTCTCTGCTGTTTTTCCCCTCTGTTATTTTTAGACTGTAAAATAACTTTGTTTTTGGCTTGAATAGAAAAGATAAACTTAATTGTCTGACCTTGCAAGCTGGTCATCTAACATAAGGGACTGATAGGCTGATATTGATGCCAGGTGCCTGTATAGATATGATACTCAAGGTTACAATTTGTCTATATGGATATGACAGGTGTTTGCTAGATATGATATGTACTCAAGGTTACAAGCTGTCTATGAGAATAACTTACACAAAGAACTATAGGATATAAAAAGGAAATACTCCTTCCTGTGTTTGTTCAGAATTTGACAGAGGTAATGTGCTCTGAACTTTCGTGCAATAAAAGACTCATAATTAATTGGCTTGTTAAGGCATCTGGTATCTAGCTTGCTGATCTGCGATACAACACCTTCATCTCTATTGAGACTAATTATACTACACAGGTCTGTATTACCAAATACACAGGGCTGTGGTGGGGATTAATAAGAAAACATTTGCCAAAGAACCTTGTATAATGCCTGACGCATATTAAGCACTCAGTAAGTGGTATTCATTATTATTTAATAATTATTGTAGCTTATATGAGAAGTTAAAGATATACACCATTCACAGTGCTCTACAAATAGTACCATGTTTCCAGGGGTTTTGATTGTGTCAGCCAGGCTAGTCTAGGTTTTGCTGCAGTAACAAACACTCTCCACATGAGCCACAAAGGTACCCCCTGATCATCATGCAGTCTGCTCCTGTAGTCCTACCTCCCAGAGCCAGGAAATTGGAGCAGCCAGTCTCTGGAACACTGCCGGTAGAGGAAAGGGGTCTTCTATCAGCATTAGATGCTGTGGCTTAGAATTGACACATATTATTTCCATTCAAAAGTCAGGGGTCAGCGGCTGGCGTGGCTCAGTAGTTGAGCATTGACCTATGAACGTGGATATAATGGTTCAATTATTGGTCAGGGCACATGCCCAGGTTGCTAGCTCCATCCCCAGTAGGGGGCGTGCAGGAAGTAGCCCATCAATGATTCTGTCTCATCATTGATGTTCCTATCTCTCACTCCCTCTCTCTTTCTCTCTGAAATCAATAAAAAATATATTTAAAAACAACAAACAACAAAAGAAGACAGTGGTCAGAGCTCTGGTTACAGATCCCACCCAACCAGAAGGAGGACAGGAATATAATCCTACTATGTGTCTAGGAGCTGGGGAGGTGGAGAGGGGGAAACAAGAAAATATGACCAATAGACATAGTGACTACCACAATGATTTTGAGAACCACCGCCCCGCCCAGAGGGATGGGGTAGTCAACAGGAGGGGGTAGGAGGCAGAGGGGACCAGGAGGATACAGAGGGGCCTGCACGGCATGAGATCTGAGTCAGTGGGCAGGGCTGAGGCTGGAGGAGCCTTCTGCCCCTGCTCATCTGGACTCAACCCAAACTCATCCTGGCCATTGTGCTCTGGAGGCCAACAACCAGCGCTGTGAGGAGGTGAGAGTCCCTGCTCTGAGTATGGATGGTGACTGTGAATGTGACCTGCCGCCCTGGCCTCCAGCTGATGGGCCAAAGTATTTCTCTGGCTCCACCCCTCCTGCTCTGCTGGTTTCCGGGACCTACTGGACTCTTCTCACAGTTTCAGGAGCCCCAGGAAGTATGAGCTGTGCTCTCACCCAGACCCTTTCCTGGTGCAGCCATCGATAGACGTCACCTCTCCACCTGAGGCTTGTGGGTTTCCTGTTACTGCTGACCTCAAAAGCAGCAGCTCTGTCCATTGTCCTCCAGGTCCCCAGGCTGCAGACACATAGCTCCAGCAGCAGTGGTGTCTGTGCCAACCACGCCACCTCCCGTCCCTGTTGAGGCTCCTGGCAGCGTCCAGTGCTCCAATGCCCAGCTTTCCGACCACAGCCCCTTTCTCACAGGATTCTGGCAGGAAAGCCGAGTGGCCACACTGCAGTTCCATCAGTGTCCTTTCAGAGTGGCCCTCCCTCCCAGCCACAGCCCTGCAGGCTCAGGTCCCCTGCCCCAAATACTCTCACCCACACTTTCCTACCCATCCTCTTCAACCCTTGGTGCCCCCTCTTCAGGGAAGCCTTCCTTAACTCCTCACGCTAAGCCAAGACCCTGATATAAAAGTTCTCTCCTTAATGCTGGACTGGCAGGAAGAGATGGAGGATCCAGAAGAATTGATTCCCATGGGTCAAAGCATTTCCAAAGAGCAAGCACATTCTTCATGTGCCTCGTGAGAACTGGTACCTCGCCCGACAGGCTGCTCACACATCCTTGTGCTCTTCAGAGGGCCCATCAGACACGTGGGCACTAGTGAGGAAGCCTCTGTGTGTTTCCAGCTTGCCCCACTAAGGTCAGGGAGGTCAAGGTCATGCTGACCTGAGTGGGCCAGAAAGGAACCTTCTCCTTTGCTCTGTTTACCTTGGTTGACTCACCTTGCTCGTATCACAGAGATCTGGTGTTTCCTTGTCGGTGTGGGTTTGGTCCTAACTGTGGCCCATGAAGGACAAAGCCCATGAGTGCTCTCCGGGGGCCAGTGTCCCTCAGTCCAGCTGCAGGGAATCACTTCCCAAATCAACCCTCAGTGAGCCTTGTCTCAGCTCTGCCCTCAGGGGACCCCAGCCTCCAACAGGTCACTTCTGGCTGGTGGAGGCCTCCGGCTTTTGTGCAGAGTGATGGGAAGCCCTTGAAGAGCTGGAAGCAGGTGCTTGATAAGATCTGTATTCCTAAGGGCTGTTCTGGCTCAGTGTGGACAAGGGCAGGGGCAGTGCCACAAGGGCAAACACAGGAAGACCATGTGGAAGCTCTTGCAGGAGTAAAATGTGAGGGTAGCTGGGGAGAAATGTTTGCTGTCTCGCTGTTTCTCTCTGTCTCTCTGTTTATCGATGACCCTCTCTCACACCTGCAAACAGGCCCTTCTGATCTTAATCAGCCTCATGTCCTACAGTTGATCCTGGGCCCCAGCTGCTGGGCGAGGAAGCCACCTGTGTTCAGCCCAAGCCACCTGTGCAGAAGCTTCCCCCGGGTGTCCCAGCAGAGCTTACGGGGCACCGAGGTCTCAGGGACTTGACTGGATGGGAGAGTGGGAGCCCAGTGAGTGAGCAGGAGGAGCAATGGAAGATTTGATCCCTGAGTTCCTGGAGGACAGGCTCATGGGGAAGGGAAGCCAGGAACCCAGAGCCCAGATGAGCCCACTAATCCACACCAGAAAGGCTCAGTGTACCAGTCCATCTTATTGAACCAAAGTCTACAGAACACAAGGTGGGAGAAACAGAGGGTCCAAAATATCATCGTGTCCACACCACCTCCCCCACTGATAGAGAGGCTGTGTCTCAGGGCAAAATTGGTAAATCTCCTTGACCTGCTGCAAGTATCTGTGTTCTCTTTTCTTTAGTTTTCTTTTCTTTTCTTTTCTTTTCTTTTTTCTTTTCTTTTCTTTCACTGTTCTAAGAGCATTTGCAGTTTCATTGTAATTTCATTGGTCTCTCAGAGCATCCTGGCCCCAATGAGCAACAGCAACTTGTCAAATGCTCCACCCACTCCGCTGTCATCACCACCACCATCACGGCCCCCATCATCATCATCATCATCATCATCAAGAAGTCACTGCCTATATTGGATAACATTGTAATAACTATGAATGATGCCATATGTCTGCTAGACTTAGTGGGTGATCACTTTCTATATTGCACACCCAAAACTAATATTGTATGTCAACTGTAATTGAAAAATAAAAATTTTTAAAAAGTCACTGCTGAGCACAATTTACCATAGTGAAGATCTGGAAACAACCTAAGTACCCATCAGCAGATGAATGGATTAGAAAACTGTGATACATCTACACAATGGAATACTATGCTGCTGTAAAAAAGAAGGAATTCTTACCATTTGCAACAGCATGGATGGAACTGGAGAACATTATGCTAAGTGAAATAAGCCAGTCAATGAAAGAAAAATACCACATGATCTCACTCATTTATGGATAATAAAGACCATTATAAGCTGATAAACAAAAATAGATACAGAGGCAGAGCAGTATCAAACAGACTGTCAAAGTACAGCGGGAAGGCTGGGGAGGGTTGGGGGGTGTGAGGGGGGTAGTAAGAGATCAACCAAAGGACTTGTATGCATGCATATAAGCATAACCAATGGACATAAGACACTGGGGGGTAGGGGAGGCCGGGGGAATGTCAAGGGGGGGGGGAGAGGAGACATATATAATACTCTTTGTAATACTTTAAGCAATAAAACAAAATTAAAAATAATAATAAAAAATAAAAATAAAAAGTCACTGCTGGGGGGTGCGGGTAGCTTGGGACAGGTTAATGGGGGGAAAAGGAGACTTATGTAATACTTTAAACAATAAAGAATTCAAATTAAAAAAAAAAAAAGAACATACAAATCCCCTGGCTACTAATGCAGTTCTTTAAGAACATACTTTATTATGAATATGTATTTGGGCACCTTCATTCATAATTCTCAAAGCCATAACTGTACCTATTTCAACACAAATCTGAGATTTTAAGGTCCATGAAGGTTTTTTATCTTTGTTTCCTGATGTATCCCCAACATTTAATAGTATGTTTCTAGATTTATGCCTTGAGCTCCCTAATTGAAAATTTGTTCTATCATTCTTACTGCATTGACAATGTAAGGTTTTGGTAGGGACTGAAAGAGAAAATAAGAGGAAGCATGAATTACCATATATTAATTGGTTATTATTTCTAATAGCAAGAACTTCAATGCCTTTAGTTTGTGCCTATGCAGGTATAGAAAATGAATAATAAACAATTCATTATCTTTTAGAATTTAGTTTTTTAATGAAGTTGAATAACTAACTACTGTTTGTCCAATAACATATGCGAATTTCTATGTAAAACATAAGAAAATTTCTGTAATCTCTTCTTTTGCTGGGGAAGATGTGACCATCCTTGGGTCTCTTGAATAATTGCTTGGACCACTTCTATGCCACCCATAGTGTTTCAAGGCCAATGTACTTGATCTATTCATATAGGCATGTTGCTCTGTGGATTGTGTACTAATCAGGGAATTGTTAAAACACCTGTGATTATACTTTTAGCTGTTTGGTTACACAATCATTACTATTTTTCATTAAACTATAGATAGTAATTTAGAAAAAAAAAAAAGTCACTGCCTACCTAAGATGTACTGCTGGAAGACAAAGGTGAGCTGGAACTGGAAAGCAGGGCTAGAGACCAGGACTGGGGAGAGACGGGGTTCCTGCTGGGACGGTGAACCCTGGGGAGGGCCAATCCAGGAGCCACTGAAACTCCCATATCCCAACTCAAACTCTTTGGCCTTCTTCCATAGTCAACTTTTTAGTAATTCGGGCCTTCTCAGTGCTTATTCCTCTACTTCTCTTTCTTTATTCATGACCCCAATGTCTTTTTTAGTATAAATAAATTCCCCCCACCCCCCACTCTCTTGTCCCCTCTCTTCCCTGATTCCAGGTCCAGGTTCCTTCCTTCTCTTTGACCCACCTGCCATCTGCATGAACCTCTCCTTTGCTGAGCTCAACACCTTAACACGCAGTTAAATCCATTTTATCTCACCGGCTTTTCCCTTCTAAGTGTTATATTGTAACTCAGAAGACGCCTTAATCCAGTGGTTCTCAACGTTGGCTGCACATTAGAATCACATGGGAATCTTTTTATTTTTTTTATTTTTTTAATTAAATCTTTATTGTTCAGATTATTACATTTGTTCCTCTTTTTCCCCCCCATAACTCCCCTCCTCCCAGTTCCCACCCCACCCTCCACCCTCACTCCCCACCCACTGTCCTCATCCATAGGTGCACAATTTTTGTCCAGTCTCTTCCCTCATCCCCCACACCCCTTTCCCCCCCAAGAATAGTCAGTCTATTCCCTTTCTATGTCCCTGATTCTATTATAATCACCAGTTCATTCTGTTCATCAGATGATTTATTCACTTGATTCTTTTTTTTAATTAAATCTTTATTGTTCAGATTATTACATTTGTTCCTCTTTTTCCCCCCATAACTCCCCTCCTTCCAGCTTCCACCCCACCCTCCGCCCTCACTCCCCACCCACTATGTTCATCCATAGGTGCACGATTTTTGTCCAGTCTCTTCCCGCATCTCCCACACCCCTTTTCCCCCCAAGAATAGTCAGTCCATTCCCTTTCTATGTCCCTGATTCTATTATAATCACCAGTTCATTCTGTACATCAGGTTATTTATTCACTTGATTCTTAGATTCATTTGTTGATAGATACATATTTGTTGTTCATAGTTTGTATCTTTACCTTTTTCTTCTTCTTCCTCTTCGTAAAGGATACCTTTCAGCATTTCATATAATACTGGTTTGGTGGTGATGAACTCCTTTAGCTTTTCCTTATCTGTGAAGCTCTTTATCTGACCTTCAATTCTGAATGATAGCTTTGCTGGATAAAGTAATCTTGGTTGTAGGTTCTTGCTATTCACCACTTTGAATATTTCTTGCCACTCCCTTCTGGCCTGCAAAGTTTCTGTTGAGAAATCAGCTGACAGTCATATGGGTATTCCCTTGTAAGTAACTGAGTTTCTTTCTCTTGCTGCTTTTAAGATTCTCTCTTTGTCTTTTGCTCTTGGCATTTTAATGATGATGTGTCTTGGTGTGGTCCTCTTTGGATTCCTTTTGTTTGGGGTTCTCTGCGCTTCCTGGACTTGGAAGTCCATTTCTTTCACCAGGTAAGGGAAGTTTTCTGTCATTATTTCCTCAAATATGTTTTCAATATCTTGCTCTCTCTCATCTTCTGGTACCCCTATAATTCTGATGTTGGTATGTTTGAAGCTGTCCCAGAGGCTCCTTACACTATCTTCGTATTTTTGGGTTCTTTTTTCATTTTGCTTTTCCGGTTGGGTGTTTCTTGCTTCTTCACATTTCAAATCTTTGACTTGATTCTTGCGCTCCTCTGGTTTGCTGTTGGGTGTCTGTATAATATTCTTTATTTCAGTCAGTGTATGCTTACTTTCTAGATGGTCCTTTATCACACCATCGAGGGTCTCATTAGATTTCCTGTACATCTCATCAAGTTTATCGACAGACTCTAGAAGCCTCTTGAGAGACCTTAAAAGTGTGGTTTTGAACTCAATATCCTCCCTTGATAGTTTTGTCCTGTTTCTTTGTCTCCGAATTTTTTACACTTTCTTGGTACACCCCCTAGTGGTTTTTGTGCGCAGTCTTGTTGTAGTTAAGCCTTGATTGTTATAGTTAATACTAGAGGGATTTGACCTCCAGGCCGACTGGCTGTGATAATCAGCAGTGTCTGCACTGGGAGAACTTCTGTCCTCTAGGGAGGTGCTAATCTAGCCTTTGCCTGAGGCTATCCGGCAAATGCCTCTGTGCAGGGCTTGGGCGGGGCGGGTCCCACGGGATCAACAGGGCGGAGGAGGGAGCAGTTATGGCTGCTCTCAGTCCGTCCCCAGGGGCTCTGCCTCTCTGTCCCAGCAACAGCTGCAAACCTCGGAGGGTCCGTAGCCAGACAGTCCTGCTTCTCCCGTTTGAGTCTGGGTCCCTAGAGACTCGCCCGGATCTGGAGCTCTGAGTCTGAGGCTCCCTCCGGATTGAAACAGACACCTCGCCCTCAGCCACCAGCCCGCGCCGCGTGCACTCCGCACCTTAGTATTTTACTTCAGCACTGCGCCTCCTCTGATTCTCGGTTCCTCCTAGTTGTAGAACTTCCATTCAGCCAGCCTTCCTGTGATGATGATGTCCGTTCCGTCTTTTAGTTGTATTTTTGAAGTGGTTGTTCGAGGCAGCAAACTCTGGCGTTAACCTATGCCGCCATCTTGGTTTCTCCCTATTCACTTGATTCTTAGATTCACTTGTTGATAGATGTGTATTTGTTGTTCATAATTTGTATCTTTACCTTTTTCTTCTTCTTCCTCTTCTTAAAGGATACCTTTCAGCATTTCATATAATACTGGTTTGGTGGTGATGAACTCCTTTAGCTTTTCCTTATCTGTGAAACTCTTTATCTGACCTTCAATTCTGAATGATAGCTTTGCTGGATAAAGTAATCTTGATTGTAGGTTCTTGCTATTCACCACTTTGAATATTTCTTGCCACTCTCTTCTGGCCTGCAAAGTTTCTGTTGAGAAATCAGCTGACAGTCGTATGGGTACTCCCTTGTAGGTAACAGACTGTCTTTCTCTTGCTGCTTTTAAGATTCTCTCTTTGTCTTTTGCTCTTGGCATTTTAATGATGATGTGTCTTGGTGTGGTCCTCTTTGGATTCCTTTTGTTTGGGGTTCTCTGCGCTTTCTGGACTTGTAAGTCTATTTCTTTCACCAGGTAAGGGAAATTTTCTGTCATTATTTCTTCAAATAGGTTTCCAATATCTTGCCCTCTCTCTTCTTCTGGCACCCCCATAATTCGGATGTTGGTACGCTTGAAGCTGTCCCAGAGGCTCCTTACACTATCTTCGTATTTTTGGATTCTTTTTTCATTTTGTTTTTCCGGTGGGTGTTTTTTGCTTCTTCGTATTTCAAATCTTTGACTTGAATCTTGCGATCCTCTGGTCTGCTGTTGGGAGACTGTATAATATTCTTTATTTCAGTCAGTGTATGCTTAATTTCTAGTTGGTTCTTTATCACAACATCGAGGGTCTCATTAGATTTCTTGTACATCTCATTAAGTTTATCGGCAGTCTCTAGAAGACTCTTGAAAGACCTCAAAAGTGTGGTTTTGAATTCTATATCCAGCAGCCTGCTTTCCTCCATTTCTGTCATTTGTGTCCTGTTTCTTTGTCTCGGCATTTTTTATGCTTCGCTGTGTCGATAGAGTGGCTTTCTGTGCTAAGTGTCCCAATTACCTGAGGTAGACACTCTTGATGCACCCCCTTGTGGTCTTTGTGTGCAGTCTTGTTGTAGCTAAGCCTTGATTGTTGTAGGTAACACTGGGAGGGATTTGACCTCCAGGCCAATTGGCTGTGAGAATCAGCTGTGTCTGCACTGGGAGAACTTCTGTCCTGGATCTCTAGGGCAGCGCTAATCTAGCCTCTGCCTGAGACTAACCAGCAAATGCCTCTGTGCAGGGCTTGGGCAGGGCGGGTCCCAGGGGATCAACAGGGTGGGCCGAGCGAGCAGTTATGGCTGCTCTCAGTCCCGTCCCCAGAGGCTCTGCCTCTCAGAGTCCCAGCAACCGCTGCAAACCTCAGAGAGAAAGCTGCCCTCGAGTTCCGACCGATGCCAGACAGTCCCGCTTCTCCCGTTTGAGTCTGGGTCCCCAGAGGCTGGCCCAGAACTGGAGCTCAGAGCCTGAGACTCCCTCCTGATTGAAACAGACAACCGCACCCTCAGCCACCAGCCCGCTCCACACGCACCTCCGCACCTTTGTATTTTACTTCCGCACTGCGCCTCCTCTGAGTCTCGGTATGCTTTTCTCTTTCCTTCTAGTTGTAGAATTTCCCCTCAGCCAGCCTTCCTGTGGTTCTGGGTGATGTCCGTTCCATCTTTTAGTTGTATTTTTGAAGTGGTTGTGCGAGGCAGCAATCTCCGGTGTTTACCTATGCCGCCATCTTGGTTTCTCCTTGGGAATCTTTTTTTTTTTTATATTATTATTATTATTTTTTTTTATTTTTCGCTAAAAGTATTACAAAGGGTATTACATAAGTGTCCTTTTCCCCCCCCCCCCCCCGCCCTTGACAAACCCCTGCCCTCCCTTACCCCCCAGTGTCTTATGTCCATTAGTTATGCTTATATGGATGCATACAAGTCCTTCGGTTGATCTCTTACTCCCCTCCCTCCTGTCCCCCAACCCTCCCTGGCCTTCCCACAGTAACAAAGAAACAGAATTTCTGGAGGATGAGGCCCAGAAATCAGGATTTTAAAAAGATTTCCAGTTGATTCTAATGTGCAGCCAAGGTTGAGATCCACTGCCTTACTCAATAAGCCAAATTTATTTGGAGTCTTTTTCATTTCGCTAACACTAGCAGGCCCACAGGAAATATTGCTTCTCAAATTCTGGGGCCCAATATGGTGGAGTCCTTTCTATTTATACGTTTTTCAGCTTTTTGTCTTCCGAATTTGGAACAAGACTTCCGGACCTTTTGAGTAAAAGTCCTATGTGCTGGGCCAGGGCCGTGAGACCATACCTCAAGGCCTGGCCTGGCGCCAGCACTGACAACACTCTCTGGGGCATAGTTTATGGCCTCTCTGGAATGGGAGTAGTCTTATTTTTCCCTTTTATTTAAGCACCCAAACGTTTACAGAAGCCAGAATAGCAGGGTTAAAATTTTAAAGGGCAGTTTTTACCCAAGATGGAGGTTACTATGCTTCCTAACAAAGTCAGTCCATGCCTTTGTCTCCCACACACTCCTGCTCCCTGCTCTGTCTGGGGATCATGAAGTCAGGTTCGCCTGTAGACTTTCGTGAATGCGGGTGAGTTCTTCCAATCTCCTCTCCAGCTCCTGAGCCTGCTGCCTCAACTCTTTAGCTGACTGAGCCTTTGCGCCCTTATGTAAGTGCACTGACTCTTTCACTATGTTCACTGCATCCACGAGAAGGAAAACACCTGCAGCGGCTATACCAAAGACCCTGGCTCCTTTGCTCATGGCCAGAACAGTGCCCCCAAAAGCTTTCTGCACCTGCTTGCCACCTTGGGCTGACATTGCCCCCGTGCTCATGAAGCTCCTGGCCTCAGCTGCTAAGAGAGGATTGGATTTGGCCAGATTGAAGGCACGAGCATTCTTCACAGTATCTTTCAGGGATTGGTAGCAATTCACTGCAAAGGAAGCAATTTTGGGTGTGCTGCGACTTACAACCTTCTCGACCACCTTCTCTGTGTCACTGCCAGTTGGCACTAGGCGGCTGGCTTCGGCTTTTGCTGACTTGTTCTTTGAATACTCCACGATGCCAGTGGTCACACCGGTCACAGCAGCTGCTGCCCCCAGTCCCGCCCCAGTGGCCGCAAGCACCAGACTAGCTCCTGCTGTCACAGGTGCCAGAGACAGGCCAACGATGGTCAGGATGCCAGACACAATGCCAGTGGAAGAGGCCGCCACTTTGGAGATGGTGCAGTCCCTGTGCACCTTGTCAACCTCATCCGCAAGTGCATAGAGCTTTCGTATGCGTTCCTCAAGGTCCTGTTTCACCTGAGGAAACTCCTTCATAAAGCTCTCCCCATGCAGCTGGTCTGCTGAGGGCATGTCTTTGTCCTCCTCGGCCATGAGTGCTTCCAGCTGGCGCATGTCTGCATAGAGTGCATCTGCCTCATCCCTGCAATCATGAAGGACAGGGGATTAACGAAGGCAGGTGTATGAATCGCTAGAGCTGAGACCACTAATTGGATGAGCTCATGCAGGAAGCCCTGTCCTCTATGGTGGGAACAGGTGTGTCTACCCAGAATCCCTCAGATGACACCACATTGGCAGCCCCCGTTCTGACTGGAAGCGGTCACTAAGCCACACTGCCTTCCCTCTGGTCAGGGTTACTCCATGGAGAAGAGAAGAGGGTCCCACAGGGAGGTCAGGAGCCCTCCAGCTGGCAGACAGGGTTGGAGGACATAATCACCCAGGGCCCTCTACCCCCAGCAGAGAGGGGATCAAATCAGGGAGGGAAGAAATGTGCCCCCTGACCCCCTGCACAGCCCTCCACTAGGCCCCTGGCCTCCTCAGTCCTGTGCCAGGTGCCTCAGCTGCCTCACTCTAGTCCCAGCCCCGCTGCCAAGCCTTCCTACCATCCTCCCACCTGGACCACCCTTGCTCCATCCAGATGCCGGGCTCTGCCCCTGCTCCAGGCCTCTCTGGGCCTCCAGACAGGATGACTGCACTTACTTCCTCGCCCTGGACCCTGCAGTTCACCCCAAGGCCTTCACCATAGGCCTATGAGACGGACTTGCTATTCCATTGAAGAGGGAGATGACATAAGCCCAGAGCCGGGCAGAGATACAGTCAGGATTCAACCCAACACGGAGCAGCTTCACTCCAGCTCTGCACCTTCCAGGCCAGCAGGACCCTGCAGAGTCTGTACAATCCCTTTCTTAGGGAGAGAAGGCTCTCTAGCCACAATCTCCAGGGACACAAACTGTGCCAGGATTTTTCTGGCTTGTCCCACAGGAAGTCCTGCGTGGCTCTCACATCCAACAGGAAGACCCTTGGGCCCTGTCTATTCCCAGCATCTTTTTAAAAGTTCATGTCAAGTGTCCACCTACTATGTGTCAGTCATTAGGCTAAACAGTTTACATGCATTATCTTATTTTCCTCACAATGAAATGGAACAGATGAGTAAGACAGAGAGTGGTTAAGTAACAGGCCCACGGTCATGTAACCCTCCCCCTGCAGGCCTCATCTCTTCTCAACCTGAGGCCCTTCTCTGCCAACGAATGATATGAAGGAAATGTTCCTCATGGACTGTTGAGAAGGAACTTCTTCAACCCCAAACTCAGGACCCTGCTGGAGGAGTGTGCCTGCCAGAGGAATCTAGATGCAGGGGAGATGGGGTGACAACACAGGCATCCCCTGGAGGTTACCAGGACAGCTCGGCTGCAGCCACAAATCTCTTCCAGGATTCATCACTCAGCAGGCGCTGCAGTTTCACTTTGTCCCTTGGGTCCATTAAATACTCAACCACATCAACAAAGTCTTCGTCCTCTAGATGGAAAGAAAAAAGAATAAGGTTAGAAGAAATCATGGTAGAACGGAAATGGAATTGAGTATAAACAAAGTGGTTAAATGTTCATCTTCCTGAGCAGCTGTCACCTGGGGGACTTATTTTTTTTTTAAATATATTTTATTGATTTTTTACAGAGAGGAAGGGAGAGGGAAAGAGAGTTAGAAACATCGATGAGAGAGAAACATCGATCAGCTGCCTCCTGCACACTCCCTACTGGGGATGTGCCTGCAACCAAGGTACATGCCCTTGACTGGAATCAAACCCGGGACCCTTCAGTCCGCAGGCTGATGCTCTATCCACTGAGCCAAACCAGTCAGGGCATGGGGGACTTATTTTTTAACTCTGGGGAACTTTTGGTGAATCACCTGGTGTTATGGACAGAACTGTGCCCCCAAATTTATATATTGCAGGACTGACACCTATGTGACTGTACTTATTCATTTATTTTTTAATATGTCTCTATTGCTTTTTAGAGAGAGAAGAAGGGAGAAGTATAGAGATGGAAACATCGATATGAAAGAAGCATCAATCAGTTGCCTCCTTCATGCCCACTACTGGAGGTTCAGCTAGCAACCCAGGCATGTGCCCTGCATGGGTATCGAACCAGTGACCTCTTGGTTCATGGGTCAACACTCAACCACTGAGCCACAATGGCCAGGCCCCATGTGACTGTAGTTTATAATTAGGGTTAAATAAGATCATAAGTGTGGGACTAATCCAACATGAATGGTGTCCTTATGAAAAGGGGGAGAGGCACCAATACTTTCCCTCCCCCACTTGTTTCTATTTCTCTCTCTCTCTCTCTCTCTCTCTCTCTCTCTTTCTCTCTCTCTAAATCAATAACTCTTATAAATCTTTTTAAAAATGTGTGACTTTCAGGGATTTGGAGACTCTGGAAATGCAGATAAGGGACTGGGGACTGGTGTATATTTTGTGTGTACAGAGACATGCTCTAAATGTGTTTCCTGCCATATACACACAAGGGACATTATTCTTATTTCACAGACAAAGAAAGTGAAACTCAGACAGGAAAAGAAGGCCCAAGCCAAAAAGCAGAAAGCTCAAAGGTGCAATCAAAGGTCACTGGTCATATATTTCCTTACAGAAGGTCGAAGCATCCTTATGTTTCAAAAATGCATGTGATTTCTGCGTTCTACCCTAGAGTTCACCTATAGGATTTTTTATAAATTTGAAAATAATGTTTCAGACCACACACCACTGATGGAGTAAAACTACCAGGCAAATAGGATTCCTCCTGCTTCTCACAGTTGCTCCAAGGTGGGCAGTGTAGGGATGTCTTCAGGTGGGTGGGGGTTGGAGCCTCAGCTCTAACCCTGTGATCAATCAGTATCAGCTCTTCCCCTCCAGGCTGGTCTCAGGGGCCACAGCTCCCCTGGGCACGTCTGACCCCACCCTTGCCCACTTCTTAAACAAGAGGTCATCTTGTTTGTCCTTAGGAATGAATGGATCTGAGAGGCTTCTGATCTGTCCTCTCCTCCCTTATGCTGCAACAGGAACAAGTTTTATCCTCTCCTGGGGGGGGGGGGGGGGTGATTTGGTTGCCTAGGCAATGCAGTGTTGATGTGGGTGGGTGGAGGGGTGTTTTTTCCTTTTCTTGCTTCACCCACTGAGGGAGAAAGTAAAGCAGGGGTTTAGATAGAGGGAACCCAGAGCACTGCATCTGTGTATTTGTAGGCTAGGCTGTGGGTGGGTGTGGGCAATAACAAAGCGGGCCTCTGCAGGGGTATCTGAGATCAACAGAAGAAGTTCCTGCCTGACAGTCACACCTGGTACACAGGTGTTTATAATTGGGAGCACAGGTCAGGGCCCAGCACAGCTGTGGGAGGAGGCAGTATTTGGAGGGGAAGGTTTCCACCAGGAACTAGCAGGTTCCAGGTACAGTGAACAAGAAATTCCCACCTCCCATGGGCTGTCCTGGCCTCACTGGAGACATTTCATGAGTTGCTGAAGATGGGAGGCAGTGAGCAGCCTGAGGAGAGAGCCAGGAAGGAGGCCCTCCCACAGACTTCTGGTTGAGGGGACTTCCCTTGACCCTCTTGGGGGCTCAGGGACACTCATCAATCCCCTTGGAGGTTCTTGATTCTTGTGGAGCTTAACCCAGTGTGGAGGTGCCTCCCTTAATTCTAGATCATGAGCAGGAACCAGCTGGAGAGGAGGAGGCTGACTACCTGGGCAGATCTCATCAGCTTCTGAGGTCATGGTGTCAGCAGCGGGATCTCAGAGTTTCCCCTTCAGCTCACCAGTCTGTGTCCAGCTGGAAGGAGGTGTTGCTTCACCCTTGGGGAAGAGAAAACAAATTGTGGGGTTGAAGATGAGCCAGCTGAGCAACAGGGAGCAGCGAGGGGCTCTGTCTCTGGTGTTTCTTTCAGGGAAGGAAGGCCGAAAGTGCCAGATGGACTCAATGCACTGTGTTCCCATCTGCTGGGCTCTGCTGGCTACTAGTTAAGAGAAGGTACTCACCTCACTCCAGCCCACTCCAAGCCCAGTGACAGTTCCCTTGTCCTGTGGGGGCAGAAGGAGAAGACCATTAGACAAGGAAACACACAGCTGAGGAGTCATAAAACCAAAGAAGTAGCAACACCAGACACAAACATGGGAAGGAAAGATGGAAGGAATGTTTTGGAAATGATTTGAGGTTGGGGACATTGTGTTGACTAATCACTCAGCTAATACTGATGGTGTGTCTACCACAGGCTCCTTACGAGTTCCCTCACCAAATACTCTCACACATTCCACGTGGTGGGCGCCATGGTGGCTCCCATTGGGACGTGGAAGAAACCACCACAAAGTCTAGGTTTTCACCTGAACTCGGGTTAGCCCCAGTCTCACAGTAGTGCTAGAGCTAGGACTCCAGCCCAAGTCTTTCCGATCCCAATCCCATGTTTGTGAGGACTACGCTTGACTCTCTTTTATATACAAAAACGTTTATTAATGCGTCTGTGTTACTTGCAAATGACTCTTCTCATTCTCAAACGATGTCTTGCACCCTATGCCAAGTCTCTGTGTTGATCAATTCCTGGGGCTGTAGCTCCCAGGCCTGCACCCCTCTTGCTCCTGCAAGACCCTCATGCCCTAAGGCCCTGGGGTCCTGCGGCCCTGGCCCCTGCTGTGGGCGGCCCAGCCCTCCTGACGCTGCCCGGTCTCTCTGCTGCCCACGCCCACTGGTAGATGTTAGCTTGTTTTCAGTTCTTTGTGAAAATAGTGCAGAAACATCCTTCAGGCATAAAAGTTGGTCTGCATTTGAGATTGCTTCCCTTAAGATATTTAATAAATAGAACGACTGGGACAGAGGGTATCGCCATATAAAAATTCCTTTATGCCTAGAGCCACACTCTAATGCAAACAAATTGCACCAATTTACATTCATGCTCACAGGATATAAGGTGTCCATCTTTTCCATCTCCCAGTTCATAGTACTTTTCAAACACACACACACATACATCTTAAAAATCATAACATTTACCACCTTAACCATTATTTTTTAACATTTTTTATTTCTTGTCTTTTTAAAAAATATATATTTTATTCATTTTCTACAGAGAGGAAGGGAGAGGGATAGAGAATTAGAAACATCGATGAGAGAGAAACATTGATCAGCTGCCTCCTACACACCTCCTACTGGGAGTGCCTGCAACCAAGGTACATGCCCTTGACCGGAATCGAACCTGGGACCTTTTAGTCCGCAGGCTGACATTCTATCCACTGAGCCAAACCAGTTAGGGCTACCTTAACCATATTTAAGGGTACAGTTCAATAGTGTTAAATTATATTTACCCTGTTGTGCAACCAGCCTCCAGAACTCTCTTCATCTTATAAAACAGAAACTCAATACCCACTAAACAATAACTCCCCATCCCCCCTCCCAGGCCCTGCAAACTGCCATTCTACTTCCCATCTCTATGGATTTGAGTGCTTCATATACATGGAATCACACAATGTTTATCTTCCTGAGACGGCTTTATTTCACTTAGCATAGTATCCTCAAGGGTCATGCAGGTTGGAATATGGGCCAGAATGCCCTTCCTTTTTAAGGCTGTAATTTTTCTTTCTTTCTTTTTTTTTAAATACATTTTATTGCTTTTTTACAGAGAGGAAGGGAGAGGGACAGAGAGCCAGAAACATCGATGAGAGAGAAACATCAATCAGCTGCCTCCTGCACACTCCCTACTGGGGATGTGCCCGAAACCAAGGCACATGCCCTTGACCGGAATCGAACCCAGCACCCTTCAGTCCACAGGCCGACGCTCTATCCACTGAGCCAAACCAGTCAGGGCAGGCTGTAATTTTTCTTAAAGCGTTTTTGGGAAAGTTTATTTGAGCCAAATTGCGTGAGATCTAAAATGCTCTGGAGAATAACAGTCACTCAGCTTCTTCTCTGCATCTGAAATGAAGGAGGGGATGTAGGGAAGGTTACATGAAGTTGGGAGAAAGCAGGTGGGGATTGGATTTCAGGACAGTCAACAAGAGTGTGGTCTCTTCTTTAAAAAACAACAACCAGCCGAAACCAGTTTGGCACAGTGGATAGAGTGTCGGCCTGCGGACTGAAAGGTCCCAGGTTCGATTCCGGTCAAGGGCATGTACCTGGGTTGCGGGCACATCCCCAGTGGGAGATGTGCAGGAGGCAGCTGATCGATGTTTCTCTCTCATTGATGTTTCAAACTCTCTATCTATCTCTTTCCCTTCCTCTCTGTAAAAAATCAATAAAATATATTTTTTAAAAACCAACCAAACAAACAAACAAAAAAAAACAACCAGAAATGTTTTTATTGACTTTACAGAGAGGAAGGGAATGGAAGAGAGATAGAAACATTGATGAGAGAGAAGCATCCAGTGGCTGCCCCCTACATGCCCTCTGCTGGGTTTCAAGCGCACAGCCCGAGCATGTGCCCTGCCTAGGAATCAAACTGGTGACCTTTTCATTCACAGGCCAACACTCAACCACTGAGCCACACTGGCCAGGCCAGATTGTACTCTCTTGAGAGTGGTTATTTCAAAGGTGAGTTCACCTAGATGCACAGAAACAATGGGCAGGGCTTGCTTAAGGAAAACAAACCTTTTACTAAAAAGTATATGCCTGGGATGTGACCCCTGCCATGACCTGCCAGCTAGGAATTTATGATCGCATCACCCTGTGAGGTTAGTTGGCATAGAACCCATTTTTCATCCACGGTCCCCCTTTTGATGCCAAGTCAAGTTGAAGGATGCGTGGATGATCAACCTTTTGGTTGGGTAGTGTGGTCTCACAGCGCTAGGAGGGCTCTTTCTTAGGAAGTGTCAGTGTCCACCTTTTCTTGGTGACCATTGGGATGGGGCAATACTGTAATCCTGGGCTCTGGCCCTGGCTGGGTAGCTCAGTTGGTTAAAGCATTGATCCAGTATGCCAAGTTTGTGGGTTTGATAATACAATGCACATATGAATGGCACATGCAAGAATCAATCAATGAATGCATAAATACGTGGAACGATCGATGTTTCTCTCTCTCGACTGAAAATCAATAATAATGAAAACACTCTGGATCATTTCAGTTCTATGAACTATCATGATGGAAAGAGACCTTTCCATGGAGAGGATTCTCTCAGTTCTGTCTGGACTATCCTGCCTTGGAGCCCAGGGAAGAAAGGAAATGCTGATTGTCTGTAGGCGATATTTTAAGAAGCAAAACAGCCTTTATCAACTACCCTCCTGAGACCTGCCTGACACAGAGAGCCAAGGGACTTGCTGGTATACTAATAGCTGATACTAAGGTGGCTCACCTGCGTGGTCTTTGCTCTGCCTGGGAATGCTCTAAGACTTTGCAAATAATGGTTCACATTCTTTTAATAACCTTTGAACTGTGTACCATTTATATCTATAAACACAGGGCCAGGTCTATTGTCTGTTGCCCCTCCTGACCCCGGGTACCCTCTGCGCTCCTGGCACTGATGGCTCAAGCCTGGGGTGTGTCCCTTGTTGGGGACACAGTACAACCATCCACTCAACCATACAGCAAACCACGGTTTCACTCCATTTGGTTTTCTTGTTGATGTTGATGAAAAAATTATGATTCGGATTTCACACAAATTCCCCCACTGATTTAATGTACTTCTGGCAGTTCTATCAGCTTTCTGAGAGTTCCATTTATTTCCTCCTGTCTCCTTCCTGCAGCCATCAAATTTTTATATGAGGAGAAAGAGGAAGAGAGGAATGTGAAAATCTGATTCTGATGCCTGGCCTTGAGCAGGACATCCCAAAGCCGCCCCTCCCCCAGGTGGGGCACCCAGGTGTGGGGCTCAGGCCCAGCTCTGTCCAGCCCCTCCCACTCCTGCTCACTACCTGCTGCCAGGCACTTTGCTTCCTGCACCAGAGGCTCCTTGAAGGCTGTAGGTACCATTACATCTGTCCTGCATTAGGAAGAAGACACATACAGATGAAGAAGACACATGCAGATGAAGAAGAGGAGGAAGAACAAAAAGCTTCTACAACCCTGCCCGTGTGGTGCAGGTCTGTGCACTGAAGGGGGGAGGTTTTGATTCTCAGTCAAGGGCACGGACCTGGATTGCAGGGTACATCCCTGAACCAGGTGAGGGCACAGGGCAGATGTGAGAGAGAACAATTGATGCATCTCTCACACATCAATATTTGTCTCACTCTTCCTCTTCCTTCCTCCCTCCCTTCACTCTCTCTAAAAATCAATGGAAAAAATATCCTCCATTGAGGATTAATAAAACAATCAAACAATCAAACAAACAAACAAACACACACAAAAGCTTCCTCAAAAATCAATCAATCCCAAAGGAATCTAAATGTAAAAGCAAAAGGAGAACTATAAACGTGGGGAAAGAAATGTTAAAACTCATGTTGAGTTGCAGAAACATAGCTAATCAAGACGCAAATCCCAGAAGCCATAAAGGGAAACTTTGACTGATTTGACTTCTTAACAATTAAAGACGGCAAAGGCTACCATCAGCCAAGGCAGAGCACTGTGAGAGGCCGGGGCACTGTGTGCAGTAGGTACGTAGAGCACAGGTGACTCGCTGTCCACACCACACAGGAGCCTAGGGATCAATATGGAGAGACTGAACCCAGATTCTTAAACATGGGGAGACACAGGAAGAAATCATTCTCCAAAACAACAATGAGGTACCATCTCACACCTGTCAGAATGGCTATCATCAACAAATCAACAAATGACAAGTGCTGGAGAGGATGTGGAGAAAAAGGAACACTCGTGCACTGCTGGTGGGAATGCAGACTGGTGCAGTCACTATGGAAGACAGTATGGAGTTTCCTCAAAAAACTAAAAATGGAACTCCCATTTGACCCTGTGATCCCACTTCTAGGAATATATCCCAAGAAACCAGAAACACCAATCAGAAAGGATATATGCACCCCTATGTTCATAGCAGCACAACTCACCATAGCTAAGATCTGGAAACAGCCTAAGTGCCCATCAGTAGATGAATGGATTAGAAAACTTTGGTACATCTACACGATGGAATACTATGCTGCTGTAAAAAAGAAGGAACTCTTACCATTTGCAACGGCATGGATGGAACTGGAGAGCATTATGTTAAGTGAAATAAGCCAGTCAATGAAGGAAAAATACCACATGATCTCACTCATTTATGGATAATAAAGACCATTATAAAGTTATGAACAAAAATAGATACAGAGGCGGAGCTGCCTCAAACAAACTCTCAAACTATAGCGGGAAGGCTGGGGTGGGTTGGGGGGCAGGAGGCAGGGGGGGGGCGGTAAGAGATCAACCAAAGGACTTGTATGTATGCATATAAGCATAACCAATGGACATAAGACACTGGGGGGTAGGGGAGGCCAGGGGATTGTCAAGGGCGGGGGGGAAAAAGGAAACATATGTAATACCCTTTGTAATACCTTAAGCAATAAAAAAGAAAGAAAGGAAGAAAGGAAGGAAGGAAGGGAGGAAGGAAGGAAGGAAGGAAGGAAGGAAGGAAGGAAGGAAGGAAGGAAGAAATCATTCTCAGGGAAGGGGCTTGGCAGCGTCAGGCAGCTCCTGGGGGCAGAGTAGAGCCCACACCTCCTGGTGCTGGAGGCTAAGGAGGGATGTGGTGTGAATAAGGCAACAGCTCCCAGGTGTGTCTCTGCTGTACAGACACAGGGATCTGGGCTCAGTCTCCTCCAGCTCAGGCACACAGGACCACCTCCTATGTCGCCCACCCCCCACGGTTATGAGCCAGGCGGGCCAAGAGCAGGGAGGCAGAGCCCACCCACCTCCTGCTCAGGGTCTCAGTGTGGCACCCGGGGCCAGTCATTCCCCTCTCAGGGCCTCAGTTTCCCACAAGGCCCGGCACTAAGCTGAAAGGGTGAGTAAAACAAGGTCATGATTTGAAATCTCAAAGGAAATCCTTTGTCCCATCAGCCTCAGGGCAGCCAGGCTGCAAGGAACAGAGGCTCTTACTCACCTATTGTCCCCCAACTTTTCTGCTTCCCCCGGCACCCCTCTTCCTTTGGGGTCACTGGCTCCTGTGTCAGGGAGTCCAGGCCTAGCTGAGCTGGAGGGAGGATGTGAACCCACCTAAGCAGTGTCCCCCTTCCTCTCCACTGTTAGGGGCACAGGGGTGGGGAGGAAGGTCAGACAAAACTGGTTCCAATCTGGGCTCTGTCACTGCTACATGTGCCATTTACACCCTCCTCAGGCTTCGGTTTCCCTCATCTATACAATAGTGACAAGCTCCTTGTCTTAGAAAGTGTGAGGATGAGAAGATGGGAGGGGCTCTTACCCTCCCCACTTACCTAGAATCTCCCTCTGGAAGATTTAAGACAAGACCCACTTGTTCTTAGCTGTGCACATCCACTCGGCAGCTGTGTCTGCACAAACACCTCTGGGTCCAAGGTACCTGGAAAGCCAAACCGAAAGCAAATGCCCAGGTTCTGAGAAGCTCAAGATCAACCACATTACCCAACCTGCACTGCGCCAGGCAAGCCCCGCCCTGCCTGCTGACGCCTTAGAGCAACCCCAGGTCTGACCTCCCAGGTCCTTCTCCGCTCAGCCCATCTTGCCTCCCTCAAGTTTCTAGAACAGGGGTGGGCAAACTTTTTGACTCGAGGGCCACAATGGGTTCTTAAACTGGACCGGAGGGCCGGAACAAAAGCATGGATGGAGTGTTTGTGTGAACTAATATAAATTCAAAGTAAACATCATTACATAAAAGGGTACGGTCTTTTTTTTTTTTTTTTTTTTAGTTTTATTCATTTCAAATGGGCCGGATACGGCCCGCGGGCTGTAGTTTGCCCACGGCTGTTCTAGAAGGAAGACCTGCCACAGACAGACAGTGGGATCCTGGGCAAATTTCTCCCTCTACCCCATGGGGTTGTCCCCAGAACCCTCCTCTCTCCTCCTCCCCCTCATGCCCCCAAATGCCCCCCTTAGTCACCCTTCTGACCCCAGCAATGAGCACATCCCTGAGCACAGCAGATGCTCACTGCCTCCTTGCATTGCCTTGGTCCCTGCTCCTACTGAAGGCCCTGCCCAGGCTGTTTCCAGACATTTGCTTTTGTAGGTCCTTCTGCCAGGAGCACCTGCTTCTCCACCTGGAACAACATGCTCACCCTTCAAAGCCCAACTCTGGGCTCACCTCCTCTGAGAAGCCCTCCAGCATCTTCCTCTCCCAGAGGCCACTGTCCCCTGCAGGCTCTGCTCCCCTGGTCCCTAGGGGAGGCCCAAGGCCACTGTGTCTGCGTCTCCCCTGACCCTTTAGATCAGGCCTCTCTGAACCTGTCGCTGGTGGCAGGGTCAGTGCCTCAGAATCACGGCGACCTGTCCGAGGAGGCCCTCCCTGGTGGCCATGGCCGTCTGTGGGAGCACAAGTTTGTGGGCGTCGGCAGAGAGAAACCGCTGTTCCCTCTCCGGGCCCCTTTCCTCTTGACAGCAGATCTTTCTATAGGAAGCCCAGTGTCGCCGTCACACAGAAAAGTCTGAAAACGGAAGAAACGCAGGGCTGAGTCAGTGCCAGGCACCGTGCGGGCACCTTCCAGGCCTTTCCTATTTGATTCTCATGCCGGTGCTAGGAATCACCACCTGGATTTTACAGATCAAGAAACAGGAGGGAAATGGCTTTCCAGGCGGGGCTGGGCGTGGACCCCAGAGGCCAGCATGGCCCCTCAATGAGACCTGCTCATCCCGGACCAATGTCCATGGGCACCACGGCCACCTCCCCCACTTTTCAGGGAGGGGCGGCAGAGTGATGATGGTACTGCATGAGGACCACACACCAGAGCCTGACATGATCCCCCAGCAAAGGCCTGGTTTCAGAGAAGAGGAAGCCAAGGTGAGGGGAGAGGTGGGCCTTGCACCAGGCAACTCAGGGGAGGGGCCAAGACTCAGAGCAAGTGTCACAGTTGGCCTCTGGCCCTGTTTACAGTTATTTTTTGTCTTGTTTTTCCTGTAACCTGCCTTCCTCCTGGTTCCTCCCCCTTTCACTGGCCTGACTGCTGCTGGACACCCCACATGCCCTGCGAGGTGCAGAATCACGCCAGAGCCAAAGGAGCGGAGTCCTATTGTCCAAAGGGCCCTCTGATAAGAATGCAGAAAAGACCCCAGACAGATGTCTGTGGGCTCGGTGAACAGACTCTCCTGGCAGAACAACTGGGGGGGGGGGGGGGGGGTAGCGGGGGGTAGAAAGCCATATGAGGTGAGATGGGCGCCTGTTGGCATGAGCTGAGATCACCCCACTTAGGGACCCAAAAGACCCAGTGACTATTAAGTTGGGCTCAGCTGGACCCCCAACATCACAAGGTCACCTGGGATGACTACAGCTCAGAGGTGGGGTCTTGGACAAATTCTTTGGTCAATAAGCCATCTCAGCTCCCAGGCAAGCCCTGCCCATCCTGCCTCCCTCAGGATGTGAGGAAAATCCCCACTCAGGGGAAAAGTAACCCCAGAATCACAGGGAAAGGGGTCTGGCATGTGCCACCAGCATCGTCTGGTGGAGCCTGGAGGAGTCACCAGCTGGAGGCACTCAGCCAGCACCCTCACCCAGCCCGGCCCAGTCTTTCCAACACGTGGGGAGGGGAGCTTGGCTCAGACACGCTGGACACAAAGAGTTTTGCTTATAGGGCAGTGGGAGTGGGCAGGAGCATGTAACCCAGGGGGCTGGTGCTGTCATCACAGTGGCTCGCCGACGGCACCTTGGGCTGCAGAGCACAGAGCACTGAACTCCATACCAACAGCACCTGCCGACCTCATGGTAAGTGGCCACTGGCCTCAGCCCTTGTTGCCAGGCTGCCAGCATCACCCAGGGGACAGCCTCCTTGTCTTTCCTCAGGTGGCAAAACTGGGCCCCGAATGAGGAACAAATGTCAACGTAGGGTCAGGACTGAGAATAAAGATGACAAAACTCAAACCCATAATGTTAGTATTTTTGTGTTGAAGTCAAGACGAATACACTGTGTTTAATTTCAATGAACGTACAATGTGTAAGCGAACTGGGCACATTCTCAGTTACCAGATTTTAGATGTCAATTTAAAACAGGAAATGGAGTAATTTATCTCAAATAACAATTGTAAGTTGAAAATCACTCTGCTCAGAGCAAAGGCGGAGAGGAGGGAGCCTCAAGTTCATCAGTTCCCAGCACAGAAGGGGTGGGGAGTGGCGGGCAGGGGTACAGAGGCGGCTGTGAAAACCACGCCATCAGACACCTCCGAGGCACCACCTCCCAGACTTTAGAAGTAATAACATCCTGTTTCCGGAGGCACCACCTCCCAGACTGTAGAAGTAATAACATCCTCCTTGGCTGGTTGGCTCAGTGGATACAGCTATGGCCCTCGGACTAAAAAGTCCTGGGTTCAATTCCGGTCAAGGTCCTGTACCTGGGTTGCAGGTTTGATCCCCAGCCCTGGTTGGGGTGCAGGTGGGAGGCAACCAATCGATGTGTCTCTCTCACATCAATGTTTCTCTCGCTGTCCCTTCACTCTCTCAAAAAAAATCAATGGAAAAATATTGTCAGGTGAGGATGAACAACAACAACAAAAGTAATAGCATCCAGTTACTGAGAAAGTCAAGATGGCTGCTCCTCAAAGATTAACCAGAGAATGACATCACGATCCAGCACTTCTCCGCACGCCCCCCCAATTCAAAGCAGGGTCTCGAAGAGATACCTGTCCACTCATGTTCATGGCAGCATCACTCACAACAGCCAAAGGGTGAAGCTACCCAGGTGTCCATCAGTGGGTGAATGGATAAGAACTCTGTCACACACACGATGGAGTATTATTCATCCTGAAAAGGCCATTCTGACAGGCTACCGCATAGAGGAACCTCAAGCACAATATGCTTACCTGTAATGTCATCACAAAAGACAAATGCTGTATGACTCCACCTATGAGGTACCGGGGTAGACAAGTTCACAGACAGGAAGTAGTCAGGGGCTGGGAGGGGAGGTGAGGAGACCTGGAGTGTTCCATGGGGACCGATTTCCAGTTTTGCAAAACAAAACAGTTCTGAGGACCACCAAGATGGCGGCATAGGTAAACACCGGAGACTGCTGCCGCAAACAACCACTTCAAAAATACAACTAAAAGATGGAACGGACATCACCCAGAACCACAGGAAAGCTGGCTGAGGAGAGACTCTTCAACTAGAAGTAAAGACAACAGCATACCCAGGCTCAGAGGAGGCGCAGTGTGGAAAATTGAAAGGTGCGGAGGTGCGCGCGCAAAGCGGGCTGGTGGCTGAGGGCGAGGCTGTCGTTTTCAATCAGGAGGGAGTCTCGGACTCTGAGCTCCAGATCCGGGCAAGTTTCTAGGGACTCAGACTCAAACGGGAGAAGCGGGATTGTCTAGCATCAGTTGGAACATGAGGGCAGCTTTCTCTCCGAGGTTTGAAGCGGTTGCCGGGGTTCTGAGAAGCAGAGCCTCTGGGAACGGGACTGAGAGCAGCCATAACTGCTCCCTCCGCCCGCCCTGTTGATCCTGCCCCGCCCAAACCCTGCGCAGAGCCATTTGCCGGATTGCCTCAGGCAAAGGCTAGATTAGCACCTGCCCGGAGGACAGAAGTTTCCCCGGGCAGACACAGCTGATTCTCACAGCCAGTCGGCCTGGTGGTCAAATCCCTCTAGTATTAACTACAACAATCAAGGCTTAACTAGAACAAGACTGCGCACAAAGACCACAAGGGGGTGCACCAAGAAAGCATAAAAAATGCGGAGACAAATAAACATGGCAGAAATGGAGGATATAGAGCTAAAAAACGCAATTTTGAGGGCTTGCAAGAAACTTGATGAGAGCCTCACGAAAACTAATGAGACTCTCGATGCTATGATAAAGAACCAACTAGAAATTAAGCATACACTGACTGAAATAAAGAATATTATACCCAACAGCAGACCAGAGGAGCGCAAGAATCAAGTCAAAGATTTGAAATGCGAAGAAGCAAAAAACACCCAACCAGAAAAGCAAAATGAAAAAAGAATCCGAAAATACGAAGATAGTGTAAGGAGCCTCTGGGACAGCTTCAAGCGCACTAATATCAGAATTATAGGGGTGCCAGAAGATGAGAGACAGCAAGATCTTGAAAACCTATTTGAAGAAATAATGACAGAAAACTTCCCCCACCTGGTGAAAGAAATGGACTTACAGGTCCAAGAAGCACAGAGAACCCCAAACAAAAGGAATCCAAAGAGGACCACACCAAGACACATCATAATTAAAATGCCAAGAGCAAAAGACAAAGAGAGAATCTTAAAAGCAGCAAGAGAAAGACAGTCAGTTACCTTCAAGGGAATACCCATACGACTGTCAGCTGATTTCTCAACAGAAACTTTGCAGGCCAGAAGGGAATGGCAAGAAATATTCAAAGTGCTGAATAGCAAGAACCTACAATCAAGATTACTTTATCCAGCAAAGCTATCATTCAGAAGTGAAGGTCAGATAAAGAGCTTCACAGATAAGAAAAAGCTAAAGGAGTTCATCACCACCAAACCAGTATTATATGAAATGCTGAAAGGTATCCTTTAAGAAAGAGGAAGAAGAAAAAGGTAAAGATACAAATTGTGAACAACAAACATGCATCTATCAACAAGTGAAGAATAAATAATCTGATGTACAGAATGAACTGGTGATTATAATGAATCAGGGTCATAGAAAGGGAATGGACTGACTATTCTTGGGGGGGAAAGGGGAATAGGAGATGGGGGAAGAGACTGGACAAAAATCTTGCACCTATGGATGAGGACAGTGGGTGGGGAGTGAGGGCGGAGGGTGGGGCGGGAACTGGGAGGAGGGGAGTTATGGGGGGGAAAAAAAGAGGAACAAATGTAATCTGAACAATAAAGATTTAATAAAACAAAACAAAACAAAACAAAACAAAACAGTTCTGTGGATGGATGGTGGTGATGGCTGCACAATGTGAATGGCCGCAATGCCGCCGACTGTACCCTTCAAAATATACCTGAGGGTATATTTTGGTGTGCATCCTATCACGATTTTCTCAACATTTAATTCACCTTAAGAAGCCCAGCCCTTATAGGAAAGAAATAGCAGCATTGAGCCCTTTACACCCTGGGAAGCCTTGTCACCCACACAATTCTAACTATCACACCGTCTGCGAGGAAAACATGTATCACACCTTCCCAAACAGAAAACCGCGGTTCCCACGGGGTGACATGCTGGCCCCTGGAGGGAGGAAGCTGCTGGTCTGGTTCCTGTTTCGTTGTGTTTTGGACCATATGCCATTTCCCTACAGCAACAGAAGTCCTGAAAGTGTCATTTTCTGCCCTAAATGCTCCCTATTGGCTCCAGATTTGTCAGAAAACGTCCACACCTCAGCCCTAGCTGGGTAGCTGGGTTAGTGTCGTCGTGACATGCCAAGGTTGGGGTTCGATCCCTGGTCAGGGCATGTACAACAGTCAAGCAATGAATGCATAAATACGTGGAACAACAAATTCATGTTTCTCTTTCACTCTCTCTCCCTGCCTCTGTCTCTAAAATCAAACAAATAAAAAATTTTTTAAAAAAAGAAAGAAACGGCCCCCGTGAGGTAGGGACGGCCCCGGTGAGGTTGAAACGGCCCTGGTGAGGCTCAGACGACCCTGGTGAGGTTGAGACTACTCCAGTGAGGTTGGGACAAATAAAGGGGACCAGTATGGACTGATGAACAGGGGTAGATACAGAAGCAGAGCAACATTGAACAGAATGTTAAACTACAGTGGGAAGCCTGGGGAGGGTTGGGGGGGGGATTAAGAGACCAACTGAAGGACTTATATGCATGCATATAAGATTAACCAATGGACACAAGACACGGGGCGGGGGGGGGGGCGGGTGGGGGGTAGGGGCCGGGGGAATGTCAAGGGGGGAAAAAAAGGAGACATATGTAATACTCTTTGTAATACTTTAAGAAATAAAAATTATTAAAATAAAAAAAAAGAAAAAATAAAAATAAAAAAAATAAAAAAAGAAAGAAAACTTCCACACCCGTTGGTCAGGTTGCAATGAGGTGGTGAACCGGAAACCCAACCCAGGAGCGTCCGATGTGAGAACCAAGGTGAACGAATCAGGCAGCCCGGAAACCAAGTTACTGAAAAGAGGGACAACCCCCCATCCTATGAGGCCTGGTCCCACCTCCCTCTCAGGGCACCTCCTGCTGCTCCCTCCCTAGGGAGGAAGTGCACCTGCTCAGGGGCTCGACTGGTCAAAATGTCCTGTCCAGCCCCGCCAGCTTGGCTCAGTGGTTGAACATCGACCTATGAACCAGGAGGTCAACGTTCAAATCCGTCAGGGCACAAGCCCTCTTTGCGGGGTATACATATCACACATTAAAAAAAAAAACAAGAATGTCCTGCCCTGGCTGGTTGGGCTCAGTGGATAGAGCATGGCCTGCAGACTGAGGGGCCCGGGGTTTGATTCTGACCAAGGGCACAAACCCGGGTTGCTCGCACGATTCCCAGTATGGGGTGGCAGGAGGCGGCCGATCAATGATTCTCTCTCATCATTGATGTTCCGTCTCTCTCTTCCTCTGAAATCAATGAAAATACATTTATATATAAAGCACGTCCTGCCCAGCGGCACCCAACTGTCCTTAGCAGCCCCGCTGGCCAGTGGCCCAGGCTCGCGGCTGGAGTCCACCCCTCGCGTCACGTGGGTGCCATCTCCCTTCTCTGAGGAAAACCTTTGCTCCCTCTCCCTTTTGCAACTGCGGGGACATTGGTCTCCTCACTTCCCTTATCCTCCTGGTGAGCAAGGGCCTGGTTTATTTATGCTCTGCCTTTGTTAAAAGAATGAATGAATGAGCCCAGCTTTGACAGTCCCATGAAGGGCCTCCTGCTCCAACACCTTCAGGCCCACCCACCAAGTCCCCATTCCTGCTCCCAGGGCGCTTGGGCGCCCTCCGTAGGGCAGACTCTGCACTGTCTGATGACTAAGGAAACCCACGGAACTTAGTACCTGTCTCTTCCTTAAGCACACAGCAGGTGCTCAATAACTAATGACCTAAGGCTTAAAGGAGACACTCCTAGCTTCCTTGGCCCAGGCCCAGCCTGCCTCTCTCTCTCTCCTTTTCTGCATGGCTGCCGCCCACCCAGGCCCGCCCCCAGCACGCTGCCCTGCTGGCAGCTTCCAGGATGCAGCACGCAGGTGCCCGCTGCACAAACACAGCACAGTGCCTCCAGCCCTCGCTGCGCACAGACTCCACAGACACAGGCTCATAGCACATGGACTCTTTATTGTGACGCTCAGTGGAAACCTCTGGAACCAGCTTCCTGTAGTGGTGACAGCTGCAGCACATGCTAAGGCACTTTTACTCTAGAAAAAAGGGTGGGGTGCGAGTTCATTCACTCCTTTGTGACAGCAACTGGGACCTGAATTCAGAGCTTTGGAGGCATATGTAGCTTTTACACAGCTTCATGATTTGTGGAGTTTGTTTCTTTAAAAAAACACCTTCTTTGCCATAAGTAAGTCTAAATGCAGCATATACATAACAGTTAGGAATACAGGGAAATCAGCAACCAGTGCAGACCAGTGTAGGACACGCTCCTCTTCTAAACAGGCTCCAAAGGAAGGCAGTGACGAAGACCGGGGGCTTTACCATTTATTAAAGGGGGAAGAAAACCTTTTACTTTTCTCCTTTCAAAAACATCTGTGCAGATGGTGGGTTTCTCAATGCGACCGAGTCAACGGTGCCGATCAACGACCCTCGGGCCCAGTCCTGGAGTAGGTCAAGGTCGTGTGGGAGGGTCACTGGCCCCGTCTGATGCCCTGGCTGTCAGATCTGGGACAGTCCCTTAACCATTAAATATATTTGGTCCCCAAGAGTGTTGGGAGAAGCCACTGCTGGCCTTTCCAGCTTGCCCCTTAGGCCCTGTCTGCGGGCCCCCGGCCTGGCTGTGGCAGGGCAGGCTGCCCTCCGCAAAGGAGGGGAAGGGGTCATCATTGCACTTGAGACGTTCTAGAATCAGGAAGGGGACAGTGCACTGCCCAGTGGGGGTGGGGAGGAACGATTCCCCCTCCCCCCTCATTCTGTGCCCTGCACAGAGGTGGCGACCCTGGGCCTGCTCTGGCCGAACCACCCAGAGCCCACGGGAAGGGGCCAGTGGGCAGAGGGTGTGAGGTCACCGCGTGTGATTGCCAACAGCAAAGAAGGGGGTGGGGAAGAGCTGGTGGCAGAGGGGGTAAGGTGACGATTCTTCTGGGGTGTTGGGCTATCAAAACTCCTTAGTCTGAAGAAAAATAGATTCGTAGAAAACTCTCTTGCCCGCCCCCGGCGGCTGCCCTTCCGGCCTCACCACCTTGCACTTTTGGCAAGAGGAGGCCAAAGACCCTGCAGGCCACTCTGTCCCCAGCCAGGGGCCCAGGGCCCTGACTCTTTGGTATCAGATTCTCGGGGTGGGAGGGAGGGTGGGGAAGCGAGGGCAGGCGAGGGGAGGGCGGCAGCAGAGAAGCCAGAGGCCCTCACAGGCGGGGCAGGTGGAGGCACAGGCCTGAGGTCCCCTGGCCTGGTGACAGGGGCTGGGGTCACGGTCACAGCAGTCCCAAGGAGGTGAGGGGTGCTGCAGGGGCTAGAAAGGGGAGGCGGAGTCATCCGTTGGTCGTTCGGTCTGTCTGTCTGTCTGTCCTTCTGGGGCAGGAGGCAGAGAGGTTATTCGGCGGCTTTGGCCTCTGCCCCGTCGGCTTTGCCGTCCACCTCGTCGTCCGAGCACTCGCCAGTGCCTTTCCGAGCCATCCGGCGGGGCACGACAAATGGCAGGTCCCCACGCCTGCAGGCAGAGGCAGAGGGTCAGAGGGCCAGCCAGGGTGGCCCAACACAGCTCACACAGCACAGCGACCCCTAGAGGCAAATGGGCGCCTAACATCCCACAGGAGAAGCAGTGCTGGCCTCTGGGGCCATGGCCTCCACACAGGCCAGGCCGGCTCTCAGGGAGCAGGTGGTTAAAGTGGAAGCAAAACCCACCAGGAAATCAGGACGGATGCCAAGGGGGAAAGGCCCTAGCAGAGATGGAGTCGCCTTCTGCAACATGCCTCCCTTTCCTCAAACTTAGTATAAAACAGAGACGGAGAGACACAGGAACGCAGTGTGGGAAGCCCAGCACCTTCCTCCCACCTCGTGTAAGAAAGTAGTATTCAATTTAAAAAAAGCAGTATCCAATGCTGACCAAAGGTCTGCATGCGTGAAAAAGGACTGCCGTGAACAGCAGGCGGCGATGAGACTGGGGAGAGGCCTCCCCGCAGCCGCTTCAGACTTGAGTGCTCGCACTCCCTCCAGAAGCGCGAGAGGCCCTCTGTCCTGCAGGTGCGGTGAGAGGGCAGCAGCTGCGTTCAGCAAGCGCTCACGGCACCGAGCATGGGCCGGACCCGCAGCTGCCTCACACCTTCTAGCTCCAAACGTCCAGCATGGGACCCTTGCCACCGGACTGGGAGCGGCCGCGGGAGCAGACTTTGCAGATGGGATGGAGTAAGTGACCTAGACTTCAATGCCCATCCACAAGGCGGGGCCAGAGCCGAGAGGGCAAGCAGAACCCGGGGCAGCGGCCCTGATGCCACTTTCTCGGCCTCCAGGGCTGTGCTCACTGACGTCGAGAACGAACTCACTTGCGAAAGCAGAAATCACGGGAAGGGGCCGGCGGAGGCAGGGCTCACCTGAGCTTGTTCTTGAGGGAGCTGACCTCCCGGTTCATGGCGTCCGCGGTCTCGGTGGCGTCCTCCAGCTCGCGCTGCAGTTTCCTGCGGGAGGCGTTGGCCCGCTGGGCCTCCTCCTCGGCCTCCTCCAGCTGCCGCTTGAGCTGCTTCAGGCGGGTGGACGCCTTGTCAGCCTGTGGGGATGTGTGGCCAGTGGCCATGGTTAGGCGTCCTGGGCGAGTGTGGCCTGTACGGCCCCTGGCCAGCCCACCGCTCTGCCCACAAACACACCTGGTCCTTGAACTGCTCGGCGTTCCTGCGCTCATCATCCACCTGCAGCAACACGTCCTTCAGCTTCTTCTCGGCCCGGCGCACCTGCTTGCAGGCCGCCTGGCGCTCCCTGCCAGGCACAGACAGTGTGGCTTAGGGGGACACCCTCCTTCAGGGGGTCCGGCCACACCACAGGCTGGACCACCCACTCCTGACCTCACTGCTACTTCCCCCCAGGGAGGCCTTGGTGCTCAGGCAGCCCCTCTTTACTGGACACCCACTGTGAGCTTTGGCTTCTGGGAGGCACTTTAATTGGCCCCATTTCAAAGATGGGGAAACTGGGCCTCCGAGAAGAAAAGGGACACATCTCAGAGCATATGTAGCCCTAGGAAAAGGGAAAATTGAGATTGGGGACCCAGTGGGACCCCCATTACCTCCCAACAAGTCTCTGTCTTGCTGAGCCCAGACTGTGCCCAGGTGGTTGTGAACGTCTACCTCTCTCTCTGAGGCAGCCTAACAGACAGCCACACCCTCAACTTCAGAGGTGGGCCAAGGGCTCCTCAAGCTCTTCAGACCCCAGCGAAACGGAGGAGAGCCCGTCAGGAGGGGGAGATGAGCCGCAGGGACAGGACGCTGGTTCCTGACTACACCCAGAGGGGCCTGAAGCTTGCTCAGGTGACGGGAGAGGGAGACCTACTTCGTCTCGTTGTCCAGCTGCTCCTCCAGCTGCGCGATCTTGGCCTCCAGGGCAGTGATGGAGGCCTTGTACTTGGACTTGACTGTGCCCTCCATCTCCTGCAGCTTGACCTTGAGCTCCTTGTTCTGGCGCTCCATCTGCTGCCTGGCGTTCTCGTTCTTCTGAGCGTGGCTGCGCTCGAGGTTCAGGTCTGTGTTGATCTGATCGATCTGTGGGAAGAAGGGCTCGTGAACGGAGGAAGGCTGGGCATCCTGCTGGAGACAGACCCCACAGATCCCCTTATAACACCAGGTCCCCCAAACTTAGCAGGGCCAGGACATGCTCCCCTAAGCAATCAGGAAGCTGCTGGCTTGGCCGAGGTGGCGCTCAGGACCCACAGCCCGAGCACGGTGCGGTGCCGAGGGGGTGCCCAGGCAGCCCAGCCCTGCCCACCTGCAGGTTGGCCTTCTTCAGCCTGTCGTTCACCAGCTCCGTGTTGCCCTGCTCCTCCTCCAGCTCCTCCTCCAGCTGGGCGATGCGAGCCTCCAGGCGCCGCTTCTCCTCCAACGCCAGGGCTCTGGGGAGGCCGGGGAGGAGTGAGAAGGGGCCAGTCCCAGAGGGGGTGTACCCCCCACAACACCCACCTTTACTTAGTGGCTCACTCACCCTTTGCCGCTGCTGTTGGCAATCTCGTCGGCCAGCTCGTCCCGCTCCTGCTGGGCCTGACGCTTGGCACGCTCTGCAGCTGCCAATTCCTGCCATGAGAACCCAGAGTGTGACCCGCTGGCAGCCCGCTGCCCTGAAAGGCCACCCCTTCCCTTCCTGGTCCTCTGCAGTGCCATCCTCCCCAAGACCCTGGCGCCCCCTCACAAACCCCCTTCTGGCACCCCATCTAACCCCCTTCTGGGCCTGTCTCCTCCATGAAGTCCTTTCTCATGAGCCCCTCTGGCTCACAGGGCTGATTCCTCCCTCAGAGGTCTCAGATTATGCACCACAGGTTTAAAAAGCATCTAAGTGCTCGGAACCAGGCCTGGAGCGATGGATGTAGCGAAAAATAAGAAACCGGTAGCCTAATGGGGCATGCTGGTCCCTCTTCATCCCAGGTAGACCAGATATCAGGAGGGACGAGCTAGAGATGTGAGTTAGGACCCGGGTGTGAGGGCTCTGAAAGCCAGGTGGAGGAGAGGGACTTGACCCCCAGGGTGAGGGGCCATGGACAAAGGCCCTCATGTGACCATGGAGGGAAGGATCCCACCCAGATCCAGGCAGGAGAGCAGTCAATTAGCAAGAGCGGACAAGGACCTGCCTGGATGCCTGGCCCCCACTGCAGAAGACTGCCCAGATCCTGAGGAATCTATGTGCCTCATGTGTGATAGACAAGGGGACACTCGGCCCACAAGTCTCTGGGCGGGACCTCTCTTGGCCAGGAGGCCATTCACAGTGAGAGGTGGAGGTTACAAACTAAAATCCTGCAGGGAATTCTTTCATAAAGACCCACCCCAACTAAATCCTGGAGTTCCCCTGGTTTATCTTCAGCCCTGACCAACACGAGCCCAGTGGAGGCCCTGCACTGCCACCTGCTGGCCAGAGACCCTGATTGACCCTTTGGCCCTGATCACCTCCTGCAGCTGAATCATCTCGGCCTCCATGCTCTTCAGCTTCTTCTCGTTCTCCTTGGCCTGCGCCAGGATCTCCTCGCGGGAGGCCCGCGTGTCATCCAGCTCGCGCATGTAGTCCTTCATCTGGGCCTGTGGGGGGAGGAGACGCTTGGTACCTCCACCCTGACCCCAGTGGCCACTCATGTCCTGCCCACCCCACCTCCCACCTCTCACCCCCCACCCCCTACAAGGGACAACCACCAACAGGACCTTGTGGCTGCCCTTTTCCTTGACACCACAGGGAAAAAGCTTAACTAAAAGGGCATAATAGTAACCAAAGACAAAATGTTCCTTTACCCAGTGCCATTTTATACTTATTGACCGTCAGGATCTACGAAGCATACCCTGGGCAGTGTCGGTCACCGTGTCCATAGGACCCTCGTGGCTCATGTTTCACTTCCTACAACTGCCTGTTGGCTTAAATCCTGCACTCCAACCCCAAGCCCGCACCCCCACCCCCCCAACCTCCCACACCCCCTAATCTGCCAGGTTATCCCGACCACACTCAGGAGCACATTTCCTTTCTTCTTCGCCTGCCGTCTGTTTTAATCCTACAGATCTTGGTCAAGTAGCTTTCAGACTGCTGTTCCCACTCAATCGCTGGGCCTGAGTCCCCGTCTGTGAGAGGGGCTAAGGGCACCAAGACCTTCCTGGGATAGGGGAAGGCAGCACATCCGCGTTCACTGGCCTCCCCACGAGACTCCCAGCCCCACGCTGATCCCAGCAACACAGTGTGCGGCCAGATCTGCTGTGGTCGGGTCTGACCTCACCTGCAGCTTCCGCAGCTGTTTGATGGCTTCGTCGCGGTTCTTGTTGGCCGAGTCGATGTGGGCCTCTAGGTCCTTCAGGTCCAGCTCTAGCTTCTTCCGAGCGGCCACTGCCAGTGAGCGCTGCTTCCTCTCGTCTTCCAGCTCTGCCTCCATCTCCCGCACCTGGGGGAGATGCCGACAGCTCTGGAGGCCGGACCCACACACAGACCCGATGCCAGCTCTGAGCCCCGATGGGTTTGGCCTAGCTCTGTGAATCCATGGGGCTCAGGAGCCAGAGAATTACTGACAGAAAAAATCCTGATATGGTCACTGATTCCCCCACTTCCCCAGTTCAGAGGACTGGAAGACATGGCCAGGGAGCCTTCCACCATCCAGGTAGAGGAAGGAGAGAGGACGCCTGTGGAAACCTGGCAGGGCCGGGGACTCCATGCCCACCTCTGCCCAGAGGCCGAGAGCGCCCTGACCCTGGAGGAGGAGGGCCATACGCACCTGTCTGACCAGCTGCTTCTTCTTCTCCTCGCTCTGCTCGTCCCGGCCCTGCAGGTCCCGCTCGAACTGGGCCTTCATGGCCTGCAGGTTCACCTCCAGCCGCAGCTTGGCATCCTCGGTGGCCTGAAGCTCATCCTCCAGCTCCTCCAGCTGGGTCTTCATCTCCTCCACCTGCTGCTCCAGGGCCCGCTTAGACTTCTCCAGCTCGTGGACCTGCCACCGAGGGAACCCAAGTCAGGAGCAGAGGGACAAGAGGTCCCCAAGGCTCAGTGTCCGATCCCCCACTAATCCTCTGTGCTGCCCCACGCACCCCACTCGGCCCCTCCCGGTACTCACACTCTTGCCCACGTCGTCCTTGGAGCTCATGAGGTCCTCCATCTCCGTGCGGAACTGCTTGTTGAGCCGCTCCAGCTCTGCCTTCTGTTCCATGGCCTCCTCCAGGGCCCGGGCCAGTGACAGCGCCTTGGTCTCCTTCTCTCGGGCCTCCGCCTCTGCCCTGTCACGCTCCTCCGCATACTTGGCAGAGATGGTCTTCTCCTCCGCCAGGAGCTGGGAAAGATATGGGCGCCATGAGACTCGAGCAACGGGCTCTTAGAGCTCAGAACCTGCGCACCCCAGGCAGGTAGCACGTGCAGACTGTGGAGGAAGGTCCAGCGCTGGCTCTGAGGGGAGGGGCACCAGGAAGAACAAGCACAAGCTGCTGCCTGGGCAACCCAGCTGCCTCCCAGGGTGACAGGCACTGTCCTGTGTGTAACCGATGAGGGCAAAGATCGCCTCTGCCACCAGGATTTAGGTCTCTCGTTTTGTCACTTACTAATGTTTCTTTGTCCCACAGCTCCCTCCATAAGAACAACAGGAAACATGGCCGCTCAGGCCTGGGAAGGCTTTGTTCTCCTGAACGACCTGAAGGGTGTGACTCTGGCTGCTGTGGCCTCGCCCAAGGACGTGAGTTTAAATGCCCCCAGTGCCCATTCTTCACGTGCGCCTACCCTTGCTGAGCCTTATTTTCCCACCTTCCCATTCCCTTTGCCCCGTCCCTCATTTACTCCATGGACCTATTTCTTAAAGGACCAGCGAGTAAGCGCTTTAGACTTTGCAGGCTGTGTGTATGTAGCCACTGCCTGTCTTTGTGCTGATAGCAGGAAAGCAGCCAGAGATGCCAGACGAAGCCGCCTGGCTGAGCGCAATGCGCCCTCCGCCACAGCGGCATGAGGCCGGGGAGCTGAGCCCCGATTTCTCCCATTTTTTATCCCAGCCCACTGTCTGCCCGCTATATGCTGCCTCGGGTCCTTTAGAATGAGGAAGAGGCATGAACACATGCATTAAAAAATCGGTTCATTATAGAAAATATGAAAATCATAAGAAACCAGAAAGCGGGAGTCACTCCTAAGCCTATCAAATGAAGATGCCCTGCTCCGAGCACTTTCCTTTTTTTGTTGTTAATTCTCACCTGAGGATATTTTTTCCATTGATTTTTAGAAAGAGTGGAAGGGAGGGGGCGAGACATGGAAAGAGAAACATCAATGAGAGAGACACATCAACTGGTTGCCTCCCGCACACACCCTTACGGTGGGCCGAGACTTAGCCTGCACCTGAGGTACGTGCCCTTGACCGGAATCATGACCTTTCAGTCTGCAGGCCACCGCTCTAGCCACTGAGCCAAGCCGGCTAGGGCCGAACCCTTTCTTGCCAGGCCCCTCAACAAGTGGGAAGCCCACACCTCTGAGCGCCTGCTGCTAGTGACGGGATCCCAGGGCTCCCTTGGTGTCCACGGCCGAGGCCTGAAGCCCTAGCATTTGCAGAAGAAAGGAAATGAGGAGCATGCGGACGGCACACACCTGGTCAAACTTCTTCTGCTTCTTCTCCAGGTTGGAGACGCTCTGCCGCTGGTGATCCAGGTCCACGAGCAGGTCGTCCAGCTCCTGCTGCAGCCGCGTCTTGGTCTTCTCCAGCTTGTCGTAGGCGGCCACCTTCTCTTCGTAGCGCTGGCTCAGCCCCTCCAGGTCCTTCTGCAGCTTCCTCTTGGCTTCCTCGGCTATCTCCAGGCACCCAACACCATCATCCATCTTCTTCCTCATGTCGGTCACCTGGGCAGGAGCAAGGAGTAAGGAGACACTCAAGATGGCACCTGTGCCCAAGACGGCTGGGACTGGCCTGCTACCTCATGAATGGAGGCCAGGAAGCCACCAGTTATGGAGCCCTCCCTCTTCCACCGGCAAGAGAAGCAGTTTCTGCAGAGAGTGTTTGCCATGGACATGGAGTGGAGCGCAGGCCAGCTCTGCAGGGCCTCTCCACTGTGACCTACCCCTTACAGGGGCTCACCCAGAGGCGAGCATCTTCGTCACCTGCCCCAGGCAGCAGGGCCAGTGCCCTCTGGGGAATTGGTGTGCAGGAGCCAGGAGGACCCAGACACCGTCCTGCAGCCTCCTCCTTGCACCTGGACACAGAGCTGCCATCACGCGCACGTGCTGGCCACTCCTCCCCCAAGACCGTGGAGCGGACTGTGCACCCATGCTGAGCTCAGGGCAGGCCTCCCGACCGGGCACATTTAAGTCCCAAGACAGGATCTAGAACAGGGCTCTTGATCGGGTTTGGGTGTGGGTCCTCTGACAGTCTAGAGCAGACTACGAACTCCTCGTCATAACGTCCTGATACACATAGAATGTATGGACTATCAAGAACGCCAGTACAGGAATGTGGTGGTGCTCAGATATTTAAAAAACTGGTTGTGCCCCAAGTGCTTCTTTATTAGCACATCACACAGCAGCCTCCTGAAGCGCCAGGAGCACAGTGACGTCCCCAAAGCCCCGCCGTGGCCTGGCCATGGGGACTGAGTTCTAGTAAGCAAGGCCACAGGCACTATGACCGCCATGGCTGGCTGTCCCCTGGTATAAGGACGAAAATGCTAGATGTCAGCTAGAGACTGGAGAGGATAAAGGTGTCCAGCCTCCTCCCTCCAAGTTCACGGGTCCCTGAATTCTACCTGGGGACCCTGGGCTAAGAGCCCTGGGCTAGAGAGGGCAGGAGCACCCTGGGGAAGGGCACCCAGCACTGGCAGCCTGGGTGGACCAGTGGACCAGCAGACAGGGCCATGCCTCCCCAGCCTGGGCCTCCTGCAGCAGAGCTAGCACCGAACCTGGGCCTGGAGGGTGGTCATCTGCTTCTCCAGGTTCCGCTTGGCCTCCTCCTCCTCCTCCAGCTGCTCCTTCAGGGAGTTCTTCTCGTCTTCCACCTGCTTCAGCTTGGTGCTCAGGCTCAGCTTCTGCCGATTCTCCTCCTGCAGTAGCTCCTACACGAGGACAAGAGGGGTTCAGGGTCAGGAGGGACAGCGTCAGAGCCTCGCAGCCCCCACACCCCTGGCTGGGGGGCAGCTGGTCCCTCTGACTCAGTGCACAGCCAGGAAACCCTGCTGGGGAGCCAGAAGGACCCAGAGGTGATGACATGTAGGCTCCGCATCCTCCCAGGAAAGGTCCAGCTGCAGCAACCTGCTGCCACCCTCACCTGTGTGTCCTGCAGCTGGGACTCCAGGGTAGAGAAGTCCTTGGTGAGCTTGCTGGACTTGCTGTCAGACTGGGTGAGGAGGCCTGTCACATTGTCCAGTTCAACCTGCAGGGACAGTGGAGACAAAGGCATGAGGCTGACCAGGCCTGCCCCAGCTCCGTGCTTTCAGGCTAAGCTGAACCAGAAGCCTCGCCAAGGAGCCAGTTTGAAGCAAGAAAAAGAGCAGGAGCCTGGAGAACTGGGCCCCGGCCGAGGAGCTGCCGAAGGGACACTGCCCAGGCCCGGGTCCCGGAGAAGTCCTCACCTGCAGCTTGGTGACCTTGTCAGCCAGCTCCGTGCGCACACGCTCTCCGTCGTTGAACTTCACCTGCAGCTCCTGCAGCTGGGCCTCCACTTTCTTCCGCTTGTGCTCTGAGTCCCCTTTGCCCTGCAGCAGGGCCTTCACCTCGTTGGCCAGCTCTCCTCGCTCATTCTCCAGGGTCTGCTTGGCCTTCTCAAGGTTGGCTTTCACCTGGTAGGGAAGGAAGCAATGGTGTGAGAGGGGCATCATCCACGCCCTGTCACGAGGCTGGTCTTTCTAGTACCATTGGGAGAACAGCTGCCTCTGCCGAAAAAATGATGTTGGGTAAGTTTGGGAGGTGGCCTGCTTGCCAGCGCCCCGGACTCAGAAGGCTCGCACCTGATCAGTACTCATCACTCAGCCGGTGCGTGACACCCGTGCGTGACACCAGCACGTGTCCTGTCTCTGAGGCCTCAGCTTCTCCACCTCTACACCAACCCCTGCCCAGCCTCCCTCATGGGTAGAGGGAATGTTAACATGTAAGACGTTGTCACTGCTGATATGATGGCGTTAGTGATGATATTACAGAATGAAGGAGATTATAACTGTTCACAGTTAGAAATCCAGTAAAGCCTCTTTCAGATTTGATGTTCAAAGTCATGATGTAATGTTCTTCCAAAAAATAAAGTGGAGTTTACAGAACAAACATGACAATCCCATTCTAGTCTGCACCATGCTGGCCACAGGATCCTGGGCAAGTTCAAGGGTAAACCGTGAATGCAGAGGAATGCTGGGTAAAACAGCTAAAGGTCAAAGAAAGGTTTCAATCTGCAGAACTCAGTGGAAGTTGAAGGGAGACAGATGGACAAGACTTGTTTCTAAATTTTTGTTGTTGTTAATGCTCACCCAAGGATATTTTTTTCCATCGATTTTTTTTTTTTTTAAGAGAGCGGGAGGGAGGACAAGAGAGAGAAACATCAATGTGAGAGAGACACATCAATTGATTGTCTCCTGGGTGGGGCACAGGCAGGGCTGAGGATCAAACTTGCGTGCCCTTGACGGGGAATGGAACCCACGACCCTTTGGCGCATGGGCCGATGCTCTAATCATGAAGTCACACTGCCCAGGGCTCTAAAATATTTTATAGGAAACACTTCATAGGTTGCCACACAGAAGAGCTCTGACCGCGTGAGCTGCCACTGAGAGTGGCTGGGAGCTGGGAGCCACAGGAGGCAGCACTTGTCCTGTTAAGGAACTGCCAGGCCATCAGCTCCCTGGCAGAGAAACCAGCTGGGATTAATGTCCCCAGGGTTTTCCCCAGAAGACTCCAGGTGGAAGGTGTTCAAAGGGGACCCAGACTTCAGAAAAGGGACCCTCAGGTCCTGTGGAACTCAGGTTCAGGGTTGCTCCAATTCCTGGAAGCTTTCTCGTCTGGCAGATTGTTGAACAAAATAAAAACTGTATTTGAACAACGTACTGAGCCCCTAAGTGCTTTAATGCCATCTAAATGCTTCATATGTCATTAACTCCAACTGTCACATAAACGTATAAGACAGACCTATCATTACCTCCTTTACAGAGGGGGAAACTGAGGCATGGGGGTAACTATCTGCTGAAGTCACACAGCCGTTGAGGGCCAGAGTTGAACTCTGACCCCTGACCCCGGCAGTCTAGCTGGGGAGCTGCTCTGTCCTACAGGACTGGCCCGGAGAGGCAGCCAGTCTCCAGGAGGACCCGCCCCTGAAAGGTGCCAGACCCCCCCGCCAGCTGAATTCACGTCCCTGGGGGAAGCCCACGCACCCGCTTTGTCTGCTCCAGCTGCTCGGCCAGCTCCTCCACGGCCTGTGAGTGCTTCTGCCTCATCTCCTGGATCTGGGCCTCGTGGGTCTTGGCCTCTTCCTCGAGGGTCTTCTTCAGGATATTCACTTCCTGCTCACGTTTGGACCTGGAGAGAAATGCCCTCAGAATGGAGGCCAGGGAGCCTGGAGCGGGGCTGTCCCTGGGGCCAGCCAGTGCACTGGGCCTCCAGCCCCAGCTGTCCATCCTCTACAGGCGTAGGCACTACACAGGCTTCCGTACCCTTCAGCCTTAAAGCCCAGCCTGTCTCACCCACACTTCAAGCCAGGTTCTTGAATAGGGCTTTTTGGTAGAGAAGATACTGAGGAACCTACAGCTCCCACACTCAGTGTGTATTCACACCCACTCTGTGTGTATTCACACCCACTCTGTGTGTATTCACAGGCCTGGGAACCACCCCTTCCAGGCCTTGGCCTCCTTTCCCGTCTGTGGCTTGGCCAGTCTGCCCCATGGCACACCTGAGCTCCTGCTGGGCAGCCGTAGAATCCAGGGTGTCCTCCAACTCTGTCTTCAGAGCCTCCAGCTCTTCCCCAAGGTCCCGCTTCTGCTTCTCAGCTTTATTCCGAGAAGCACGCTCAGACTCCAGGTCTTCCTGCAGTTCAGAGATCTGAGATTCCAGCTCACGAATCTTCTTCAGGGCCATGTTCTTCTGGGTGGCTTCTTCCTCCACTCTGCCAAAGAAACCAACATCAAGATGAGGCCATTTCACCTTTAAGGAGCAGAGTTTGCAGATAAGGTTTTAGAGAAAAGCAGCCAAAGCCACTTGTGGCTGCCTGAGTCCTGGCCCTTAGGAGCCTCACTCAGCAAAAACAATATCTGAGGCATACCATGCCAAAGAGTTAAGGGCAATGCCACTTTGAGGATGGGAAAACCTCAAAGAAATCATTTCATTTTCCAAACTGAATTCCAGTGCTTTCAACATAAAGAGAAGTTCAAATATTAAATAAACAAATAAAAAGAAATAAATCACTACAGTCCATGAAGACTGCAAAAGAATAAAAAATACAAATGTGCCACAGATTTTAGGTGATAATGATGTATCAATGTAGGTTCATCAACTGTAACAAATGTATACCACTCTGGTGTAGGATGCTGATTGTGGGAGAAGACTGTGTGTGTGTGTGTGTGTGTGTGTGTGTGTGTGTGTGTGTTGTGGGGGTGGTGGTGGAAGGTATCAAAATTCTCTATACTGCTGGTTCAATTTTGTTGTGAGCCTAAAACTGCTCTAAGAAATAGTCTATTCTTAAAAAGGCATAAAAAAAGCATGCCTATAGTCAATGGCTTGGTGATCTTATGGATGACTTTTGGGGATTACAAACAAACAAATGACAGGAAATGTTTTGCTGTGAACTGGTTTCCACGACAACAGCAGAGCAAGTGCTCACAGCTCACTGAGGCACCAAGGCCCACAACAGGCAGCCGCAGGAAGTGCTGGCTCTGGCCCCCTGGTGGCTGATGCTCTGGCTCACCTGGCCAGGGCAGCCTGGACCTCCTCCTCTTTCTTGGCCAGCTGCATCTTGAGCTCGGCGATCTGAGCCTGGAGCTCGGCGATCTGGTCGCTGAGGTCCGTGGAGTCTCCCTCCAGCTTCCGGCGGGTCTTCTCCAGCTCCTGACGCTGCTTCTCCTCTCTTCGGAGGCGCTCTGAGAAGAAAGAACGGGGAGAAGCCGACAAAGCCCTTAGTGGCCATAGACCTTGTTGTCTTGGTTTTTAATTCCTTTTTGAAAATATATTTTTATTGATTTCAGAGGGGAAGAGAGATAGAAACATCAATGATGAGAGAGAATCCTGCACGCCTCACACTGGGGATCAAGCCGGCAACCTACACATGTGCCCTGACTGGGAATGGAACCGTGACCCCTGGTTCATAGGTCAATGCTCTACCACTGAGCCACGCCAGCTGGGCTATTTTTAATTCTTACGTAAACACTGCATATTATAAAATACACATGAGGGTTAAAGGGCCACAATACAGACACTCATACCAACTCCTAGATGAAGGAAAGAACATCACCATGAGCTGCCAGGTCCTGTGTCTGTCCAACCCCACCTGCTGCCCTGGACACACTGGCCTGCCCTGTGTCTCTGCAGAGGGCACAGTGGTTCCTGGCACAAGTTCGGAGTTCCATGATTTCCCCTATCACCCGAGTCCACTCCTCTCAAGGAGGAGGAGCAAGTGGTCCACAGACAGCCACAGGCCTGCAGGTCCACCCCATTCTCCTCACCATAGATCCCCAGGGCACAGGGAGACAAGGACACGATCTGTCACTCTGTCCCATGACAAGCAAGGACATTGCGATATGGGTCTAGCATTTGATAGTACACACAGCGTGTCCACAGCATTAGACCCTTTAGTTCTCACAAATGCCTTTCACTGTGTCCCCTTGGAGGTGAATAAAACTAAAGCTCATGGAGATGAAGTGAGAGGTACAAGATGACACAGCCAGGAAGCGGCAGGCTGGGTAGGGGTGGAGGAGGAGGTCTACCTAGAGCCTCTTAGGAAGTCTCCAAAGCTGGTGAAAGCCATGGTGCATGATAGAAATGCCAGGGCCTTACCCTGAACGCTCCTCACTTAGGGGTAGCTCCCTCCCAACCACACAGCACCGGTGCCTGCTGGCCCAGAGTCCCATCGGGACCAGATGCTGGACCCTAGATATTGAGGGCAATGTGTGGCTGGCTGCTGCAGACCCTGAGCCTCACCCATGTAGAGTGGGCATGACACCAGCCTGGCGCTCCTGCTCCCGGCAGTGATGCCCAGCCTGGCCCTGAGTGGTGGATGCCTCGGGCTCCTGCCCATCACCCTCTTACCCTCCAGGTCGGTGATCATGGCCTCGTGTTTGTTCTTGAGCTTGGCGAGGCTCTTCGATTTCTCCTCCTCTTCCGTGAGGTTGGTGGTGAACTCGGCTATTCTGTCTTCCAACAGCTTTTTCTCCTGTGGGGTTGGGGGTGCAGAGTGTGAGGAGGTGCAGTGTGAGGGTGTGCAGCGTGTGAGGAGGTGCAGTGTGAGGGTGTGCAGTGTGTGTGAGAGTATGCAGTGTGTGAGGGTGTGCAGTGTGTGAGGATGTACAGTGTGTGAGGAGGTGCAGTGTGAGGGTGCGCAGTGTGTGTGAGGGTGTGCAGTGTGTGTGAGGGTGTGCAGTGTGTGAGGGTGCGCAGTGTGTGAGGGTGCGCAGTGTGTGAGGAGGTGTAGTGTGTGTGAGGGTGTGCAGTGTGAGGAGGTGCAGTGTGTGTGAGGGTGCACAGTGTGTGAGTGTGGTCAGAGCTTAGTGTTGGCTGAGCACAGACACTAGGTCTCTTTAAAGTATGCCTCGTCCAGAAGTTGAGGACTGAATGGAAGGACAAGGACTTAAACATTCGACTCATTAGGACTCCCTGGATTAAAGGGGTCACTTTGTAAGGTCACTACCTCCCTTTAAAGAGCCGGATAAGCTTCCTTGATCGACAAACGTGGGTACCCAAGCCCGTCTTGGATTATCCCTTTGGGCCCAGGTAAGCAAGGTTTCTGGGCGGCAGGGTGAGGGAATTCAGGCACCACCTTCTCCAGGCCTCGTGCTTGTCCACCGGGCAGGCTATGACCTCCCACCTCCTCATGCCACAAAGTGCCCTAAGCTGCTCCCCTCATGGTCTCCATGGTGTGGCCACCCCTGGAGTCCTGATCTCCGTAGGGTCTCCTCACAACAGCACAGCCGCCGTAATAGATACAGGCCGTCACTCAGCACGAGCACCTGGCCCCTGCGTCAGAGCTGCGGGCAGGCATCCTGCCACTCTGACTCCCCCCAGCCCTCGGGATCGAGGACGGCATTCTGACCATGCCCCTCCTTCTCCTCTAGCTCGCTCTCCAGCTTCGATCTGCTTATCAGCGGACAGGGACCCAACTTGGTTCTCAAAAGAAACAGTCCCCACCTGGAGAAGGCTAAGGAGAAGCACTCACACCTCAATGCCAAGCCACCGAGGGGCCCAGACCGCACCGGAGACTAACGTGCAATGCCACGCCGATGGTTCAGCTCTACCAAGTCAGGAGCTTATGAGGAGCTTTTCTGAGAAGAAATGTCAAACCTGTCCCTTGGGAAGCATCCCTTCAAATATGACCCTGGCACCCGGGGGCCAGGGACACCCACGAGGGGGCACAGGAAGAATCTGCTCCTGAGCAGAAGCCGCAGTGCTGCAGACAGCAGAGGGGAGGGGAGGCTGTGGCCTGGGCCTGGCCCGCCCTCCGCAGCCCGCGTCCCACACACGAGGCCTCACCTTGGCCAGCTTGCAGTTCTGGTCTTCCAGGATGATCTGGTCTTCCTCCAGCTTCTTCAGCTTGGCCTCGGTGGTCACCTTCTCCAGCTGCAGCTTCTGGCGGGCGCTCTCCTCCTCCTCCAGCTGCTCCTCCAGCTCCTGTCACAAAGCCGAGGGACGTGAGGAGGGTGGGCCACACAAGCCCCGTGAGGTGGCTGAGACATGGCCCACCCACACGTGGGGTCACAAAGTTAAGACTGGGGCATGCAGACAAGAAGCCTGGTCCAGTCATGGGGTCGCTTGTTCTGAGGTGCTTCCTTTAGCCAGCTCCCCACCGTGAGGACGTGGCAGAGAGCAGAGCACATCGCCCTCTGCTCCTCAGAGCGGCCAGCGCAGGACTAGGCAGGGAAATAAAACTGACTTTGTGCTCAGTTGGGCGGCACATGGAGAGCTGAGACACACATTTGAGAGACAACTGCCCCAAAGAGAAAGCCCCTCAAAGACTGTCCCAAGTTGACAAAAGGGGGAGGATCGGCCCACCATGGCACTTCCATTTCCGTGTTCTCTCCAGTTCCAGCGTCACTGCTCCTCATGGCACCCTGTCCCCTCCTCCCTGTGCCTAGTGTCCAGAGGGGGCGGAGCTGGGTTACCTGGATGTTTTGCTGCATTTTCTTCTTCTCCGCCTGCAGGTGCTGGCAGCGCTCCTCTTCCTCCTCCACCCTGGCCTCCAGGTCATGGCAAATCTCCTCCAGCTCCTGCTTCTTGGCCGTCAGGCGGGCCCGGAGCTCCTCGGCTTCGGCACACAGCTCCGTTTCAGCCTGCAGCTGCTCCTGCAGCTGTAACTTCTCTGCCATGAGCTGCAAACAACATGTGCAAAATGCGAGTTCCTCCAGCCTGCTCAAGCCGCTCCAGGGCAGACGTTCCCCAGCTGAGGCTTCCAGAGGGAGGACCGTGCTGACAAGAGCAGTTTCTACCTTGGAAGTGCTAAGTTCCCAGCCACTTTCTAACTATCATGTCCTCCATCCTTTTTTTTTTTTAATTGCTTAAAGTATTACAAAGGGTATTACATATGTGTCCTTTTTCCCCCCGCCCTTGACAATCCCCTGGCCTCCCCTATGTCCTCCATCCTTTACCGCTATGACAGGAGCTGCCCACCAAGATCCCTAGGAAACAGGCTCAGAGGTTAAGTGCTGGAGCTGGGCCTCAAACCCAACACTCATGAGCTTTCCATCCCATTGGGCAGCCTCCCTACATCACATAACCCTGAATGAAGTCTACAGAGAGATCAACCGTTTCCTAGTGAAACATCTCCTTGAACGTGCCTCTCCTGCAGAGGGCCAGCAGGTGGCAGCACTGGGACCAGCTGCACTGTCTGAGCGGGTCCACAGACACTCACCTGGGACTGCAGGGTCTCCATCTCCGTGAGCCTGTTCTCCGCAGCCAGCTGCTTCTCTCGGACCTTCACCAGCTCCTCCTCCTTGGCCATCATCTCCTCCTCCTGGCGGCTGACCTGCAGCAGCGGCTTGACCTAGGAGAGGAGATGGAGACAGACATGCTCAGCTGAAGACGTCTGTCCGGACAACAGCCACGAGGCTTTCCCCTCACCCGCGGAAATGTGAGGGTAACCAGGCACCCTGTGGGTACACTCGGGGGCAATCTTTCTGGAAACCAATTTGGTGGGAGGGCAGTGCCCAAGACGCGTGTGGCCGTGGCAGGTGGGCTTTCCATCGTGGAAGCTGCTGTGTAGCCACTCCAGGCCAGCCTGTCAGCAGGCCGTGGCCATCCACACCGGACAAACACCACAACTCACATGCCCCGGGCCCCATGGGCAGGGCCACCCTGGAGTCATGCTGCCAGGCATGGGGGAGGCAAAGGCAAAGCACCTCAGGGCATGAGCCCCGACGGGAGGCCCGTCCAGGACCCACCTTGGTGAAGAGCCGCCACCACTGCCAGTTCCGCAGCTTGAGGTAGGCGGCGCAGTTCCTCTGCAGAACCTTCATGGCCGTCAGCTGCTGCTGCCGCTTGGCAAAGGCCCTGTGGGCGAGGGGCACCGTCAGCACCTCAGGGCAGGGGACAGACCTCTAACCTGTCAGTCCTGACCTTGCTCCCAGAAACTTCTCTGGAGGGTTGACCCTGCCTGGGCACCTCAGGACAGAAAGAGAAAGAGGCTGGCCTTGGGGTTGAGTCCGATGGGTGACCTTGCAGAGGGTGGCAAGGGCCTGGGTCACAGGCCCACCCTCCTTCACAAGGTGGAAGAGCTTGTGCACTAACTGCAGATCCAAGCCAAGAGTGATCGCTGGTCATACAGTCGATTTACTGACTTCAGCTTCCCACCCTCAGGACAGCCACTAGCGGGGCTTCTGGATGAGCAAAGGCTCTGGCTCCCAGCGCTCAGAGCTTAGGCTGCAGCCTATGGCCCTGGGCTCAGGAGACCAATGTCCTGCAGCAGGTGAGCCCCAAGGGCAGCCTCCTCCCCTGGGAACTCGGAGTGCTCTGGGGACAGCCAGGCTCCGGTGTCATCCCCACACGAGGGACACAGCAAGAAATACCAGTGAGTGGGAGCCTTCCCGGCAGGGAAATCCAAGCACACTCACCACCTGTCAACCTGGTCACTTTAAACATCAGGCGGAAATCCAGGAAGCAGGGGATCAGGGGGAGCCACCTGGGCCTCCCTTAGGCAGACACCTGAATGGCATTAGAGCTCCCAGGCCACAGCTTCCTAAGGTGCCCTCTGCACCAGGAGGGTTTGAAGGGCCGAGTGCAGGGCAGCCTAGGGGACTGGGCGGGCTATGACCTCCCACCTCCTGGGTGTCTCTGGAACTCACTTCCTGGCCAGGTAGCCCCTGCAGCAGGCCTGGAACCCGATGATGACGTCAGTGATCTTCAGGTCCCTCTCCTCCTCCAGGTGGGCCAGGACCCCGGCCCGAAAGAAGACCTTGCTCTGGCCGATGCGGTACAGGTTGCTGTCCAGCTCCAAGGCTTTGATCTAGACAGGGGAGAGCAGGCCATGTACTGCGTGCCACCCAGAGCCCTCAATCAGTGAATGCTGAGATCCTGCCTCGGGTGGGGAGTGTGTGTGTGGAGAGGGAGGGGTAAGATAGGGTCAGTCCTGGAGCTTCTGCTTCTCTGCTTATCCTGGGGCTCAGGGGATGCTAGGAAGAGGGGCATGTGGGTTCCAGCATGGGCAGGGTTGCAAGTCAGACTTGAGGAAAACACAGAACCTCAGCTTTAAAGGGAATGTGAAGTCCTTTCTTCCTCCTCACCCGCCTCTGCGTACTACAGTCATGCTCTTCAAAAGCCCAGGCTGCCACCCTCCAACCAGGCACCAGCATCGTGGTCATGGAGAGGCACACACTCCAGAACAGGCCAGGCCCAGGTTTAATAGGAGGTGATCCTCGGCCTTACCCTCTATGAGCTCACGTCTCCCAAGCTATAGAATGGGGATGCTTTAATCAAAAAAAAAAAAAAGAGAGAGAGAGAGAGAGAGCTAACGACAGAGCAAATAATAATACCTTCCTCACAGCAGAGCTGTGGGAATTAGAGAAGGGAATGCAGAGGGAACCTGGCAGGGAACCTGGAGGATCGGATGGCCAATGGAGTATGGATATCACCTGACCCACAGGGCATCCCCCAGTCAGACGGGCACTGGCCATGAGGGCACGCACCAGCCAAAGGTCCTTCCAAGCAGAAGGAGCTCAACTCACCATGAGCACACACGCCTGCTTCCCATCCATGAAGCCCTTAGGGATGGAATTGGGCGTCAGGATTTCGTATCTAAGAAGAGAGGAGAAGCTGGGTCATTCATCCTCGTTCAATGCACGTGGCCTGGAATATCCGTGAGAGAGGGCCACCCCAAAAGTGTGGCAGACATAAAGTTCCTTCCACGTTTCAAGGAAAGAAGACATCTGGAGAACGCCACCCTGCCCTTCCTTGGGCTGATGGCACAGGAAGCCTCGGCATTTCCCAGTACGTGAACGAAAACTTACGGTGGACTATTTAACTCACTCAAAGGTGAGCTTTCGGTTGGGCTTACTGGTTGCTAATTGCCCGGTCTCCACGTCTATAACCCCAGAAGGCCACTCATCTCTTCCTGAGATGCTACTGGGCACTGCCAACACACAGGATGGTCCAAGAATAGAGGGCTTGTCGTGATAGCAACTGTCACTAAACACAGTCACTAGGCAAATAGGACAGTGTCATTAACGCGCCTCTCCGCACACATGACGAGAAGCTACAGTGTTCTATGACTTCCGTGTCCTAATGTTCCTTTAATGCCCAAGTCTGGCTGATCTCTGTAAATTGCACAGCGCCTCTAACTGGAGCAAACAGTGCCAGGCCCTGCAGGGGTTAGGCGTGAAAGCCAACAAGATTACTTTCGTAAGAAAAGCAGGGAGATTCTTTTTTATGTAGAGGGTGGAGCAGAGAAGGAGCGTGTGAGGAGCTGGCCAGACGTCGGCGCTCGGTGGCCGAGGAAGAGGCTTCCTTGCTGGAAGGCCCTGCCGGGAGGCCTGCAGGCCCCACTCACCTCTGCCGGAACTCCTGGAAGACCACGCGGTTGGGGAAGCCCTGGCGGCAGATCCGAATGCCCTCGAGAACCCCGTTGCAGCGCAGCTGGTCCAGCACCAGATGGGGATCCAGTTTGCCAGACTAGAGAAAACATATGCGTGTGGTCTTCCTGCTGTGCCTAGGAACTCACGGAGAAGGGTGGGGGGTCCCCTCTGACTCAACAGGGCCAAAGCCTCAGGAGTCCCAGCAATCCATAGGCTTTGATGCTAAGTTACACGATGCAAGTCCTGGAGAGGCTACAAGATGGCACCACCAGGCGGCAATGCAACCTCGAGTGCAGCCCACCCCCTGGGAGCCCCGAGTGCTGTGAGGGAGGAACCACTGCTGCTGGAGAGACAGACCAAGGCGGGACGCCCGCACCTTCTTCTCGTGGTTGGGGATGATGCAGCGGACGAAGTTGGGGTTGGTGTTCCTCAGCGTGGCCATCAGCTTGGCCAGCTGCTCCTTGTAGAGCTGCCCCACGGTGCGGAACATGCCCTTCCGTGTCTTGAAGGCCCCGGGCAGCGCCGTCTCTGACATGCCAGCCACCTGGTCCAGGCCGATGATGCGGTCCACTACAGAGACCACACAAAAGCACTTGAGTACCCAGCAGTCCCCACAGGTCAGGAAAGAGACAGACATCTGGACAAAAAAAGACGTGAGACTACAGAACAGCAGGAGCCTTTCTGCTTAGTCCACACTCATCCCCAATGAGGAGCACACCTGACCTCATGAGCAGGAAGCAGGAAAGGGGGAAGGGCTGACAGCCTCCGAGATTGGTCTCTCCTGGGCAGCAGCCATAGCTCTGTCCACATCACCTATCCTCAGCCCACTGGAGCAGCTATTCCCAGAGACACAATAAAGCTCGCCATGTGTTTGGAACAGTGAGCCTAGCTCTCCCTCCCTGGCTCTGGGTGGTGTGAAAACTTGTCTTACAGGATCCTGTAGTCCTATGGTCATAGTTGGAAAAATGTATCAGTACCCTGAATTCCATTGCCCTTCACCTGAGCACGGGCCTAGGAGGCAGGTGGGGCACCAGAGCTCCGTGCCATCGTCTACAGCACTCAGCAGTCATGGTTCGCCATCTGGGACCGCCCAGGCAGCGCTCTCTAAACCCGGGACCTAGAGCTGTGTGGTGGCGTCAGACGTGGAGTCCTCCACAGAACCACTGCCAACTGTGCCCGTTCCACTCAAAATTCCTCACACTCTGCAACTTGCTCTGTCTCCAAGCTCAAGGGTCTTTATCATCTGCACCAACCCTCTGAGGAGTTGCCCTTGTCACCGTGACTCATGCACAGAAGTGATGAAATGAACTGCTTCCTCCACGGCATAAACAAAGCAACAAACGAACCCAAAGCAGCCAGCGACCTGAGGTCAGGTTTTAAGCAAGAGCCAATGTTAAACCGGAAGCCTTCTGCTGCAAGATGCAAAGGTTAAGAATTCTGTGACAGTCTGTTCCCTATTTCTTTATGGCCAGATCTCGATTATTTATTTGAAGACAGCAAGGAGGACAGAAACTCAAGACAGAAGCCAGGAGTGAGGATGGACCTGATGAACCAATTAAAATGGGAGGCATTTTTGACCTTCTACACCCAGGGCATGCCCAGAGGAAGATCAAATATGCATCATAATAGCTGGCTTCCTGTGGGCCTGTGCTGCCCCCTGGAGGCAGGTGTGGGGGCTTGCGGAGTTTTTGGTGAAGGAACACACAGATGCCATTTTATTTCAGAGGCACATGCACAGGCAGCTTCACACCTACACCTCATGCTGAGACCCCTGCAGCCGTTCAAGCAGTAAGACGCCACCTTCAAACGCCAGCCAAGTGGAGCTCTGAAGAGCATATTGGTTTTTAAACAACGTTTTGTCCTTTAAGATCTGTAACGTGAGGTCTCCTGATTTGGCTGGTTCTCTCCCAGGGGCCTGCGATGGGAGGAGCCTTCCCACAAGGCCTGGCAGACCAGGGCGGGGCAGTCAGGCAGGCAGGACGACGTAGCAGAAGCATTTGCCACAGCCCTGGATGCACCACACACAAGGGCCGCCACTCGGGTGGCCAGTCACCTGGTTCTAGGTGGAGAATGGGAAAGCGTTGATAGAAATAGGCTCTCTGAGTGCTCTGCATCTCTGCAACGGAGAGGTTAAAGCAAAACCCAGGCAGAGGGAGGAGAGACCCACAGGACCGTGAGAAAGCACAGCTCCAAGCCACCAGCCTACCCAGGAGAGGCGGCAGCGCAGGGAGGCGCGGACAGGAACCTGTGTGGCCGGGCTCTGGGCCACCTGTGACTTCCCACACGTGGAAAGCGCTGTGGCTTGCCTGCGGACAGCAAAGCCCTGAGAGGAAGTGGCTATGCAGCACGCTCAAGGGCGCTCAAGGGCAGCCTCAGCCCTTCGGCTCAAAGAGACACTGTCATGGGAGATACAGTCCCCCCCTCGGACTCTCTCAGGTGGAGACGCACCCCTTGTTTTTGGCTCAGCCACTGCAAAGGTGGGGAGAGCCCAACTGCAGCCACAGGGAGACGGGGTGGGGGCAAAGGGCATACCATCCTTCCACAGCTCCGAGACGAACTTGTCCGAGGACTGGTGCAGGAGCGTGGCGATGTTGTCGTTCAGGGGGTCCATGTTCTTCATCAGCCACTCGTCGGCTTTGTAATCCACCTGCAAGAGCCAGAGTCCTGAGTCACAGGCTGCTCTGGGGACGTGACACCACAGCCTCTCGGAGGGCATGTGTGGGAAAGTTAAAACACATGAACACCCCTTGGCCCGGTGTTTCTATCCCTAAGAAGGAAATGATGAGTGACAAGGGCAAGGGACCAGCAAGAAAGATGTTTCCTGAGGTGTTACAAAGACAGCAAACAATTTAAAACAACGCAACTACCCAGCCAACCAGACTAAGAAAACTATGCTGCAGCTACACAATAGAATATTCTGGGTGGGGTTTTTTTATTTCATTTTTAGGTAATATGACAATAAAGAAATACCCTAGGAAGACATATACCAAAATGTTTAATATTACTTTTTAGTAATAGGACATTTTTGCTTTTTGTCTTTTCAGGATGTCCAAGTTTTCTCTAGTGAGCATGTATTCTTATCTTTTCTGAAATATGTTCTTAAAAATACAAGTAACATGTTGTATCTTCATTGCAAAGACCCCAGAACAGTAAGAGCAGAGCAGCAGGCCGCCCTGGCCCCCTCTGTCCAGCCCACACCACAGCCCAGGGCTGACTGCTGTGCTCTGGCTGGTGGTCCACGTGCACTACTATCGACGACATGGTGACATGGCTTCTTTTTTTCTAGGAGCAGAGTTATGTCCTGGGAGATGACAAACCCCAGGCCAGTGTCCTGGCCACCTGCGCACAGCCAGCCTGCTGGTCCTCTTAGCTGGGTGGATGCGCACGGCCAGTTTCATCATTGTTCAGACCCCCCCAGGGGGCTTGGGTGTGCCCTGGTTTTTGCATTATAAACAACGCCGTGTGGTCACTGCACGTGCATTTCTAACAGGCGGAAGTAGAGGTGCAGGCTCAGGGGCATCACCTTAGTAACTGCAGGAACAGTGTTTTTGTCTTTTTTTAATGGGTAGTTTAGTCAAGAGTTGCTTCAGGAGCCTAGGAACGTGAGGAGCGAAGTCAGAGGGCCGGGCAGTGGGGCCACGTGCCGGAGCAGCGGGCGTGGACGCGTGTGGCTCAGGAGCAGTGCTGTGAAAGCCCCCGGCTCTCCTCACCGGGTCACGCTGGCAGTAACAAAGCTTTCACCACTCAACCACACCCGCACCTCCCCATAATGACTGTTTGGCAAGGTCTGGAGACATTTCTGCTGTAGGGAGGGTGCTACTGACCTCTAGTGGGAAGAAGCCGGGGATGCTGCTAAACATCCTACAAAGCACAAGGCAGTCCCCGACAATAACTACTGGCAGTGCAGACGCTGAGAGGCCCTCCCTAGAGCACTGACCTGTGCCCAGTGCTGGGCTTCACAGGCTCACAAATGTGACCCTGTAAGGTGGGAGTTGCCCCCATTTTCCAGATGAGACAATCAAGGCTCAGAGAGGATGAGGAGCCAAAAACCACACAGCAGCAGAGCTCTAACTCAAACTCCAGAGCCCGTGCCTTTAGCACAAATCTCATATCCGCACTAGAAAATGTGCCTAAGAACAACATACACAGCATTATCCCTGAGTGCCTTACAGGATGGCGGGAGCTTCTGATGAAGTGCAGCATGTGACAGGGCTTTGCAAGATGCGACAGCTGTGTGAATGCTGACTACTGCCACCAGCACATTATCAGATGTGTCACTGGACGAGAATGCTATGCCCCGTCCCTGCCCTGGGGCTGCCTGGCTCATGGTCTTGGAGTCCCTTCCATCCTCCTGAGAAGGTCCAGCCGCACTTCCTGTGCGCGCCCCACTCACCTTGCCGGCATAGTGGATGATGCAGAAATCAGCTTTGTCCTTCAGCTGCTTGGGCTTCTGGAACTTGGGGTGAGTGCCCTGCTCCTGCACCACCTTCTCCACAAAGCTCTTGTCGGTGGCCTTGGGGAACCAGCACTCCTCATCCAGCAAGGCCAGGATGCCAGGGGGGCCTGCCTGGAGAAAGCACAGCATCGCCCAGGTAAGCGGGACGTAGGAGCCCCACCCCACCCCTGCCCTCACAAGAGACCAAAACCTGGGGTTTCTGGGAGTTTTCAGAACCCCCAGAACCTCACCAGAAGGTGGGCACTTTCCCCACAGGAAAAAAAAAAAGAGCATTATTGAAAGCACTCCATGTGAGGATTCTAATCTAAAGAGACACTTCTGAGGTCTAGGCTGTGGCCGACACACCTCAATCCAATGATCCATCACAGGGATTCTCCACGCCAGTGCTCTGAAGTCACCTGGTGGGCTTCCTGGGCTGTGCAGACCCCTATCCATGTGCCCAGGGGCTGCCCTCAACTGGCGCCCCAGCCCCTGGAGTCACCCTGCGACATCACCCCACACGCTGTGTCTGCACAACCATGTGGTGAGACGTGACTTTTAGGAAGAGAAAGTGTGGCAGAGCCCCTGAGCTACCCGTACAGAGTGCACCGTGGAGACTGCTGACAAGACGCAAAGCCAGATGCGTTCTTGTTCACTGGAAAACTCCACTGAATACCACAAACTCATCACAAAACAAGTAAACTGTTCCATGCCAGGATTATGGAGAGATTCAAACCCCACCTTTGAGTAACACTCTAAAAATGCACAAACTCCTTCCCAGGCCTTCGGACCACTTAACACTTCAGTGTCTGTCTGGTGCACACGTTCTGGAGCAGCCCAGGATTCGGGGAGAACGTGAGTTCAGTGCATTGAACCTCATCAAGACATAATCCGCACACAGAAACGGCTCGGGCTCCTAAAGAGCACAGCCCTGAAGCCTAACCCACACCGCATCGGGTGGAGCTCTCCGTGGAAACCGACGGCAAAGGGGAAGGGCTTTCTAGCTCCCGCATCCACCGACAGCCAGTGCTGTGGGACAGGAGTCCGGTGCCGGGTCAGTCCTGAGAGGACAGATCGAGCCTCCGCGTGTGCCAGAAGCAGCATTCGGCAACCTGGGTCCACACAACCCCACACAGCGAAAGCATCTGGGGCTAGGATCCTGCTACATAAAAGCCTGCCTGTTTCTTCAGGACAAAGAAAGGCTTGTTGAGCTCACCCCTTGAGGAGATACTGGGTGGTCTTCTGGGGCTGAAGACAAGAAACCCAGGCACCAGCCCCATCCACACCTGGTCGGCAGCTGCCCCAGGCTGCCAGGCACCAGATCTAAGCCCAGAGCTTATGCCTCCAGGTTGCTCGGACAGTAGGACTAGACACCCACAACCAGCATGGGTGGGAGGTAAGAACAGGGTCCCCAGAGGGAACGAGTGAGGCCAGGCCAGGTCTGAGATCTGAGCAAGGATGGCTCTTACTGGCTTCTCGATGAGGTCAATGCAGGGCTGCAGGTCGAGCCCGAAGTCGATGAAGTTCCACTCGATGCCCTCGCGCTGGTACTCCTCCTGCTCCAGGATGAACATGGTGTGGTTGAACAGCTGCTGCAGCTTCTCGTTGGTGTAGTTGATGCAGAGCTGCTCGAAGGAGTTCAGCTGCAAGGAGGGAGAGCAATGTCAGGGGGCTGCCCACCGTGGGGCCACACCCACCATGGGCCATGCCCACCGCCCCTTGGGAAGGAGTGGAACAGGGATTCAGGAAGGACCTGCTGGGACACCTCAATGCTGCCCCTGTGGAGCCTAAGTGATTCGGGGCCTTCCCTTATCCACCAGCAGCAGAGGTTCTTCATTTCCTGAGGCCCGAGAACCTCTCTAGCAGCCTAGTCAAGCCCTTCTAAGAATAATATTTTAAAACGCACAAAATAGATGAATTATGAAAGAAAGAAGTTATGTTAAAATATAATTATCAAAATACTGAGACACAGTAATACATTATGCTTCTTTATCAACAAGCACAAGGGCTTGGTAACTCTTAAAGTTTTGAAGTAGAAATGAACATACACAATATTACAATGTCTCTGTCACAACCGCAACATAGGGAAACCCACTCCCAGTGCAGCTGTGGTTGGTGCAGTTTGCTCAATTCACAATGGAAAAAATGTGTCATTTCAATGAGAGGCTGGTGAAAAACAGAGGTAATGTTTACCCCACCCAAGGGCCTGGTTCCTCTGGAATCTACCATGGGCCCCCGAATTAAGAACCTCTGATTTACCAAAACTATCAGCTTTTTCCTACAAGGTCTCAAAGTCCTTGTGGGCAGGGGCAATGTCTTGTCCCAAAGTTCAATAAATATTTGCTAGAAGAATAAATTCACAGAAAGACCTGCCCGTGAAGCCCCCTAGGACGCCAGCTAAAAGTCCCATTCTCTCCAGCATTTCTTTTGTTGTTGTTAATCTACACCCGAGGATATTTTTCCATTGATTTTTAGAGAGAAGGGAGGGGAAAAGCAGAAAGAGAAACATCGATGTGAGACAGACACATCGATTGGTTGCCTCCCTCCCAGGCCCTGACCAGGGCCAGAGATCCAGCCGGTGAGGGCTCTCCAGCATTTCCGGTTGGCAAAGGGCATGCCTGTTTCAGCTTACAATATGCCCAATGCCAGGAAGGAGATGGCCAATTTGGGTTGCTGTGGAACTAGCGGGAAAAGGATTCACAGACAAGGAGAAGGAGCCAGAGGCCAAGGAGGCGGCAAGGAGGACATGGGGGCAGCAGGAGGAAGCTCACATCGAAGATCTCGAAGCCGGCGATGTCCAGGATCCCGATGAAGGAGGCGCCCTGCCGCTTGGTCTTGTCCAGGGCCTTGTTGATGCGCAGCACCAGCCAGCGGAACATGCGCTCGTAGGAGGCCTTGGCCAAGGCCTCGATGGCAAAGTCAGCCTGGGGGGAGGAACACCAGGGGACAGCGCGTCAGATACCAGGAGCCTTTAAACCTGAACCCTTTGCCCCAGTAATTTCACCTGCAGGGCCCTTCCCCAGGGAAACAGCCCTAAAAAGGGAGAAAAGCTTCGTGCACACAAACATGTTCACCGCAACGTTATTCACAACGATGAAGAGTTGAGACAACCTGACTATCCAACAATTCGGACACAGTAACTTAGAAAGACACCTGCGAAGACCTTTTTAAAATAAATGGGGACATACTGGAGTACCTACAAGAAATGACAAGCCGTCTGAGATTTGTTCCAAGTAATGTGGGGGGTGGGGAGTGGAGGCACAGATAAGGGTAACGGTGAACCAAGACTGGCCATGAGTTGGTCACCCTTGAAGCTGCCTGTGTGATGGGCACAGGGGCTCATTACACTGTCCTCCCTACTTTACCTGCAAATGTTCGAAAAGTTCCATAATAAAAAGCCAGGGTGACAACTAAGTTTGAAATAAAAAGAAGGAAAGGCCTTGCAGGAAATAACAAGCTGCCCAGTGACTGTCGTTGGGGAGGAACTAGGGCAATTTTTTTTCCTTCTCTAAACTTTTCTGTAATTCCCCAATCTTAAGTGTTTGTTTGTATAGCATTTTCGTAATGAAAAAACAAAGGTTCTAACTGCTAGGGAAATGAACAGTTGGTAATGATTATGCAGGCCGCCTTTCGAAAACAATGTCCTTGGCTCTCTCTGCACAGAATCACCCGCAGGCTGTTGGCCACCAGCGTGAGGACCGGAGCACAGCACTCTGGGAAAAGGACAAATCAACTTGAACTTCAAAATATTTCTGGGAGATGAGAGTAGCACCTTAAAAACGCCTATTGCCACTACAGAAACTAGAAACCGCCAACAGAGGGGAGAAGTGGTCCTGGCTGGGAAGGACCTCAGCTCCCGGGGAGGCGGGCACAGCCGTGAGGCGCAGCAGAGGAAAGGCCTGCCCATCTCTCACCACAGGCAGCAAGACAGCAGGTGGTGGAGAGACAGCCGCTTGGCACGGGCCTCAGGGATGGTGGAGGCCGCCGCCACCCTGGCACCAGAAACATCAAGTTCTTGCTTTAGACCAGAACGGACAGGCCTGTGTCCTCGCTGACCAATCAGTCTAAGCATTGGCTTGATGCAGAGGCACATCGCAGCCTGAGACCCTATTAAGGATGGCCCTTCTAGGCAAGTGGCCTGGGGCATGTTATGAACTTCTCAGGTTAGCTTTCCCGTGTTCTTTTTTAAAATATATATATTTTTATTGATTTCAGAGAGGAAGGGAGAGGGAGAGAGAGAGAGAGACATCAGTGATAAGAGAGAATCATTGATCGGCTGCCTCCTGCACACCCCCTACTGGGGATCGAGCCCCCGCAACCTGGGCATGTGCCCTTGACCGGAACTGAACCTGGGACCTTTCAGTCTGCCGGCCGATGCTCTATCCACTGAGCCAAACTGGCTAGGGCTCGTGTTCCTAATGGAGTAAACATGACCTTGTTCTCAAAGCTGATGTGAGGACTGAATGAGGGAACCCATGTGACAGTGCCTAACTGAAGGATGGCCCAGAGCAGCCCTCAAACTGGTCCCTGCCAGGACCCTCGCTGAGGCGGCGGCCCAACCCCGCTGCCAGCGGGCACGCATACCTGTTCCTTAGTCTGCGCCTTCTGGACGTAATCCCGTCCCACCTTGATGCGAGGGGTGAGGATTCCTCTGGTGAAATCAGTCACATTGATACCCAAGAGGTGGGACACTTTTTGGGCAGCTAGTATTTTTCAAAGAGAAGGAGGGGAGGAGAAAAAACGTTTTAATTAAACTCGAGAACAAGTCCCTGTGCCCAGCCTCTAGTGAGAAGAAAGCTGTGGTGGTAACTGAGCCAGCACCACCAGGACAGCTGCCTCGGGAGCCTTCCCCTTCAACCCGGTGGGCACGGCAGGGAGGAACGCGTCCTAACCTGGGCCCAGCATTGGTCCCTCTGCACACTCTCAGCCTCATCTGCCAAGTGTGCAAGTAGGTCTTACCCACAAACAGGACCGAGAGGAGGCAGCCCACCAGGCCCCGATGAGAGGGGACTGAACAGCACTGGCCCACAGAAATATCTTTCAATCCCTGCACCCACACATTAAACGTTTTTCTAAAGCCCCTAAGCAGGGCACATTAAGGCTGATAACTTAAATGGGGTCATGTGCAGTGACCCACAGGAATAGCTGTGGCCGAGGCAGATGCGGTGACAACAGTGTGCCGGGACCCCGATGCGTGCACGGTGAAGCGTGCATTAAGCTGCAGCGGCAGCCGAAATCACTGTCTTACTGAGACAACTGGTTTAGTCTCAGGGATGAACAAGGGAAACCCTGGTCCACACGATCGTGGCTTTTTCTACCTCACTCTGATGCTGCCTCCATGAAGAAGGGTCGTGCTCAGGTGTTTCACAAAAAAGTGCAGTGATAGCCAGCCAGTAACACACAGAAATTAAAAACAGTGGCGTGTAGAATTCCTACAGGCTCTCTCCTGAGCTGACCCGAGCCCAGGCACCTGCCCCGTACTTCAGTGGGAGGACCTCGGGGTTACCTGTGTTGTCGGGCATGGATGCCTGGTCGGTGTTACGCTCCTTCTTGAAGACGATGTTGCCGAGCTGAAGAACTCCCGAGATGACCCGCAGCAAACCTGGGATGCAAGAAAGGCAGCTCAGAACCGAGCAGGGGGTGGAATAAGCCCTGACTGGGCCGTGGCCTAGTCCACGTGGAGGGCTCAGCACCTGGAGGGCTCGCTGTCTCCCGCCAGTGCGGCTGTCTCCAGGGCCTCTGGAAGACCTCAGCTTGAGCAACCCTGTACTTAGATGCGAGCTGTTACGCTTCCCAACACCTCTAAATCCAGACCAACTAAGGATATGCCTCTAGCCCAAGGGCCATGCCACTGTCTGTTTTAATAAATAAAGTTTTATTGGAACACAGCCAGGCTCATCCAATTACATATTATCTATGGCTAATTAAAGGTGGCTCCAACCTAAATGCTAGGGAATGGGTGCACTCTCCCCAACTTTCTAATAAAGCCTCAAGGTCCTTTTCACCCTCGCCACCCAGAGAAATGAGAAGACACAGGCAGGCTCTACACCGGTATTCATTCTAGGCCTCACCAACGCAAAGATCCCGGCCCCCGACCCCCGCCCCCCCGCCCCCCCCCACACTCCCTGAGACAAGGCAGGAATATTCTACTTTCAGTGAATGACACGGAATGTAAGGGCAGACGTAGTCCCTGGGCAGTTAGGCACCTGTACTGTGTTCCCCTCTACGGGGAACAAATAACACTGAAATTCAACCCTGAGATACCATCTCCCACACACTCAAGGCTTCCTCCGGCTTCTCCAGGGCTCCCCAAGAGCCAGAGCCAACAGGAAGCTTTCCCCAGGCTCATCAGCTGCTCTGATGCCACAAAAGAATGATGACCAGCCTGGGCCTTCCCTCCCTCACCCCCAGGAGGGCCAGCCTGTACCAATTTGCTCGTCTTCTGGGATGCTCATAATCCTCATTGCCTCCATGGTCTCCTGGAACAAGTCCTTGTCCTGCTGCCCGGGGATGGTGACGTGCCCATTGGACAGGAAGCGGTACTTGTTGTATGGCTCCAACAGGAGGTCAGCTGTGAGGGGTGGAGGCAAGGGTGGTCAGTGACGTGCTGAAACCAGGGCTCTAGTCAACGCTGCAACATCAGGGGTCTGGGAGACTGGGTAGTGCCCTTAAGCCCCGAGAGACCCCAGGAGCTGTGGAGTAGCCAGGATGCTGACTTTCCTCAGCATGGTAGACTGACACACGTGGAGCCCACAAGGCCCGTGATTCACGTGCTGCACCCACAATCCACCCTGGCTTTTCTCTGCATGGTTAGAAACGGAGGCCATGTCAGAATGGCCTGGAAAACAGAGCTCATCTGGCTTCTCCTCCCCAAACCTCAGCCGGAGTTTTATTTCCCAACTGGCGTGCTGGCCCGATGCGCAGGAGCCCCAGTGCCCAGCAGCCCCCATGTCGGCAGAAGCCATGACTCACTCTTCAGGTGCTCTCCAGCCCCGGACAGGAGATAGTAGAAGATGTGGAAGGTCCGCTCATCCTTGGCTTGGCGGATAGCACGAGATTTCTCCAAAAGATCTTTGCAAACGTTGAGGAGCTGTGCAAGCTGGAAGGAAGGCAACCCGGAAGGAAGGCAACCCCTCCACTTCCCTCTATCCCCACGCAAGCCAGTGCACTTCACCAGGTGCAAAGAACAACACAAAGAAACCAAATAAAATGCAAGCAAACTCTCTTGGCTCTACCCTTCAAGGGGTGTAGCTTGTCCAAAGAGGGGTGTACACATTGGGACCTTTTCTATTTCAAGAGCCCCCTTCCCACAAGCCCGTGGAGATCAGAAGGCTCCCCCAGAGAAGGGGTTAGGGAGTCGTGCTGGTGTAGGGAGAAATAAATCAGCCTTCACCCCAACTCCACCCCCAGGCACCACACTGGATGATCTTCAATAGGCCCATCCCAGGCGAAGCTGAACTGCATCCTGCCCGTGAAGAAAAACCCGGCTCGGAGTTGGGCTTTCAATGAGCCGCTCCTGGTTCTCTTCCTGATGCCGCAGGAGGTGTCCTAACAGGCCCAGGGAGCAGCTTCCTCTCCATCAACATCACTTCCCTCCCCGCTAGACCCAGCACTCTTATTACAGTAACCATAAGGATACAAGTCTCAATGTTGGCTCCCACGATGTAGCCATTGACATCAAAGTTGATGCGAATGAATTTGCCCTAAGAAAAGACAATGAAGAGGTCAGAGGCCCCATCCTCCAGATGGAGAGCGTGGAGGGAAAAAACCAATGTGCCTGGCAGCCAGGGCCCTGCACCATATACCGCATGGGCGCTGAGGATCAAGTGCCCCGCTTCAAGCATGGAGCCAGGATGAGGTGCAGCGGTGCCCGTTCCTCCGCGCAGGGAAGTGTTCCCCACTGCGTGGTCTGACCCAGGCTCTAACAGGCTACAGTGGGACAATCGGGGAGCAGCAGTGACTCCCCACTCCCTAGGCTGAAGAAGCTGCGTATGGAGGTGCACACCGACTGGAGTACGGCCTGGCCTGCTCCATGCAGCTGCCCAAAAAGCAACAAGCCGGAATCTTCCTCACTCCTAAAGAGAGGGCACCCAGTTGGAAGGTGACATGTGCCAAAGCTCTGTGTAGTACCCCCAACCCCATGAGCCAGGACACAGCTGGCCGTCACTCACAAATCGCGAGGAGTTGTCATTCTTCACGGTCTTGGCGTTCCCGAAGGCCTCCAGGATGGGGTTGGCCTGCAGCAGCTGCCGCTCCAGCTCGCCCTGGAAAGGACCCAGAGGTGCGGTGAAGGCCAGGCAGAGGGGACGGGGCCAGAGCCATGTCTGCAGGCTTGGAAGGGAGGTGGCCCTCCATGCCAGCCTCGGCCTGGTCTCCACGTCACTCAAGAGCAACCTTCCCACCAGAACCCCAGATACCTTGATGGTTTGAACTTAGTTCCCTGGACTGACCGACCAGCGGGCCTAGAAAGGGGAAGTGGCAGCTCCCCCAGCTCCAGGAACCCGGTACAAGGACCCAGATCAACCCCGGAGGATGCGTGGGAGGGCAGCCCATGAACCAAAAAGATACAAGGCACCATTCCTTCTCTGGGACAGTCTCCTTCCCAGATACCCTGGCTTCCCTCTGCCCTCCTTACCTCAATCCCCACCCAACAGGCCACATTTTTCCTATTTCATAGGCCAGACACAATTCATCTCATCCTAATACATACTGCATTTCCTTGCTGGTCCCTGCCCTACCACCCCCAAAACCCACTCCTAGCAATTCAGGTGGGTGTCTGAGTGTGGGATTGACAAGGGTTCTGAACTGTTTATTAACACCAATAAACTCTACTTGTGGTCACATGATGCTTTGTGGTTGACAAAAAGTGCCCTTGTGCCTTCTTGTCCCTGGATTCCCATGATACAATGGGGCAAAACAGAGTAGCCCCATTTCACAGAAGAGAAAACTGAGGTTGAGGGAAGAAGAATGGTCTGGCTGAGGTTATGCAGCTATCAACTAGCAAAGCAGGTATTGGAATCCGAGTCTACCACCAACAACTGTCAGTCACTGCCATTCCCCCGCCCTTCGGGGCTCTGCCTGTCAAGTCAGATCAACTTTGGAAGCAGCCATTGTCCTCCCAGCAGACCAGATAATAACTGACACTGGCTGGGGAAAATACGGATCTCGTTCACCTTAATACCTGGGTACCCTCTGGGGAAAAGAAGATTGTGCAAGGGCCGGGCGGGGTTCTGGATTTATTAGCAAGGCTGGAGCCAAGCCAGGATTTTACGGGAATAAAAGCCGCCGGTGAGTGATAAGAAGGAAGACTGGTAGGAGCAGCAGCTCCCCGGAGAGTCGTGAACTACAGTGTTCCAGGAACACCTGCCGCAGCCGGAGTGCTGAGGATGCAGGAAGCCCACCAGAGATTGGAAGGAGCCCAGCAGACCCACCTCTTCCCAGGCCTGGGGGAGTCTTCTATTCTCACACCACACAGCTAAGTGAAGGAGGGTCAGGCAGCCAGGTCAAAGGACAGGGGTCAAACACCCACAGCCGGCTCTCCATGTGTGCCTGGCGCCAATGGTCACAGCACACTGGAGTGCAGGCTTGGGAAGGCCTGGAAAGTCTGCAAGGCAGCCCACGGGCAGGAACTGGGTGAGTGCTACTCCCCCACCCACTAAAACACTCCTCTCAAAACACAGGCCAGGCGGCCAGGCTGGCCGAGCCACTCCCATTCCCGCAGACAGATGGGAGCGGGGCCCCAACGGGAGCCTGCCGCTGCCTCAGCTTGGAGGTAAACCGAAGGCCTGTCTCGGGCCTGCAGGCTGTTGCCACGGAACACTGACGGCCAGACCAAACTCAGGAGCAACCATTAGGGATTCCAGAGGCCAGTTCTCTGCTGACAATGGGATGACTAACCTAGGGGTCTTTCCCCGTTGATACCTAATTGGGCACAGAAGAGACTTATTTTTTCAATGAAATTTGTGGGATATGAAGTTAGGAGTTACTGGAGGCCGTGTATGCTCATAGTTTGGAATTACCCATCTGGCTTCTGAAGGGTTTCACTGGCGGGGGTTCTGGCAGTGGGCTACAAGGACATAAAATACAGGGGGCGGGGGGAGGTGGGCAAAGGTCAGACTATGGAAGTCCACCTTGGAAGTCTTTTTCTCAAGCTCTACCTTGCCAACCTGAGCCCAGCCAAAGCCCAGCCTTCCCACAGCAAGGTGAGGCCTGGGAAGTCCGGTGGGTGGTCTTGGGATGAGCAACTGAGTCCCTCACTGCAAGGGGGAGAGAGCTCAGCCAGAGCATGCCACCACAGGCCTCGGGTGGTAAGTTCAAGAGTGACTCGGGGCCCAGCTGTGTGGAAAACCGCCACACAGCTTCAGGCAAGGAAATCAACTCAACTGGTCAGTGGCCTTTACAATCCAGGGCCTGAGCAACAGTCAGAAACCAGAGGCAACCTATTCACTCACTGTGGTTGGACTTGGAGTCAGGAACACGGTGCCCATTACACACCGAAGCCTAGGGAAGAGGGTGGGACAAGTTGGCTCCCACTTATCACACCCTCCTCCACATGCCATGTTACCTCGGTGCTGGGGGCTGCCTTCCCCTCCGCAGCTGGAATCTCGGAAGTCATGCAGATGGGTCTACATTCCTGCTCTCTACCAGGGACTCCAAGGTCACCCTCTACAGAGCCAGGCGCATATTAGGCATTCAATACATAGTTGGGAAATGGATTTTACAGCAAAGTCAGAGATGGAAAACCACAGCTAGAGAACTCCTAACCTCACAGCCCTGTTTTAAAAATAGGCCTCCTATAAAGAATGGAAAATGGGGGGTGGAGAGAGGGAGCAAAAGAAACTTTATTAGTTTCTAAATATAACTCCTGACGCCCCATGGAAAAAGATTCAGAATGTCTTGAGAAGTTTGGCACATGAAAAGTTACTTTTGGTTCCATTCCAGAAAACTGTACTCATTAGGACATTATGCAGGACACACCCAGGTCTGCATGCAAAGGGACACACACCCCTACTTACTTATATGCGCGGCACACAGCACCCCTGTAAGGGGGAGCCACCCAGACGGCGCAGTTCCCCCGCAGCCTGAGGGGATACCACAGACACTCAGATTTGACAGGGAAAAGTGTGTGCTTGCGAGGAAGAGAGAGAGCACCACACAGGCATGCTGAGACCGATCCCCCAGCTCTGGGCAAATCCAATGTGGGCCTTCGAGGCACTGCTTCTGACCACACAGAGGCGGCAGGTGAAGGGGCCCACCATCTCCATCTGGTCTGAACACTGCACGTGTGGGGCTCCTGGACAGCAGATTCCCGCCCCACTGTGCCTCGGTCAGGGTTCTGCACAGGGCGTTACACTACGGGGCACGTGGGGAGTCCGGGGCAGGACTGGAATTGCTGAGAACAGCTAGGTGATGAGGCCCATAACCATTCTGGTGGAGCTGTCATTTCAGAGTGCACGAGAGGTCACCGTGTGTCGCACCCAGCCCCTCCTCCCCAGACAGTGAGCCGAGCCTATGAGAATAATTCTAGCCGAAGAAAGTGACAATGTGTGGAGTGAAAAGCTGCTTAGGAAAAAATACATAATTCAAGGGCACACGATGATGAGAACACGCATTCCTGGTGCAGAACGTGCAGTAAACGTGCAGCTCACCTAGCGAGGACACTGCTGAGTTCGACCATAATCCACCAAAAGGGAGAGGGGAAAAAAAGGGAGGTGAGAAGACTTTCCGATTGCCCCTTCTCTCTTCGCTGGGGGATGTCTACCCAGAGGCATTTCAACAGCAGGGAAAGCAGCAGGGAGTCAAATGCAGGCCTGCCCTTGATCCTGCAAGTCTCCATCAGCTTGAGAACCAAGGTTTAGAATCTCTCTTCCAACCTCAGAGGTGAAGGCCACACAGCAATTAGCTGCCAAACCCCGGTGGGGGTTCCAGTTTCCATAGCAACTCCAAAAGTTGGGAGGCCAAGGAAGAAGTAGGCTGGCTACCAATGAACCCACTCCCACGACAGCCTCCTGCAGCGTCGATGAAGCAGGCGCAGCCTCTGCTTCCTTCCCCACACACTCTCACCTAAGCCGAGCCATGAAGCATTCAATGGTATTCCTCCTGGGGAGGAAGACCCACTCACCTGGTCCTTCTTGCTCTTGTGTGAGGAGGCCACGTGAGCCAGATACTGAATGACTTTCTTGGTGTTCTCCGTCTTGCCAGCTCCAGACTCACCCCTGCCAAGAGAGCCAAGGGAGTTAGGAGAGGCGGCAAATCCTTGAAGTCTGTCCCTTCCCCACTGCATGGTCTACTGCCCACCATTCTGTTGGGTGCCAGTGAGGGGCCCAACACCTAGTGGCAGAAGAGGGGACAGGCAAAATAATGCTGGTTCTGGGATCCTCACTCAGGCCATTTCCCATGGCCCACTGCCTGCCCTGGTCACTTGGCAGCCTTTGCATCCAAATGTCTTCAGAAAAGTCTGAGGCAGCTGTTGACTCAGGGGTCAAAGGCACTCATACATGTTCCTTCGAAGCTGCACTTGAAGGAATGTTCTGTACCACTAACTCCCGCCGCAGTGGGGTTTATTTATCTCCTTGTCAAGTTCAAAGGATGAGGATGAGACATGCAGTGTCCACTTCAACCAGGTAAAGAAAGCCAGTGCTCAGAGCCAGAGGAATGCGTGCCAGAGGGGCCAACAGATGCCAGCCTGCTCGTCAGGTCCAGAGGAAGGCGGCACAGCTAGATCTTTGCCCATGAGATAATGCTCATCCGTGCTGTGGGAACACTGAGCAGCCCGTCCCCTGGGGGAGAGGCAGGGCTTGAGCTGGGAATAGATTACCCATCAGTCTAGGCTTTGGTAGGAGTCTCAGGGGTAAGAGCAGATCCAGTGACACATGGCCCCGCCGCCCCAACAGAAACACTTACGTGCACAGAATGGACTGGTCCTCTCGGTCTGAAACAAAGAAGACATCGGGTTAACTTCTGGTCCCCTTGGGCTTCTGAAGAACTGCCCATTCCCAGGAGAGGCAGCCCCGAATGCTGCCTCTGCAGGGGGCCCTCCACGGCGCTGATATGTGCTGACCCCATGCCTCACTCAGGGGAGGGACATTCCTGGGTGGCAGCCACTCATCCTCCAGGAGCTCCGACTGCCCACGCTCACTGCCCTCCCTGCCCCTGTGACACCAGAAATAGTCCGTCTCTCTCACTTCGGAGAAAGTCAATCTAGGTCAGTGATGGCGAACCTTTTGAGCTCGGCGGGTCAGCATTTTGAAAAACCCTAACTTAACTCTGGTGCCGTGTCACATATAGAAATTTTTTGATATTTGCAACCATAGTAAAACAAAGACTTATATTTTTGATACTTATTTTATATATTTAAATGCCATTTAACAAAGAAAAATCAACCAAAAAAATGGGTTTGTGTGTCACCTCTGACACACGTGCCATAGGTTCGCCATCACTGATCTATGGAAAGCTCCCCAGGAACCTACTTTTCTGAGCACCCGGGTGGGGCGTCCCCTGTGTGTTTATAACTGGGGTTCAGGCTGTTAGAAGTCAGGCCTGTGGCAGGCATTTTCAATATTGTCCCCATCTGAGTAAGGAGCATCGGTTCAGAGGCTGGGTGAGGGGTGTGGTGGGTAAGGCTGGTTTGCAGTGGCACAGCCCTGGGGCAAGATGCCGCCTTGGTCACATGCAGAGCCTCTCAGAGCCCCAGCCTCCTCCTGGGATGCGGTCAGTGGTATACATGTAAATAACATGCACGACGGCACCAGTGTGGTGTCTGACACGTGGAAGATGCTCGATGATGTTAGCAGATTTGTAACAAGTGGGTCTCCGGGCCTGGCTGTCAGGAACTTTCTGCACCTACCCCCAGCTCTGTGACCCTCAGCGAGTAAGGATATAAGCCACTCAATGCTCCCCTTGGGCGCAGGGGGAACAGTAATACCCACACTTTGAAGCTAAGTTTGACAGAAATACTTTAAGATCTTCGGCCTGACCTATGTCAGTGCTAAGTGTGCAGTTTTAAGCAATGGCTGAAAATACAAACTCATTTTTTCCTCTTTTCATCCCACCCCATGTAATACCCCCAACACGCTTGAAGTCAAGTCTGCCTGAATCCAGGACTAGGCTACTTACTGGTATTTGAGCTGTGGAGAGGTATTTCATTCTCCAGTCTCAGTTTCCTTATCCATAAAGTAAATAGGCTCCCAACTCCCTGGGAGAATTAGTTTGAAGAACAGAAATAACATATGAAACAGCCTGCATGGTACCCTGCAAATAGAATGTAGTCCACAAGGGGCTGCTGCCTGTTCAGGAAGCTGCCCTGAGGGGGTGGTAGTGCATTGTCAGGGCCGGGAGCACTTCAAGTTGTTAGCACTTATAGCTGTTAGCACAGGTGCTGCACAGAAACCGATGGCCATCCGGAAGGACTCTCACTGGCCCCCACCTGGCCAGCCAGGGCCCTGCAAGGCGGCCGAGGGAAGGTGACTCATAGCTTCCTGTGTGCATGGCCTCAGGAGACGGATTTGCAGACGCACAGCGAGGTCTGCTACTTGGCAAGTGAGCCTCCAGCATGCCTGATCTCACAGCACACAGGCCTGGACTCTTACTACCCTCGCTTCTCTGTCTGCAGGTCACTTGGGAGAAAAAAGGGAGTCGGGACAGAAAGGAAAAAACCTAAACCTCAAACCTGACACAAACAGCAGCTGCCCACCCAGCTCCTCTTCAGCCTCCCCCGTCCCCATCAAGAAATAACAGGGTGGGGGTACGGAGGGAACCAGCCTTTTGCCTTCACACAACCCCCCACCACCCATCCTGCTCTCCACTGTGGAGCGCTCAGAGCAGGCCCTACAGGGGCAAACCTTGCTGCCTCCATCTCAACTTTCCCACAAAACAGAGTCCTTCAAGGCTGCGGCTGGGGCTGGGGCAATCTCCATAAGACAGGCGGAAAGGCAGAGGGAAGGAGGCTGGGGGCTAAAGGTTGGGGGAGACACACAGTTTCCATCACCTGCCCCCTAAGCACAGAGTAGCGACTGAGAAGAATCTGGGACAAACACGGTTGTGACCTGGGGCCCCAGCTCCCCCACCACATCGTCCTGGGCCGGCCCCAGCTGCAGGCATGTTTAGTCAGCGCTCACAAGCGGGCAAGACCGTACCTGCACGTGCTGGCAAGTCCTGAGACAAGCAGCGGCCTGAGACAAGCAGCGGCCGACACTACCATAAAAGGAAACATTCCCATCCCTCCCAGAAGGAACCGTTTTCCCAGAACTGCCTAGGCCAGGTCCCTGGGATGGCTGGAATTCCTCTAATTGTGTGAGGAGTCAGATGCTGAACAACAGGAAGCAGAGCAGCCCGCTCCCCATCCGCCCACATGTGGGTACACACACATAGGTGCACATGCACACACAGGGATATGCACAAGCTGCACATGGACACGTGTGCACCACAAGTACATGTATAAGAGATGCACACACAGGGCCACATGCACACAGATTCCTGCACACACTCAAATTCCAATTCCAGACCATGCACGCCCCCACCCCAGCTCTTCCTCTCCTCTGACCTTTCACCTCCAATCCCTGAAGCCAAGTTAGCACTGTCCACACAGCCTAAAAGGGAAAACTCCAAAACTTTCACTTTTCACTTTAAAGAAGACCCAATTCGCCTTGCCAGGACATGCATTTGGGCAAATGCTTGTGCAGAGGAAAACTGACGGGAGGCCTATCTTATTTCCTCAACTCTGGTCCCCAAGTCCACCTGCCTTCAATGAATGACATCCTGGCCCTTACATCCGAAAGGTCTTTCCAAGTCTTACAGTAGTTTTGGCTCTGCTATCGCGTGGCCTTACAATAACCCTGGGAGGTAGATAAGGCTGCATTGTCCCTGCTGTCAGCCTCCTCTTCTGGGCAGTGCAATGGTTAGAATTCTCAGCAGCCAGTCAGCTCTCCACCTGACTCAGTTTACCTGCCAGACCTCTGGTGCATTCCAAAGAGGCCCCTCCTTAATACTCACTCTATAATCCCTTCCTTCCCACACGGGGTCATCTCACGGGATGGGGACACCCGAGAATCCAGCCCACTCAGTTGTTTGGCTCAAGTCTTTATTTGGGCCCATATGAACTAACGGCTAATTTGAAAACGCCCTTCCTTCCTCCACACCAGAAGAGACAGACAAACAGACAGGAACCCTGTGGTCCAGACCAGGGGAAAGCATCCCCCAGAGATAACCCCCTTCTGGGAAACAGGCTCCCTGCCGGGATAAGGCCCTCCACCTGACTTCAGAGCCTGATGGCTCCTGCCCGGCCTCCACTCGGTGGGGGTGGGGTAGAGACAGAACTATGACTCGACAGTGGTTTTCCATGCTTTTAAAAGAAAGAGCAGCCTTTCCTCAGATAAAATCTTCCCGAATTCCCAATATGAAGAATGAGGGATAAAACCCAGAGCTGCCTGCAAGGTGGGAACAGGGTTCCTTGGAGCACACTTTGACAACCACTGGCCCTGATGTCTGGAGTAGTGACATCAAGGAGAAAGCCACTGGCCGTGTGCTCCAGAGGCCTGGTTCCAAGCCTCGCTCTGCACTCCCCCTCGTGATGCCCGGCCCCTGGGGCAGCACAGCACAGGTGCTCAGAAACTGTCCTTAACAGCCAAGCCCTCTGCTGCCCAGGTCCACGGGGCACTGTCCTTGGAGCAAGAAAGGTTTTAAGTTACACACTCGTGGTGAGGCCATTCCCTCTCCTGATTTTATTTTAAACCCCCAGTGCCCAAGGCCCTCTGGAGCTGAAGCACATCTCCAAATGGACAAGTGTTTCCAGGCAGCTGAGAAGGTGGGCAGAGGTGACCACAGGTATTTCACCCCAGGACCAGACTTATGCTCGGGGCCTATCGCTCACTTCCTCTGTGAGAGGAGCTGCGATTCTTGTCCATAAAAGGCCATGAGGCTCACACAGCGGTGACATCAGCCCCGACAGGAAGTACAGAAGGAAGAGAATGGGCCTGGTTCACCAACAGGCCTGGTTCACCAACAGGGGCCCGGGGCTGACTCATTGGAGGCTCACAAAGATAATGCCTCCTGAGGTTCAGCCAGAGCTGCTCTCTCAGGGCTACACCTGGAAGAGCATCCTGCCCCCCAAGACCCATCTTCAAGTCAACCAGGTTTCTCGAGAACAAGAAAAAATGGCACAAAGGGCAGTTTTGGATTGGGTGATGTGCTGCCTGGGGTGAGTCTGATGGGATGACTCATGACAAACGGACCTGAAACTTTCCACCACCAAGGGGTCTGTCTTTCATGAAAACTGAGAGCAGATCCCTGGGTCACTCACTGAGGGAACCCCTACTCCAAGTCACCTGGGACAGGAAGTGTCAGGCTGCCCCACGCAAACTCCTGGACTCTGGAGTCCCTTCCCCAGAGAGCCTCTCGTGAACCCATCAGGGTCTTAATGGCCAAAGTGCATTGAAGGGTCTTAATGGGCCAAAGTGCATTTAAAGCATGAAGAGAACTGTGGGTTCGAGCTCAGAACCTAGGGGCTGGGAAAGCCTAGAGGACATCTGGTTCCACCATCTGCATCTAGAGGTCAGGACACCGTGTCCCGAGAAACCCAATGACTTAATCAAAGTCACGCAGGCTGGGCCAAGAACCCAAGCCTCTGGATGCCCAGTGCTTCCCCAGAGCACTCCTACAGGGCGGCACTGCGCCGTCAGCAGCCTGCCTCCGTGCTGACCTCTCGCAGAGTGTCACGTGGGGCCTTGCAAGCTGTCTGCTACCGTCTCCGAAGCCAGCCCTAATTCATGAGCTTGGGTGACAAGCACTTGGGAAGCAGAGAAGTGTGAAAAAGCAGGTGCAAAATAATGCGCGTTAGCCGGAGCTGCAGGTGGACACCGGGCCCCGGAGGCCTGTGTCATGGAGCCTCTGGCAGCCCGCCTGCCTCGCAGTCAGCCAGCAAGAAGGCAGCCGCCGTCGGTGGCTCCCAAGCACACAGCATGGTCACCGGTTATGTTCTCTCCAAGGCACAAAGGTAGGCCACGACCAGACAGATGCTTGGTCAGCAGCAACCCAAGCCGGAAGCCAGCTGAACTTGGCCCAGTGCCTCTGCCTACACACTCCCCCAAGGTGGGGCGGCTGTGGTGTGAACCCTGCTGAGGAGGCCCTAGTCCCCAGTTACAAGAGGCAGAGAAACCAGGCACCCTTGATAATTAGAAAGCAGCTCAAGGGACTGCTCTTAGCTTTCATTATGTCCTAGGGCGAGCAAGGCCCCAAGCAAGCCTTCTGTCAGCCAAAAGGCAACCAGCAGCTCACACAGGTGAGCTCCCAGTACACAGGCAAACCTGCCAGAAACCACTGCTGGTTGCTTATCCACCTTTCCCATGGGCGGGGCCAAGAGCGAGAATGTTCTGTGGGTTACTGCTGAGGCAGCTGATAGGTTTGTCAGGGTGGAGGGAAATTCGAAAGCCACATGTGAGTGCTAACAGCCCACAGCAAAAGCTGCCAGGACACTGGGAGGACAATGACACCTGAGGTCAGTTCTGCTCTTTAACACTGCCCTCGGGAAAAAGAAACACAGGCAGAAACCTGGCTGAGTCCTGTGCAGAGAGGACTAAGCCACCGACCACAGGTCTGCAGAGGGCTCGGCTCGAAGTGGGGGAGAAAGAGGAGGACAGGGGAGAAGGACAAAAGGCCATGAACAGGGAACTTACAAACACTGCCAGGCAAGGCTCAGGACAAACTTGGCTCGACGTTGGAGCAGAAACAGCCCTGCAAAGAGAACAATGGGCTTTGCGAAACACTCTGGTGATGAGTTGTGTCAAACTTGCTGGAGAAAATCAGGAATATGAAGATGCTTCCTGAAGAAATCAGGGGCTCTGGCTGCCCTGGAGAAGGGCAATCAAGTGAAATGAAAGGCCAGAATTTGCTCCCAGAGCATGGCTTTCTTCCTTGGCTTTCAGCTTAGACCTCTGCCCCATTGTTCTTGTGGACCAGTTCGTGTGGGAGAAACATTATCTCCATCAAGAGTCACCAAGCCCAGTTGGAATGACATCCTGAGCCCCAATCAATACTGTTTGTTTGCCAAAGAACACCTCGGGTCCCCAGAGTTTATGACAAAGGTGGACACTGGGCCAACACCGTGGTCAAGACCACAGGAACTTTACAGAAGCCACTTCTGGAATCCTTACTCTTATCCCTGCAACTTTCAGCTCTTTTCTCTCTGTAGTTTTAGGGAATTCTTTTTCTCATCTGATAGTTTAATCCAGAAATCAGGCAGGGGAAGGAAAGCAACCCTTTTCTCCGAACGCATCACTTTCAGCCCTGACATTGTGCAACACGGCCCTACTGCAGTCTAGGAGCCAGCAATTGAGAGAACAGGAAAAACGGGCTGGTGAGCAGCATTCACCATGCAGCGCCCAGGAGGCTGAAAGCCTAAGGGGGCTTAGCCATTAGAGGCTCCGCAGGTGAGCTTTTGTTGTTTGTTTTGGGGGAGCAGTAACAGAGGCATTAGGCCAAGTTTTCAACCACCCCCAAAGTTTCAGGTTCCAAGAGGGCCCTTCTTTCTTCTCTCCCACTTCAGTCGCCCAGAGCAAAGCACAGTGGACCTGTTGGGTTGGATTAAAAACAAAACAAAAAGACAAACCCAAAACTGAAGCCCTGAAAAGGATCCATTAACCACAGATCCTTCTAGAAAGAACATTTTACAGAAATAAGACTGACAGGCATGACCACATTATAATTCAGCAACCTCATTCCAGGGGCTGGGCTTTCCCTTCTGGGGGCATGACAAGCAGCCTCCCAGGTCGGCCCTAAAAGTGCCTCCTGATGCAGGCTCGGTGCGTGGGAGTGGGCCCAGGGCTGCGTGTCAGACGTCTGGGTCCCCACCAGCACATCACTTCACTGATGCTGAAGAGCCGGCCTAGAGCACACATGACATCCTCCAAAAGCCCACCACGCTCTCCTGAAGCCCCACGGAGGCCTGAGCCACACAAAGGCAAGCTCTGGGTCCGTGGACTAGATCAGACAAGTGGTGTTATCATTCACTGCAGGGAAGGCAGCTTTGACAAGCCACTTCCTGTGCGTGCTGGTACCTAGGGCCTGAACTCTTTGAGGAGAGTAAGCCACCGCCTGGAGGAAGCATCTGGCTGTCACCTTCATTAAGCAGAGGAGTGTGGACTGAAGGGACGCATGACTTGCAGGCAGGAACAGTTCAGTCCAGAAACTGCATTGCCAGACTCCTCTTGCTACCTTCTAAGGGGCACTTACCGCAGGCCAGAAGCCTTCCTTAATTCTTGCAATAACTGTGCCATTTTATTAACCCAAGAGGTAGACGAGAAAACAAGGCCCAGTCCGAGTGAGTGACACAATCGGGAAGTGACCCAAATCCAGCCCAACCCCACTCTCTCTTCTCCACGCCATACTTCCTGTTCACAGGCAAGCTGCTCCCTAACCCTAGGGCCCAGCAGATCCCTTTTGGTGACCTACCACAGGAGGTTATGTCATTATCAAAGCCCCTTGCTACCTCAGCACCCTCAAGGCTAAGTGGGGCGCCCCCTCTGTGCTAGACTCTCACTCTCCTCCTGTAGTTTATTTACCTGCCTCTCTGGACTGGGCCTTGGTCTCCTTCAGGCAGGGCCATGACTAGCACACAGTAGGTGCTCTGATAACACGAGGAACCATGTGCAGGCACAGAGCACACCCTCAGGGTGAACCAATGCTGCACATGTGGCCCAGACCTCCCTGCAGACAGTGGGCCTCTGTGTGCCGCTGGCTGGCAGGGCCGAGCCACCTGGCTGGCACATTCCTGCTTAAGTGGAGTCATCACATCTGTGGCTTCCTCAGCCGACTGGCCTGGTGAGTCTGTTCAAAGTCATGCTTTCCTGTGCCTTCGAAGCATTTCCCAGCCTCTCCTCAGAGACCCTGGAAAGCAGACAGCTCCTCGGGAGCAACCCCCACCAGGGCAGAAGGAATGCGGAGAGGAGCAGGAGGGCGCTCCTCCTCCAAACCAGCGGGCCGGGAGAATTCCTCCAAACACCAGCTGGACAAATGAGGGGCAACGGCGTCCCTGGGGGGTGGGCACAGGATGGAATCAGGAGACCCTGGGTTCTGGAGCTGACAGCCTTTGGGCCTTTGAACATGTCAGCTAACATATCTAGGCCTGTCCCTTTTCCTGTGAATTAGAAGGGTCTATTCAGATGTAAAGACAGCGCTAAAATTCTACCTTCATTGTTTACCCCAAAATGTTAGGCAACCACTGAGAGGAATGTGGACACTCACGGGGCACTTTGAGCAACTGTTTGGTGACCAACCACTTCTGGTGCAGCTTCCGCTGAGAAGCAGAGCAAAGGGTTAAAGAAATAGCTCTCGGATTCAAGGATTCGAATTCAAGGATTCGAATTCTTTTAGGCCTGGAATGGAAGCAAACCCTGCTGCCACTCCCCACAGAAATGCTGGGCGCTCATTAAAATACCAAAAAGCCACTGGAGGTGAGTGGCTTTCTAACTAATTAGCATAGAAGAGGGTGTTTTACCCTACTCTTACTGGGGCAATAATTGGGCTCAAGTCCAATTCTTTAACTAGCAAATTCTGTAAGAACATACAGACTCATCCTCAGAGGAAGACCCCGGGGTCTGGCCCCAAAGAAAGCCAGCAGCACCAGTTCCCCACCCAGTCACACCTTTGCAGATCACTTCTGCTTCTGTCAAATTCCCCCGCAACCCCTAGTACCTGCCCCTGACAAGTTCCTATTCCCCCCTAGGGCTGATGTCTGCCCAGCAAGGGCAGCCGCACAGCACAGAGTATATGCTCTCTCACCCTCCTTCCCCTCCCGGGCTCAGACAGTTCACTTGACAGAATCCTAAGGATCGGTTCAATCCCCCAGACAGGAAGACCCATCAACGGCCACGACAACAAACGAACCAACTATGTTACCACAACTTTAATTAAGCCCAAGGCTGAGGAATTAAAGAGCAAACAAAACTGTGCCGGGCACGTCTGGGCTGCACTATAACCACTCACTGACACACCTGCCAGCCTGCCCACAGGATCCGACCACCACGGTGCCTTTCCGGCCACCCCAGGCCTCAGCGCCCACACATTCCTCTGCGCTCTCAAGACACCTGCCGCAGTTGTGTTGGCACCAGGTGTAGGTAGCAACTTGCCTTGTTATACAGCTACAGCCACAGATCTCTGTGTCCAAACATAGCTTGTCTCTCCACTTAGACTGCCAGGGCCTCCAGGGCCAGGATAAGGTACTAAACCTCTTGATATTCTAGTACTTTCTATCTCTTATCTCCATGGCCTAATGCAGGACACCATATGCTGCCATGCCCCATCCCGTGCCCATGGCAGATAGCACTCATCTATCCCAGCATTCCTTGGCATTGAATCTTAGCTCCTTGCCAACACAGGGCTGGACAAACCACTACCCATTGATGGGAGCTGACACTCGAAGTAAAACCAATCTGCAAAGCTTATTAGTCCAATGGTTCTCCAGAAGAACATTTGGTAGCAATATCTGGGGATGTTTTTAGTTATCACAACTGGAAAGGGAGTGTGATACTGGCATATAGTGGGTAGAGGCCAAAATGGTGCTAAACAGCCTACAATGTACAGGACAAGTATCCCACCCCCCAAAAGAGAAGTATCTGATCCCAAATGACAAGTGTGCCTAGTCTGAGAAATCCTGACTTAGGTAGAGTAGCCATATAACGATTATCATCTAAACTGACATGTTTCTGAGAGTGAAAGGGAGCGATATATTAATACTAACTCCAGGACAACAAGCACAAATCAGGGCCTACAGGCAAACCAGAGTATGTAAGAGATGAAAGACAGAGGGAGGTCCCTTGGAAGGGTCAAACAGCTAATCTCATAAAAGTCCCCAGGCAAAGCCACCAACTACCCTATTTGCCAGAATAAATGCTAATATGTCATAAGCCACAATCAGCCAAGAGGAACTCTTTTTTCTACTTCTTGTGTAAAGAAAAAGCAGAAAAGGAACTGTCTAGCCGTGCCTTTTAAGATGTGAGTGGCAGAGAACAAACCTGTCCCCCCCAAAACCAGGGGGGCAGCATGTGCTAAGACGTGCTCTCCAAAAGAGAGGAGCTCATTCTAACAGCCTGCTGACCCCGCCACTCCCTGCTGACATCCGACTTAGGGTGAGAACCCTACTCTCAGGAAGTTTCTTTACTAATGAACCATCTTGTCACAACAGGGGCAACTGCTGTTAGTTAACTTCCTCCTTGCCCCAAGAACAAGAGACCTATTGCTAATATCTTTGCAGGTCAACTGTGAACAACAAGAGGAACTTGGAAATGTCCTCAGTCAGTCAACATGGGAGCTTAAGAACTACAGCAAGTCCAAGATTAACCTGAAGGTGAGTGAAAACCTCTCAGGTTGAGGGTTAGAGAGCATGTGGACCCAGCACGGGTACACACCATTAAAAAGAAGCACTGGGGCCTCAGTTCCCCGTGCCCGCAAATGCATTTCCTATCCCGGGTCTCCACAAGATGAAAACACCCACCCATGGGCCCTCATAATTTGGGGCAGTTCCTCGGTTCCTATCAAGGCCATTTCCATATGACCAAGACTTCCTGGTCGGCACAAAGGAAACCTCCAGCCCCCTGCATAGTCTCTTTATTTTTTAGAATTATCTCCAACTTGTAGAGCTGACTTTTGCCCCTCCATTTTTTTTGTCGTTGTTGTTGTTGAACAAATAAACCATGAACGAATCTTTTTGGGAAGCAATTCCACAGGTTGTCGGGAAGTCCAGTCCTAAGAATGCCAACTGCTGGTGCCATGCTCTGCATCGTTACATTATTCTTGTCATAACAGCCGGTCTAAAAAGGAAGAAAGCCCACTCGCTAGGACATGGTTCAAGTCCAGCATCCAAGTGTGGGAGCGTCCTGATTCGGTAGCACAGAGCTCAAGAAGACCCCAGGATGCAATTCTTGCACTTGGCCGATTAAAAGAGCCAGGAGAAAACTGACTCATAACCTCCAGAGACAGGACAGGACTCAACTCTTCAGGAATCTCACAGACTTTTCTCCCACCAGACTGCCATAGTTAGCACCTTGAAACAGACATACTACCTTAAAGCTAAAGGGCTGGCTTCCTTGAAGAATTTTGATAGACGTGAACATAAGCCAAAGGCTAGGCCAAACTTGTTCATCATCCATAATTCATCAAGCCTAGCAATGAAACACCCTCTCCACAGCACTATGCGATAATACAGACAAGACCCACATGCTGCCATTTTAAACCACTAAACCAGAGACAAAGTTGTTAACGTAACAAAATTCATTACTATCACTGCCTAGATTGATTACAAAGTTTAAAGAAATAAAGGATGCACATGTAATAAGACATGAAAAACCACTATCAGTATAAGATACGAGAAAAATACATATAAGATATGAGAATATAGCCTGCCTGAAAGTTGGGCTTGACTCCAAATTACAGTAAATGCACGATATGCCAGGTGCCCGGCTAAGCTCTGAGAATCAAAAGGCAAGGTGAGTCCTATCCGTGTCTAGGAGAGAAAAACAAATATGTAAACATCTAATTCAAATAAAGTATGACCAGGGCTCTTATGCAAGTCTGGCCCAGATAGCCTCCCTGAAGGGCAGTAATGCTTCAGTCATGTCTTTAACAAAAGAACTGGGACTTGCTAGGCATTGCGGGCACAGGGAACGGGTAAGGCGGTTTGATAAAAGGAGTTCCAGGTAGCTGGGAAGCTGGAGAGGTGGGCAGGAGGCCAGTCACAGAGGGCACTGTGTGCTGCTAGAGGGTTTGAGTATAATCCTGGGGGCAATGAGGAGTCTTTTCAAGATTTTTCAAGATTTCTAGTTGAGATTTGATCAGATTTGCATTTTAGGAAGATGACCCTCTGGTAGAAACACAAGAAACAGGACTCTATTGAGAGTGAAGGTTAAGAAGTCATTGAAATCATGCAGACAAAAAATTGTGAGGGTCTGAACTAAGGCCAGGACCATGTGGATAAGAGGTTGAAACATGATAAGAGATCAAATCTACAGAAAGTGCGAATGACTTGGAAAAGAGGTGAGAAAGAGCCAGGTTCCAGGCTTGGATGAATGGCTGAATGGAGAAATGGCAGCTGGGAGCACATGGGGATCAGATGATAGGGCCAGTCCTCAGCCAGAAAGTGATGGAGAATCTATTTGAGTCAATGCGGCCATCATTCAGAGGAATATGTGGAGAGAGTGAGCAGACAAGACCTTGAGGAGCATCAATGTGTGAGGAAGGGGGAGTAACAGGAAAGAACCACACAGATGGGGAGGGCAAAGATAAGGGGAACCAGAGAGAGGGTCACAGGAAGGAAGGCTTTCGAAAGGGAGTGGTCAAGATTGTCCAATGCTGGGGAGAGGGTAAGTAAAATAAGAACTCATGAGTACAATGGATTTCCCAACATGAAGTGAGGGTGACCTTTGTGGGACAGTCTTGAGAAGTGGTGGGGCCAGACATCACAGATACTTCCTCTAAACAACGCCGCTGTGGACCTGGCCGAGTGGCTCAGTTGGTTTGAGCATCATCCCATACACCAAAAGGTTGAGGGTTCAATTCCGAGTCAGGGCACATACACAGGCTGTGAGTTCAATCCCTGGTGGGGAGCGTATAGGAGGCAGCCAATTGATGTTCCACTCTCACATAGATGTTTCTCTCTCTCCCTCCTCTCCCTTCCTCCTCTCTATCTAAATATATATCAGGTGAGAATTGGGGAGAAATAAAAAAACAACTCCACTGTGATGGGACAGAGAGAGTAGAGAAAAGCTAGAGTGGGGTTCAGAATTCAGAAGAGCCCTTGTGTCTGTTTGGTTTTTTTAATGGGAAAAACTGAAGCATGTTTCCACACTGTGAGGAAATGAGAAAGAGGTGAAAAACAAGGAAAGGCAGTAACTGGTAGAAGAAGGGGTCCAGAAGTGAGAGGACTGATGCAGGAGCTTTTGACGAGAATGAGAAACCGGGAAAAAGCTTCTAGGACTTTCTATCAACATATAAACATGTGCTTTGATAGCCATTGGTCTTGACTCTCACACAATGGCTTACAGACCTCCACAACACACAGCCCCATCACCACTGATCCAGCCACTAGATCACCGTCACTAGTGAGTGAGCACCTGCAAAGGTGTCAACAAGGCTGCAGGGGAAGACAGCCACTGGGAAGACAGTCCCTGGGAGGCCGCGGCACTCACCTTGCATCATACTCCTGTAGGCGGAGTCTGTGATGGCGTAGATGTGAGGGGGCATCTCGTGCCTCTTCTTGCCTTTATACATCTCCACAATCTCTTCAGAGTAGATGGGCAGGTTCTTATAAGGATTGATGACCACACAGAACAGGCCTGAATAGGTCTAAAGAAAAGAGCAGCAAATAGGAATGGGTTAGGAAGTCTCCTCAGTGGTGCGCAAACTCGTGGCAAAGACCTGCTGCCTCCGAGGCCGCCATGATGGCCTGAGTGACAGCACTCCCTGGGCCCCTTGCTCTCTGGGCTCAGCAGACCTGCTGCACATGTGGGCACACCAGCACCATCTGCTCTTTTGGTGAGCGTCCTCCCTCAGTGGCATGACTGCTGCAGGCTTTGTGCATCTATGAGTGTGTGCATCAGAAAAGAACTGTGGCAAGTTTCACAGAGAGCAGAAATCCAGTTACAAAACTCAGGTCCAAGGACAAAAAGAGATGTGTTTGTCGTTGTGAGATGCACAAAGAGAAAGCATTCAGCTGTAGCAAGCAAATTGTGTAGAAACACAAATTATTCTACCCTGAAGGCCTCTCAGAGATAGTTAAGCCTAAACTTTCCTAGCACTGGGAAGAATTCACTATGTTCCTCAACCAACTAGATCTGTTGTGGGCTAGTAGATCACGGACAGAAACTTCCCTCCCTGAAAACTTCTGGAGACATTCACATGAAAACCTCTCAAAAACCTAGACCACTTTCATGTCGCCTGTGAGCCTTCTCCAAGACCCTGGTCTTCTGTTAAAGGGAATCCAATTAGTCAATAGCCTTAATGTGAGGCACCCAAAAATACACTCAGTACTCTAAGTTTGACTTGACCAGGTTAAAATTAGGCCCTGGAATCATGTGTCCTGAGTTCAAGTCCCAACAAGGGCAAGTTTCTTAACTTCTCTCTCCCTCCATGTCTCAATCTGTAAAATGGGGATGGAAGAAGGTGGGTGAAGCAAGGCCTAGATGCCATGATTCACACACACCTGCAGTCCTAGGTAGTTAAAGACAGAGCTGGGAGCGGACCCAGTCTCACACCCTCCAGTGGGGACCTCCTTGGTCACAGAAGCCAGTTTTCTGAGCTCCTCGCGTCTTTATGTTGTTCTCATTACAAGCGGCCTTCCACCCTCACTGTCCACAGTTTTGCTCCTTGATCCAACAGCAGCCAACGTCTGAGGGTTGCACTATGGGTCAACCCAGCCCCTTGCACCCCTACCTTCTCTAATCCCACCAAAACTGAAGCTGGATCTTGTAGTTGAACCCACAGACAGGGTCCACCCAGGAACCAGTCATGAGGACAATGGCTCTACCCAGCGTTGGTGAAAGGCTACAGCACTCGGATGCTCCAAGCAGAAGTTAGACTGACAGCAGAACTCCAGAGGGACCCACTAACCATACACTGTTCTGCATGCAGAAGAGCAGCTGAGTTTGGACATGAACAAGTGGGTCTGCCTGCCTCTGTCTGGAGGGCACACAGAGCCCTCAATTTCCTTTTTTCCTGGGATAATCAGTCACTTGTTTTCTCTCCAACTACTCTTGTCACTAGGGACCAGGAAAGCTCTGAAGCAAAGAAGTCTGAATGTGGTGCTGGCAACCTGAGGGTTGGGTGTTATGGGAAGACAGGAGTGCAGCTGGGACTCCTGTTCCCCCTCCCTGTGACTAGTGGGTGGGGATGAGATAGAGGCCAGAGAGCAGCAAGGTCATCCCAGAAGCTCAGAAACAATTGAGCTTTGTTCCTGGGTTTGAGAAAACCCACACTCTAGGAAATCCAGCCAGATGAAAGTGAAGGACACATGGCCACACATTTAGGGCGTGCCACGGAGCCAGATGTTTGGGAACAGCTGATGGTGACAGCAGAGGGGCTAGGGGTTACTAGGACAAGTCTCTCTGACAGCTGGATGGGCAGATGGTCCTGTGGAGAGTTCGATGGGGCCTCAAAGTTCTCTGGGCTAATCCTACGAAATCAGTGGATTTGATCAAACTGAGCCCTGGGGAATGAGCACAGCAGCTCAGGTGGGAGGAAGGAGGCTCGGCTGCAAGCCACTCTCTCTGGATGCTCATGGAGGCGCAGACACTGAGCAAAGTGGCTTTGCTCCCACACGGGCCACGCCAGGAAGCTGCTCCATTCATGGGCCACAGAGGCTCTTTGTGCCTGACCGCCCCCTATCCCAGAGCCTCACCCCCCTCAAGAAACAGACAGAGCAGCTGTGGTGCAGAATTAGCCACACCGCCCACAAGGCCAGGCAAACATGCTACACAAAGGCTCCCGGTGTCGCAATTTGGAATGTTGTGTGCAGAGAGGTGGACTGTGAATGGGGGGGAGGGGGTGGCCACCCCCACCCAGGCAGCCCCACCAAGTGGCTTTGATCTCGCCACAGTTCTGCACCTGCTGGGGTCTTCATTAAGGCAACTGCAGCGACAATCAACTTCCTTTCTGGTGACAACACTTAGGAGGAGGAGGCTGGTCTGAGGTAAGAGGAACTATACACGGGAGGTGACAGCAAAGGAACAAAAATGAGAATTTGTGCCTCCAGCCAGAGAGTTCTAGAGAAAAAGCTCAGGTCCTACCCACCATGCCCGCCTACTGAGTAAACCCACACTTTAGAGGAAAGATGAAGCAACTAACATTGACTGCACTTTAACAAGTAATACCCCTAGGGAAAGGCCATTTGCAGCCGGCTGGTATAGGCAACTGCATGCAGGCCTCCGGCTTGTTTCATACTCGGCAAATCGCTAACAGGACCCAAGATGAACAGTGACACCAGTAAAAGTCCGAGCGGAGGGAGACTTTAAGGTCCCTTTGGTTTTGCAGGTCACTAATTCTGAATTTCAGCAGTTAATATCACGAGGGGCAGGGGCTTTTCAATTTGGTCCAGACAATATTCTCACCAATAAACAGAGAAATATCTGGGTGGAGAGTCAGGAAACCGAAGTTCCAGTCTCAGCCCTGCCAATGCCTCGCTGTGTGACTCTGAGCTAACCCCTTGCCCTTTCTGGGCCTTACCTCCTCCCACCTGTCATATAAGAAGGTTGGGCTGAGCTGGCCTATTCAGAAGGACTTTTCCCAGCAGGCAGTTCTGTGTGTCTCCTCACTGACAGGTCCTTGACTAATCAAGCTCATCCCCACAGGGTAGTCATCAACAGCAGGAATGAGGGCCTCATGACCACAAACCAGCTTTGCGATCAGCAAGGCAATGCAGTCCTGGTACACAGTCTAGCCCAGTCAGGACTTCTGGGCAATCCAAAATGGCCCATGTACACTGCAGGGCACTCAGAAGTACCAGTCGTGTGGGGTAAGGGTAGTGCCCTGGGGAAACATGTGTTGAAGTCACCGTGAAATTGTACAGAAAATGGCTGGCTCTTTGGGAGTCTCTCACCCTCCCTGTAACAGGATGAGCCCAGTGTCTCCTTTATGATACACATGATCATGGGCAAACCCCTCAGGCCGAGACTGTTTTCCCAACTATAAAATGAGAAGCTTGTAATGATCTAAATGTTTTCTTCCTCCAACTAAAAAAATGTTGAAAACTGTTTTATTCAGCTCCAAGGCCAAGAAGGCCAAGGTGAATACAACAGCATAATTAAATAAAGAGCTATTTTAGGAATAATAAGAACCAGATATTTCTTCCCTACTGGAGACAAAACCAGAAGGAAATATCTTTAAACTGAACAGAAAAAATTGGGATGGATCTGAGAAAGAACTCTGTGACCCTAGGGCCAAAGGAGCTTGGAGCGTGTTACCAAGGGAATGAGTAAATGCTCATCTCTTGACGTTTTCTACAGGGGTGATGAGATGCCGTTCTGCAAATGTAACCCTACTAGCTGGAGGAAAGAGAACAGACCGCCCTGTCTTTTGCATGCTGTGGGCCTTTGTACATGCTGTTCTCTGCACTGTAAGCCTAGCATGGGACCAGCCTAAAGTGTTGGATGAACTAGGAATCCAAGCCTGCCTCTTGGTAGCTTGCCTCTCTGCTCAAAGCACACTCCTTAGGGAAGCAAGCCACACTGACAGATGTGAGGGGGGAGGCAGGAAGGGACCAGGTGGTGCAGGAGGAACAAGTGGGAAACCAGGGTACGCATTCCCCTCCTTGAGAAGGAACTGATCACACTGGCCCTTCTATCTCCACCAAGGCCAGTGCGTGAGCATACCTCACACATGTCACATCCTCCCTACACCGACCTAAGCCAGGCTTCCTGTTGTGGTTTTGGCTACGTAGAGGAGAGATAAAAGTCACGCTATGAGAACATTCCATTAGGATGTTCAGATACTGAAGTTCAAGGATGCTACCCCAACATTCCTTCAAACCGCCTTCTCTCCCAGAGAGCCAGCGCCCAGGATCTTGGTTGGGGGGTGGGGGGGGCGAGCAGACCTAGAGCCCCCTGCCTCAGAGCCGAGCCCACTTACATAGATGAGCCCTGAGTAGTAACGCTCCTTGAGGTTGTGCAGCACCGAGGCTTCGTTGAGGCACGTGAGCTCCGCCATGTCCTCCACCTTGGAGAACTTGGGCGGGTTCATCTTCTGGATGTCATCCTTGTTCACCTTCACCTTCTTCCCATTCTCCACCAGCTCCACAATGGCCTCATCGCCCACCTCTTCCTTGAGGCTGGCGGGCTCAAAGCCATTCTTGTCGGAAGGCACCCATACCAGCTTCTTGGCAGCCCAGTCAGCCTGGGCCAAGGGGTTATTGATGAAGTTTTTATCCACATAGAGATACTTATCAGCAGCTTGCTGCGCCATGGTGACTTACAGCCAGGACCTGAGGGAGAAAAAAGGACAAACGTTAGATATAACTACATTAGCCACACAAGAATCGCTAACATGCACCTCTTATCTTTGCAAACTAGATAGCATTATAGTGCAGTAAAACTCTATATAACCAGGCTGCACAATTTGCCAAAATTTCCTTGCTTCTACTTTTGGGAGAAAGATGTACATCGTTGAGAAAACAAGGTAATATCAGGGATGCTGTAAGAAATTAATAGTAAGGTATATTCTAGGATTGATACACAATCAACTAATCTATAAACAACTATTGGCCCCCGTGAGGTAGGGACGACCCCAGTCAGGTCGAAACGGCCCCGGTGTGGTAGGGACAACCCCGGTGAGGTTGAAACGGCCCCCGTGAGGTAGGGACGACCCCGGTGAGGTTGAAACGGCCCCCGTGTGGTAGGGACAACCCCGGTCAGGTTGAAACAGCCCCGGTGTGGTAGGGACAACCCCGGTGAGGTTGAAACGGCCCCCGTGAGGTAGGGACGACCCCGGTGAGGTTGAAACGGCCCCCGTGAGGTAGGGACGACCTTGGTCAGGTCGAAACGGCCCCGGTGTGGTAGGGACAACCCCGGTCAGGTTGAAACGGCCCCGGTGTGGTAGGGACAACCCCGGTCAGGTTGAAACGGCCCCGGTGTGGTAGGGACGACCCCAGTGAGGTTGAAACGGCCCCCGTGAGGTAGGGACGGCCCCGGTGAGGTTGAAACGGCCCTGGTGAGGCTCAGACGGCCCTGGTGAGGTTGAGACTACTCCAGTGAGGTTGGGACAAATAAAGGGGACCAGTATGGACTGATGAACAGGGGTAGATACAGAAGCAGAGCAACATTGAACAGAATGTTAAACTACAGTGGGAAGCCTGGGGAGGGTTGGGGGGGGGATTAAGAGACCAACTGAAGGACTTATATGCATGCATATAAGATTAACCAATGGACACAAGACACGGGGCCGGGGGGGCTGGGGGTAGGGGCCGGGGGAATGTCACGGGGGGGAAAAAAGGAGACATATGTAATACTCTTTGTAATACTTTAAGAAATAAAAATTATTATAAAAAAAAAAAAAAAAACAACTATTATGCCACATGACGAGCACTAAGAGTCTCAAAGATAGATGCAGTTATAGTCACTCTGCCATGCCTATAAAGGCAGAAAAATGACCACACAATTTAAGAGAACTTCCAACAAAAACAGACTCCTAAATAGCCAAAAAATGGGCAATTGACTACAATTACACACAGTGGAAATTTCCAGTTTTAAAAACTTTTTCTTATTTCACAGAGTCAACCAAAAGAAAATAAAACACCAATATGTTGCCCTAACCGGTTTGGCTCAGTGGGTAGAGCATCGGTCCCAGGTCCGATTCCGGTCAAAGGCATGTACCTTGGTTGCGGGCACATACCCAGTAGGGAGTGTGCAGGAGGCAACTGATTAATGTTTCTCTCTCATCGATGTTTCTAACTCTCTATCCCTCTCCCTTCCTCTCTGTAAAAAATCAATAAAATATATATTTAAAAAAAAAACACCAATATGTTGCCAATACATTTTAATTCCATCTTGACAATAAAGCCCAAAGAAATTCGGCGAGAGGAAAAGAAGCCAGTGCTTCCCTTTCTGAGGCACCAGTGTGCAAAGGCAACCCTCACAATTAAGGGCCAGAAGAACGTAAGCACATGTGCGTTTGCCTGTTTCGAAACTCATTTGCAAAATAAAGATGATGAAATAATAACCCCTTACACCTGTGTGGTTTTATTGTTCATAAAGCGCTTTCACCTATATTTTGCTATCTGGAGAGATCCTTGTCATAATAACCCTGTGAGATTGGTAAGGTACGTGTTATTATCCCATTTTACAGATGAGGAAACAAAAGCTCCTGGAGGTAAGGGCGTTGTGCAGTCACCCAGGAAGAACTCCCGACTCCTGGTCCGTGGCCTTTCCACAGTGGCAACCACAGAACTGTTTCCTATTCAAAGGCTCAGGCTCAGATCAGCTCAGAGAACAGCTGCTCTGAGTGAACCAAAAGCAGGACTCAGAAACCACGGTCAACAGAGCCAGCCATGCCACCGGAGGAACCGCCTAGAAGCCCACTGCCTGCTCAAACACAGGCAGGCTTTTCCCTGCGAGATCAAGGTCCCCGGCCCAGGCACCGGAAGCCAGGAGGACCCCAGATCCAAACACAGAGTCACACAGGCTTTCATGCTTCCAGATTCCAAAAGGGACTTGGATGCCAAGGAAGCTGGAGGGTTGGGAGGGAGAAAATAAAAGGAAAAGAATGGGCTGCCCAGGCCTTCTTATCTGGGCTCATTAAATGGTTTCCAGATCAAGGCTAAAGGGCTCCCTTGGATTCACTCCAGGAGGGGCTGTTTTCCAGGAAATCTGCTGGTTCCCCCCCAACAGGCAAGTCCAGGGAGCAGAGCCTGGCAGCCTCCCCAGCTCCCCCAGCTGGTGGCTTGGTTTACATTCTCAGCACAAGCAAACCCTGGAAGCCCCTCTCTGGGGACCAGGGGCGCCATCCACCTGCAAGGACCACCCCCCCAAGAGAAGGCAGGGCCCAGGGTTAGGCAGCAGCAAACAAGGCATGAACAGAACAGCTATAAACCACCTGGCCAGCCCTAATCTTCCCTGTGGGTCTGGGGTCTAGGCAGGTGGCAGCTTACTGCCAGCTGTCCTTGCTTCCACACTGGCCAGTCCATTCGAGCAATCGAAGGCTTCTCTCCGCCAGCATAAATACCAGCTGTCATCTGCCTGTCCGCTGTTTATCTGACCACTGGCCAGTTGGCCTCTCCAAAGTCTCAGGATCCCGGCTCCCCAAACCAGTCTCCCCACTGTGTCACTGCCCTGCTCAGGAACTTGCAATGACTGCCGAGCACAGGGTCTCACAGGCTGCTGGTTCTCAATCTTTTTGCAAACTGCAAACCCATAAAAGGTAAGACAATCTCCCATCAAAATGCAAAAAGGGAGTCAGCTGAACTTTGTCTCCTCCTAAATCCTAATCTGCTGCTGGTTAAGAGTTCACTGACCCAGCCCAGGGAAACCTGAGGATATACTACACCCTTTACAAGATCCCTCCAGAAGAAGGAGGGAAAGGGACCGTCATTAAGTATGTAGATACTACCAACATCAAGTTCTGTTTATTTCCAACCTCACTTAACCATCAATCACCAAAAAAGAGCTTTTATTACCCCCAATTTATAAATAAGGAAACAGGCTCAGAGACAGCAAGTCGTTTGTCCAGTCTCCCAGCCCAGTCATGACGCAGGATCCTAACCCAGAACTTCCTGGCCCCCAGGCCTGGGCTCTTCCCGACACACTTGTGCCTGGGGGTCTCACAAAACAAAAAGTGAGGCTGGCACTGAAGCTGGGCTGAAACTGTTGATAAGCTGAGTGGGACATGGGGAACGCAGAGGTAGGCATTCCACAGCATTCAACAAATATTTACTGAGCAAGCGGGCAGGGAGGCTGAGAATGAGCCCTCCTGGTGTGGACCATGTGGCCTGTCAAAGAGCAGAGCACAGCCCTGGCTGGTGTGCTCGGTGGTTGGAGCATCGACCAACACACTGAAGGGTCATGGTTCAATTCCCCGTCAAGGGCTCTGTACCTGGTTGCAGGTTCGATCCCCAGCCTGGTTGGGGCTTGTGCAGGAGGCAACCAATCTCTTTCCCCTCCCCGCCTTCCCTTCAACTGGCTCTAAAAAGCAATGGGAAAAATATCCTCCAGGATTTTTAAAAAGAAAAAAGCAGAGCACATTAAAACTCAATACTCTCACTCCCCTGGCCTGTGAACTGCTCCAAGCAGCCCATCATTGATGGCTAAATGACTCTGGCCCTCATGAACTCCATTTCACCCCAGCAACACCACCCCTGGTGGGACCAACAGCAAAGAACCTATCTGGAGGCCTGGCATCACAGCAGCACCTGGGCTCCCTTCAGGCTGCAGGCCTGGGCACTCGGCCTAGCCTGGAAATCAGGTAGACTGCCCGGCCCTTTCATTGGTGGGTCTGTGCTGGAGGGCCATAATGCGCAGGTGACAGGGAAAATCCATTCAACCCACTGCCCTCGGCTGGTCGATCAACCCGACCTTCAGGCCTCAGAAGGAGGGAAGGGGCAATTACAGGCCAGCCCTGTCCACCTCCAATACCTATCAGAGACCTGGGGCCAAGCCACAGTTCCTGTAACAGAGGGAGACCCACTGCGTTCCCTCAGAGCTGGGCCAACACAGAGGGCCGTGGTGCCAAGGCACCCATGGATGGTGGGCTTGAAGAGTGCCCACTCGCCTCAGTGCCTCTCTCTGGGCAGAACTTTTCATTAAACACGGCTGGGCCCTGCTGAGCCAGGCCAAGGACAGAGCTATCTGGTTTCAGCAATTCTGCTGGAATGACGCGGGGGAGCAGTAGTGCCAAGATCAATACACGGGCTGGATTGGGGGGGAGGACCACAGAGGTCACGATAAACAGTGTGGTTGCAGTTAAAGCCCTCCCACCCAGCCTGGACAGGAACATCACATTCAAGGATTCGGAGGCCACAGGGCTGCCGCTGAGTCTGTGTGCCCAGTGGGGAAGCCGGGGATGCAGACAGGTTACCACGCACCTCTAAGGATACAGGTGGAGTAAGCCACCACCGTCAAGAGGTGTCAGAAATGAAATGAGGGGCACTAGAGAAAGGGTACCAAGGAGGCAGTCTACTCGATGCAGCAGCTAGCATGCAGCCACTTTCCCCGCCCCATCCTGGGACCCTGCTAAATAGTCACTTTGAAATTAAAAAAGCAAACAAACTGAATGTAATGTAAAGGTTTTCAAAATAAAGAAAAATATCTCCCTAAATTCCTGACCCTCTCCCCCCAAAAAATCAGTTTTCTCTCGCTCTTTTTTTAAATATATTTTATTGATTTTTTACAGAGAGGAAGGGAGAGGAATAGAGAGCTAGAAACATCAATGAGAAACATCGATCAGCCGCCTCCTGTGCACCTCCTACTGGGGATTTGCCTGCAACCAAGGTACATGCCCTTGACCGGAATCGAACCCGGGACCTTTCAGTCTGCAGGCTGACTCTCTATCCACTGAGCCAAACCGGTTAGGGCTCTCTCTCTTTTTAATATATCAGTTTTCTCTCTTTTATTTTTTAATGGTCCTTTCTAGTCCTGGTTCACAGAAACACTTGGTTTTTAACTACCTTAGGCAAAGAGCGAAGTTCACATTTGGTATTTTCCCTACTTCTTGTGACCATTTTCCCCGAGGGCCATAGTTTGCTTGTTGACCATTTTTACCAAAATGCTTCATTTTACAGGTGATGGTGCAGAGGCTCCGAGAGGGAACTACCTCCATTCAGTCAGAGCTGGGGGAGCCAAAACTCAAACCCAGGACTCCTAACTCCAAGGCCGCTTTTAATGGCTACATAATATTCCAAAGTGATTTTTTAATAACTCGCTTCCTACTAGATTTTTCCCTCTTATATAGTGGACCATCTTGAGATAAATTGCCAGAATTACTGGATCAAAATAATCTGGACACGTTTATGGCCCTGAGATGTGGTATCAAAAAGTTTGCCAAAGGGGTTGGTGAGCACAGCCACTGGAGCAGCAGCCACACCAGCACTTAGAAAACTGTCTGCAGGAAAGACCTTGCTGGCTCAGATTAGGGGCCCCCAGGAAGCCCTGGGAACGGGGCGGGAATGGGGGGGCTTGGCCAGCCAGCAAGGAGTTAAGGAGAAAGAAGGCCGCTCTCTCCCATTGCAGATCAGATCAGGCTGAGGCAGGCCCTTCCAGGCCCTTCCCATGTGGCTTCCTGTGGGTGCCAGTCCAACTCCAAGAAACCCAAGTAGTTGCCTTTTTAGGCTATAATCGAGAGGACACACCAGAGGCTAAATTAGGACGCTCAGGAAATGATGAAACTGAAAGTAAATAGGTTAACCAAAAACCTCTGCTTTCAACCCAAAATGTAATTCCTCGATTATTTGCCTTCTCCCCTTCTCCGCTGCCACCCCCCCCCCCCACCCCCCACCCCGCAAAACATCTACTTGGACCTTTTACTCCTTCCTGTTTTCCAAAGAATCCCCTCCTCCCTCCCTCCCTCGGGTTCTCTTTTTACTTACTTGTGTGCTTGTCAGGAAAAGAAACCACTAGCCCCTTAAAGACAGAATTTATTCTACTAGGACAAATCGTTGGTCCAAAGACTGAGCATTTCCATTCCTAGACAACTAGGATTATGTAAAGCCTTCCATGGACCAATTCTAGGCTTGGAGCTTTGAAGGCAGCCCAACTCATCAAAGATACCAAGCACGGAGGGCCTGCTAATCTCTCTGTTTTCTCACTCACGGCCGGCAATCATTTTATAAGGTAGATATTGTCATATTCATTTTACAGGTGAGGGAAATGAGGCTCAGACAGGTCCCAAAACCCAGGTTCACACTCAGACCCATTCGGCTTCAATGCTCTGCTCAGTTTCCACTCAGGTTCCACTGAGAACCCCTGGTTAAGCAAACCAGTAAAATAGACATTAATTTGCCAATTTAAAGCTGCAAACCCCATATTCTCTTTGTGCTGGTTGGTACAAGAGACTTCTCCCACTTCTAAATCGCTAAGCAAGATGTAAGAGGATGTGGGACATGGCCTTGGGCGAGCCATTTAAGTTCTCTGAACCAAGGTTCCAGACCAGAGACCCAAGCGGCTTCACCCCAGACCCTGGAGCCCTTTTCCAGCATAATCAATGATGGATGCGACCAGCTCCTCTGATTGTTTTTCATCCTACCCCATCCCAGGGAGCACAGGTGGATATGCCCCTTCTCTTTCTCCTTACAGCCATTGCTTTTTTAAATTAATTTCAGAGAGGAAGGGAGAGGGAGAAAGAGGAAACATCAATGATGAGAATCATTGATTAGCTGCTTCCTGCACACCCCCTACTGGGGATCGAGTCCGAAAGAAACTCGGGCATGTGCCTTGACCTCCTGATTCATAGGTCCATGCTTAACCACAAGGGCCAAGCCAGCCATTGCTTTTGAGTTAAATAAACTATTAAGGAAGGTTCTATGAAAGCAGCTACTGAAATAATAAGAAAATTTCAAACCCATTAGATTTACTCAGTCAACCAAATCATACTGAGGATCTATGTGCAAAAATATTTTGACAAAGGTATAAAGGACACTCAAGGAGTTTATCATATACTGGATGACACATATCGCTGAAGTGCCAATCTGGGGCTTTATTTAGAGTGGACAGAGCAGGCTCCTGGGTTTTCTGTCCTGTTAACTGCTGCACCCAACAAGCATGGTGGGCGCCCAATAGATAGATGTCATCTGGATTAAGAAGTACCTGCTTGTGACCTTGGGCACGTGCCACCTCTCTGGCGCACTGTAAATGCAGATAACATTTCGTGTCACCCTCTCTACCTCACAAGGCTGTTAGTTCAACACTGAACATAGGTAACAATGAGACAGGACACTTGTCTTTGTGGAACAGTCACTGCAGAGGGGAGACCGTGTAAACAACCAGCTCTACACCACAGGACTCTGCAGGAAGACAGGAGCAAGCAGCTTGCTGTGGAAACAGAGAGAAAGGGGTAATTGAATGGAAAAAGTAGAAGCTCGAGGGAGAGTTCATGGAGATGACATTGAAGTTGGATCCTGGAAGATGGATGGAACGTTGATGTGGGGGGGGGGGGGGGGGGGGAGGAATGGTAGAAAAGGATCCCAGGCCAAGGGGGAAGAAGGTGCTGTTTTTCACGAACCATAAAAGGACATGATCAGGTAAGGCAGGGTTTCTCAACCTCAACACTGACCATTTCAGGCCAAGTAAGTCTTTGTTGTGAAGGACTGCCCTGTGCAGCGTAGGGTAGTTAGCAGTACCTCTGGCCTGTACTCACTAATCAACATAGCACCCCATCCCCGGATATACCAACCAAAAGTGTCTCCAGACATTGCCGAAGGTGGTGATTCGGGAAGAGGGGCGGCAAAATCACCCCCAGTTGAGAACCACGAATGTAAAGGGTTAGATGAGCAAATGTTGAACAGAAGCCAGACCTCAGCTTTGTAAAGACTCTCCCAACAGTGAACTGCACAAGCCCAATCTCTTTAAAACAGAGAAGTCCTCAGAGTAAAATGATTCCTGGGGCCCAAACAATGACCATCACGGACGACACCATCACCAAGGAGTGACTGTCCCTTGGAATACATGGAATTTAAGGGATCTGCCCAGAACCCACTACTGGACTATAAAGTAAAGACTCCTAAATGCCTGATTTTTAAAAAAAGAATCAGGCAAAGGAGGCACATGTGCCTCCCCAGACAGGGCCTGAGTCTCCAGAACCTCTGACACAGTAGTTCAGACAGTGACTCATAAGCAGAGTTCACCAGCATCAAGAGGTCCAGGCGACTAATGGAAGACAGACAGGCAGCAGCCACAATGCGGGAGGGGGAGGGTTGCTCCCATGCTGTATCAGCTCATCCCACCATCCTGGGAATGCCATCAAAGGCTATTTTTTAATGGTTTTGGCAAAACAGTGTTAATTCCAGGGATGATACCTAGATGAGTTTCCCACCCAGAACTTTCCTCCCAGACCTTGAGCACCAACCAGATGGGTGTCTCCATCCTGGAGGACCCACAAGCACCATCATACCTGAACTCCCCCCTACCCGCCTCTGCCCCAACCTGCACTGTCTTCTAGGTCTCCATCTCTAAGAAAGACTGGCCACCTGGTCACCCAAGACAGTCACTGTAACATCTCCCTGGAGGATGAGAAGTGCTCTGCCAACCCCACCGCTGGTGCCCAGCTCCAGTCCAGGCCCAGAGCCCCTCCTTTTCTAAGCTGCACAGCTGCCTCCTTACTGCCCTTCCCCTGAGGCTTCCCTGCCCTTCAAATCCACCCCCCTCGCTGCCTACAGAATGACTTGGCAGCTCCATTTCTATTCATGCTACTTCCTATTTTACTGATATCACCACCAATTCAAAATAGTTGAATGGCTTTACATCTCCAGGACAAAATCTAACCATCCTTGCATGGTGAGAAGGCCCTTGGTGACTCTGCCCATACATCTCCTCCAATACTCCAGCCCTGCCCCTTCCTCTGCCCTTCTCTGCCGCTTAATCCATTCCTGCTCACATCCTTCTCTGCGCATGCCTGCAGGCCTTGGAAGCAGCTGGTATGTCCTCTGCACCAGGAACCCTCTCTCAAGCCTCAGTCCAAATGCTCTCTCCTCTCGAAGGCCCTCCCCTGTTTGCTGCACTTAACTCCTCTTTGTGTCCCTCCCGCTCTGCGCCCCACACTCATTATTTGCAGTTTTATCTGAGGACAGAAGCGGTCTCGTTCATTTTTATTTCAAATGTCTAGCACAATGCCTGACCCAGAGCAGGGCTCAGTTAAAGTTTCCTGAATGAATGCATAAGGAACAAGGCAAAAATGAGGAAGGAGTGGTGGGGAAGGTTTGTTAGAAGCTGGAAAATCCCCTTGAGCTGTACAGAGGGCCAGAGAGTTGGAGAGCTGACCCAAGGTGAAAGCACGCACAGGTCACAGCCACCTACTCTGTTACAAAACCCAAGCCATTTATGGACTACTTTTTTTTAATGGACTAATTTTCTTATAATCTCAAAACAAGAAGGGGAAAAAAGCATTAGAGCTTTCAATCCACAAAGAGATGCAGGAGTAAAAATTATTTCTCGGTCCCCAAGAAACTTTTCATAAGGTTGAATAAACCATCTCAGCTTTCTGGAAATTTCTACTGTCCCCTGATTGACCAATGTGGAGGTGCCTACCATCTACCACCAGACACACCCACATAGGACCTCACCTGGCATAGGCTAGCGGGCAGGCGTCTGCCCTCACTGGGACTCATGGGAAGGCCTCAGGCTGCCCTCCTGCCGCTTCTGGAGAAATACTGAGCAAGTGCTACAGGTGTCAATCTTTGGTGCCAACTCAAAAGAGAGTGACAGGACTTAGAAAAACCACTGCCATGTGGAGCACCGATTCTTCAAATCCCAAGACAGGTATTTATAATGCACAATAAGAGAATGCAATGGGGTTGAGTTTGGAGTCCGACGTACTGCGTCTGAATCTCCTGCTCACAATACCTATAATCTCAAAGCTGTTAATTAATACCAGGAGAATCTCCTCGCTCTAGAATAAGAAAAAATGCCTACCTACCATCACAGGGATTGTAACTCAAGTTCCCAGCAAAGAATCCAACACTTAATAATATGAAGTCCTCTCCCAACTCCGGTCTCTTGTCCTCCTGACCTAATTAGTCTTAATCCTTCCTAGAAGGACACCTGGGGCCTATGAAAAGTTTCTACAAGTTTGGTGACTCTCCAGGTGACATCAGTCCAGAGAACAATGTGGCACAGTACGGTGACTCCCAAACACAGTGATTTTGCTTGAAGAAAGAGGGTTTCATGGCCCAGGAAGGTTGAGCCCGCTGCCACCCACAGCCTCCCGCAGTCACATGCACACAGCAGTTCTGAGAAGCCTGCAGCAAGGAAGCCCGCTTCCCTCTATCCGTCAGGCACAGGGCCCAGGAACATTCTGCAGGAAACTTTCTCGATGCTGACCTGAGAAACGCAGGTCTGGTGGGGTGTGCGTGAGGCCAGCAGCAGAAGAGCTGGATTTGAGTGTGGCTTGGTACTGCCCAGCTGTGCGTGCGGCCCTGCACAGCACTCAGATGCTGCTATCAGGCTCCAACAAGGACAGAGATGTACAGGAGCCTCCTGTATAAGCAGCAGGCCTATTAAAACACTTATCTACAGGGAGGGGTCAGCCACTCTGCACCCAGGGCCAACCTTACAGCAGCTCCTCACCTTAAGGTGCTCATCCTCCCCAGGCTATGAAGGGGGGAGGACCAGGGGCTGCTGAGGACTGGGAGGGCTGCAGAGGGCCCCCTCCCTCCCAACCTCAGGAATGTTGTTTGCTTACAGAAGAAGCTGGGACTTGTTTCCCTTAGCAGTATTCCAACCCCAGCCTGTGCTGATGCTTAGCAGATAAGAAAACCAGACCAGAGACGGGGCAGGGAGGAATTTAGCACCAGAACCCCCAACCCACCCCCTTTGCCCTTCCCTCCTCAGAGAGAGACCCATGGAGAGACTTCCCAGAACTCCTGAGAGTCCCAGGGAACATGAGAAATGCTGGTATGTGCCTGACTGAAGAAGGCGAGGCCTGCGGTCATTCTGACTTTGCCCTGCACCCAGCGAACCCAGAGCATCAAAAATGGCACCGGAATTTTGTGCATAGATTCCCCTCCCCCTGTATGTATAAGGAATGGGGGGTGGGTAGCTAAAGATGAAGCTGGAGGGGATAAACACAGCAGCTTACCCAGGATCTTATCAGCCATGTGGAGGAATGCAGATTTTATTCTAGGGATAAGGAGAGGCCACCTCAGGAGGTGGGAGGTAGGGAGGGTGACATCATTGGATTTGTATTTTTAAAAGATCACCCTCCCTGACCTCAATTTAAGGGGGCAAGGCCAGCCCTTGGAAAGTACCATGGATTAGCCAGGAGGGGCTTTTTCATCTAGAGAGGAGGAAAGAGTTCTATGAGGCGGCTAGGGGAAAAGTGGTTCAACGCCACAAGAGGGGCAAATGCAGCACAGATTTCACCGTCTGAGCTGCTACTCCAAACAGCCTGGCTCAGGGTCAGGAACTCTCCCGCCATGGATCTCACGCATCAGGTGCCACGCAGACCAAAGTGCCCAGAGTAGTTTCCTCCACTAAGATACCACCCCCGTCCTCAGGGCCTCAGACACATGGCTTTGGGCACAGAAACTATTCCTTAATAAATGAATCTCTTGACTAATCAATCAGGGCACAAAGCAATTACAGCTTGCAGGCAGCCCCCTTCAGAATGACAGCCCGTGGCCTTCAAAACCCAACAATCTTTGCAGCCCACCTCTCTTGTCACCTCCAGACACCCTCCATTCTAGCCATGGCTCCCGGAGGATGTCTCTGCTCCCAGACGGCCCAGGCAGCCTTTCCTAACACCCTACTATGTTATTCATCTCTACCCCCCCCCCCCCACCCCCACAGTCCACAGTGCAATCTGCCTTACACCAGAGCCACTGCTTCTCTGCCTGTCCCACCAGCGTCCCTAGAACTCCTTGAAGGCAGAGACTGTCCCCTGCTCCCTACTCAGGTGCTGACTGAGCCCAGGGTGCTGCACAGAGGGGGTCCTCAATCAGTACTTGCTGAAATGACGTGAGCTGCTCCAAGTGCTGGGTTTACTCTCACATTGTGTCAGCTGGGAACCTGGCTGTCCAAGAGTTCACCGTTCCAAAGGCAACCCCTCCTCACCCCTCATGTCTACTGTCGAAGGAGAGAGGGAGAGAGGGAGAGAGGGAGAGAGGCGGGCAGGTACATAAGCGACAGGTTAAGCAGCTCTCAATAAATGGGAAGAGGCCGGGCCACCAGCTGGATCTGTGGATCTGCAGGAAAGTCATCTGCACTGGGCCCTTGACCTTACTTGTAAAGCAGTCCATATTTGGATAGTGAGGTCATACCCGTGCCTCACCTACCTGGTAATGAATGACCTTGCACTCAGCAGTCCAGGAGAAACTGCAAAGAGAAGCAAGTAATTTCAGGGACAATATCCCCTCCTGAAGAGCAAAGATTTTGCCCTCAGACTGGCCCCCAGTTTGACAAGGCTGACAACTGGTTGGCTGCCTGCCCCGTAGGAATGTTCACCGAACACACAGAGCCTGCTGTCCGGCAGATAGCATCTCCCGAGCTTGCTGGAGCTTCCCTCCCGCGCACGGGGCAATGTGAACCATTCAGGTTCTGCAGCAAAGTAATTCCTTCCCTCTGGTCCTGCTGAGAGCACGGTTTTCCTTTCCTCAAGCAAGGGAGTGGCTTGCTGAAACCCAACGCAAAAAAGTAACCTCACTGTGAAGATGTAACTATGGGAAAGCGCTGGCTTCCTGCATCCACATCTGGAGGCTGAGAAACCCGAGGCAACATCAGGAACGAAAGACAACTTCTGAAAACCCCTGAGCCCAGAACCCACCAGGCCTTCAGCAGCGTGCTCTTCTAAGTGATATATAAATAATACTAAAATAACAGAACAGTGTAGCCCAGTGGTTCTCAACCTTCCTAATGCCGCGACCCTTTAATACAGTTCCTCATGTTGTGGTGACCCCCAACCATAAAACTATTTTTGTTGCTACTTCGTAGCTGTAATTTTGCTACTGTTATGAATCGTAATGTAAATATCTGATACGCAGGATGTGTTTTCATTGCTACAAATTAAGCATAGTGATTAATCACAAAAACAATATGTAATTATATATGTGTTTTCCCACGGTCGTAGGCAATCCTTGTGAAAGGGTCGTTCGACCCCCAAAGGGGTCGTGACCCACAGGCTGAGAACCGCTGGGGTAGCCACTTGCACCAACAGCCATCCTAACCCTAGTCTGGCTGGGCTGAGAGCTCTAAGGCCACAATGTGTTCCGGTCACTGCTGGGTCCTCACTGCCCAACATGCAGGTACTGAAGTAATGGAGTCTCCCCAAAAAGTCCTAACTCCCCAGACTCTCTGCCACCCATTCTTAAATTGCCTAATGCTAAGCCCAAGAATCCCACACCTTATTTTCCAAACATAAGTGACTCCCGTGTGGCTCATTCCCCCCTTAGCAGGCAGAGCAGCAAAGGCTCCAGGACCGCATCGCTGTCCTATTCTTCTCACCCTCCCTCCTTCCAGCTAAATCTGATGTCCACTGATCTTTATTTTGCTTCTGAGAGACATGCGACTGGTCAAGGGTCAAGAACAATCTTCCTGAATTGATGGAGTGAGTCATTCAAGTCACTCCACTAATGAGCTTCATCACTGAGAGGAGAGAGGCCTTCCACATGGTGATAAGCTTATTCATGACCTTTACAGACGGCATCTTAGAAAGCACCAGACTCAGGAGGCAGCCTGGCTGGCTGTGGAATTCCAGACCCATCGCTGAGCCAAAAGAACAAACTTTGCCGGGCTGACGTGGCCCCGGGCCTCGGTTTCTCCATTTGTAAAATGGAGGTGCTAGCAGCCACCCCCCAGGACAGCTGTGAGTTGCACAGTACAGAGTGCCAGCCCTGTCTCTGCAATGTGGTCAGAGCACTGCTCCACTCACAGGACTATTGTGAAGATCAGAATGAGCTAACGGAGGAGTGGTACTTGGTGGCGCCCTGGGCAGCCAGCTACCCTCCCCCACAATCTTTGCCTCTTCTCTCAAGAAGTCTGTGTCGCCACTGAGCTCATAATGAGTCAGTCACAGGCGCTGCCCTCACACAGCCCACTTCAGGGGTTTGCAGTCACATCCTGCCTAGCCTAACTCAACATGATTTATTCCACCCCAGGAATGCAGCTCATTTCCCAGAATTTTGTAAAGAACTTTAAAGACTGTGATTTGCAAGGGGCTCCATTTACAGGCCCAGCCGGAGTGGCGGGAGGAGACCCAGCAGCTCAGACCTGTAGGTGGGACCAACACAAAATTGGGGCTAAAAGAAACTCTCTCCAGAGCATCTCATCCTGGGGGTACCAACATTTTCTTTTTTATCTCAAGCCTCCAGTAAAAAAATAAAAAGTAAGAACTTTTTATCACAATTATACACAAGCATGTCAAACAAAATAAAATCTACGAATACATCCTATGCACTCCGATATTTGTCATTTGAATCTATTTTATTTCATTTCTAAAAATGCTGGTTGCCATCCACTAAATTTCACAACCCACCCATGAGGCTGGGTAGATGAGGCTCAGATTGATCCAGCGACTCCCCCAAGATCACACAGGGAATTAGCCCAAGCACAAGCTCAAGTCCAAAGCCGAAGTGAGGCTCGGTGGGGAACATGTTCCTCTCCCACTGCACCCACCATTTGATCAGGACCACCTCAAAGAAGCCATGGCAGGTATCCTTACCGCACCCCCTTCCCCTGCTCCCCACCCTCCCCCTTAAAAAAGAGGGGCTCAGAAGCTGGGGGGGTGGGAGGAATGTGTGAAGCCACCTGCCGGATATGGCTGAGGAAACATCCTTTGAGCACCTGGAGTGCAGGTGGATGATCACAAGGACAGAAAGAAAGAGCCCAGTTTCCTCAGTATCCAGAATAACAACAGGTCAAATCTCCAGTCAAAACATCACCACTCAAAGCACCAGTCCCAGGCCCGCGCTGAAGAGACACCCAGAAGTGCTATATTAAGTTTAATACAAGAAAGATCAGATGGTGGGGGCTGGGTGAGAAAGGTGACGGGATTAAGCAAAGAACAAAAAGACTCATGGACACAAACAGTATGTGATTGCCAGAGGGAAAGGGGGTGGGGGAGGTAGAAGAGGGGGGAAAATGCTGATGGAAGGAGACTTGACTTGGGATGGTAAACACAATACAATATACAGAAGATGTGTTGTAGAACTGTATACCTGAAATCTATAATTTTATTAGCCAATGTCACCCCAATAAACTCAATTTAAAAAAAGATCAGGTGGGCCTAGCTGGTTTGGCTCAGTGGATAGAGCATCAGCCTGTGGACTGAAAGGTCCCAGGTTCAATTTTGGTCAAGGGCACATGCCCGGGTTGGAGGCTCGATCCCCAGTAAGGGGCAGACAGGAGGCAGCCGATCAATGATTCTCTCTCATCATTGATGTTTCTATTTCTCTCCCTCTCCCTCTCCCTTCCTCTCTGAAATCAATAAAAATATATTTAAAATAAAAAAAAGATCAGGTGGGAGAAGTAGGCCACTGTACAGAGATGAGATTGTGGAAGGTGCTCCACATTTTTATCTGCCTGGGCAGCTTAAGCTACCTGTAAGGAACAAACCCTCGTGCCGATAATAGCATGCTGATCTGTTCACACACACACACACACACACACACACACACGCTAGCTCTATAAACAGGAAACCCAAAGTTCCCATCTCTCTGGATCAGTGATTCTTAACGCTTTCAGCCACCAAGGACCCCTTTGAGGGCTGTGACCCCTTGGCATACCATCTTAGGAGGCTCACAGAGACCCTCAAGTTCAGCCTAAGGACTTTTTTTACGAGCTCAAAGGGAAAGGGGCACTGGAGTGGCCTCCTCTCCGCCAAGGCAACGTGTACAAAGGCGAGAGGATCCTCTTCCTTCATTTCCTCCAGAGGGTTAAGCAGACTCTCACAAAAGAGGTCTGAGAGCAGAGCTGCAGTCCGGACAACCAGCAGTGACTCTGCATGGGAAGCGGAGGTCCCTTCCCCAGGGCAGCTCTGGATCACCCTGGACTGCGGGAACAAAAAATCCAAAACTGGACGGTGAGCCATCTCTCCTTCCTTGGGCCTTTTCTCCCGGTGCCAGGCCTGGGCACACAAGCTGCAGCCAGGGCACAGCCAACTCTCCAGAGCAGCCAGGGTAGACAAGCAGCATTCCAGAGCCGTCAGCCTCCCTGGGGAGAATGACCCCAATACAAGCCATTGAGTGAAAATAAAACCCACTTATTTCACACTGTATAAAAAAATTAAATTGCAGTTCCCTAGAGCAGGCTGTGGAAGCACCCTGGTCTGAAAAGCCGGCCGACCCCGCCGCCCTTGAGCAGGTGGTAGCCTGGCCACAGGGATGACCTCACACATCCTTCACCAGGAACCTGGCCGCTGCTTATTTGACCACCCACCAAGAATCGCTCCTTTGCCAGAACCAGTCTGGTTCCAAAGGGGCCAAGGCTGAAGCTGCAGGTGAGAGAAGGGACAGCAGCAGCCCCTGCCCTAGGGAGCTGCCGGATTCAGGCAACACCATCCTGTCCTGGGCAGCACCCTCCCCCACCCCCCAGAATGTGCACACACACGGACATGTGCACATGGACATGTCCGCACATACACACACCTCAGAGGATGCGAGCGATCAGGCAGATGTGGATGTGAGGGCTGCGGTCTCCACTCACTGGTTGAGGGAATGTTACTTAAACGTTCTGAACCTCTCTTTCTTCATCTGGAAAATGGGGATCACCAAGCCCACATTGCAGGGCCATGCTGACAACCGCTAATACTTAGTTCTGAGTGCTTTTCACCCGAGAGCGCACTAACCCACACAACAGCCCTGTGACGCAGGTTCTATTACTGTCCTGTTTTGCAGATGAAGAAGTTGAAGCCCAGAGTGTTTAAGTGACTTGCTGGCTGTTGGAGTCTGTACCCTGGAGGTCTCATCAGGCTCCAGGGTCTGGGTGCCAGTGCACTTGGCCCACAGCCTCGGAGCACATGCAGGAAGCTGCAAACAGTGCATCCAGCAAGGAGGACCAGCCAGGACAGGTAAACAGCCATCAGCCACCAATCAGGAAGGGGAAGGAACCCCCAGTTTTCCTGTCACCCAAACCAAAGCAGAAGTAGCGGTTCTCCTGGCTGATACCAAGCCCCTCAGCAACTGTTGTTTGCCCTGCAAAATTCCTTTTAACCTGATTTCTCTAAGATAACAGTGTTAGCCCGAGCCCGTTTAGCTCAGTGGATAGAGCATCGGCCTGCGGACCGAAGGATTCGGGTTCGATTCCGGTCAAAGTGCATGTATCTCGGTTGCAGGCTCCTCCCAGCCTTGGGCCCTGGTCAGGGCACATGCAGGAGGCAACCAATCAATGTGTTTCTCTCACATCGATATTTCTTTTTCCCTCTCTCTGAAAATCAGTGGAAAAATATCCTTGGGTAAGTATTAAAAAAAAAAAAAGATAAGAGTGTTGGGGTGGGGAGTGTTTATCTCCCTGACGCCTCCCCGCTGTCCCCTGTGGATCACACTGAAGAGCCAGGAATTTTTTTTTTCATCTTTATTTTTTTTTTTTTAATATATATTTTATTGATTTTTTTTTTACAGAGAGGAAGGGAGAGGGATAGAGAATTAGAAACATCGATGAGAGAGAAACATCGATCAGCTGCCTCCTGCACACTCCCTACTGGCAATGTGCCTGCAACCAAGGTACATGCCCTTGACCGGAATCGAACCTGGGACCCTTGAGTCTGCAGGCCGACACTCTATCCACTGAGCCAAACCGGTTTGGGCTTTTTTTTTTTTTTTTTTTTTTCATTTTTAAAAATGATTTTTAGAGAGTGAGAGACACCGATTTGTTGTTCTGTGATTTATGCACTCATTGGTTGATTCTTGTAGGTGCCCTGACCAGGTATCAAACCGGCAACCTGGGCACATCGGGACAATGCTCTAACCAACTGAGCTACCTGGCCTGGAGGAGTCAGGAATTTAATGAGCTCCTAGTCATCAGTGACTCCCGACCACACTAATATGGAATGTCCAGATCCAGGAACTACAAAGGATGCCTGGTAAGGCCCGGAGTGCTTTGAATCCTGCCCCAGAGCCTGATCTTTCTTTGCTCAGGTCCAGGAGTATCACATTCTTCAGATTCTTGTCTGAAAGCCAGAAGGGGGAGGGGAAGGGGGAGGGGAGTCCACTATTTCAACCTAAGAATAATTAAAGCAAGGACTTGTTTACTTTTAGGAAAAGAAAGCCTTCTTTAATACGCCTGCCCAGGGTGTGTGGTGCTCTGAAGGTCTGCACACAAGGGGCTTTACAACCTGGAATGCCCCTGGCCCGGTGTCCTCACTCTGAGGATATAGTGAGACTCCAGGCAGGCGGCTAGGAAGTGGCAGGGGGGGACCTGCCTGCCGGGTCTTCAGCCTCAGCTCGGAGGTCACTGTCCATTCTTTCCTCTGTAACATGAGGTTGAACATGCTGGCCAGAACGTGTGCAGAACTCAGGTAGGTTTGGAGGAAGGAGTAGAAACCACTGGAGGTGAGAAGTCAGAGTGCGGAGGGAGCCCTGCGAATTCCACCGTGCTCAGCATCGAGTAATTAATCCCATAAGGAGGTATTTTTCATGAGCACTTGGAGCGACCCAGCCACCTCCTCCTCACTCTGGCAAATGCGGGAATCAGTTGGTGGGCGGCAGGCTGGCTCTGGGCGGGAGGCAGGCTGAGAACAGCGTGCTGGTGGGCTAGGGAGCTGAGGGAGAAAAGCTGCAGGGACCAGGCTGACAGATTTCACACACCAGGCCGCCCACCCCCACCTGCTAAACATTGACTTGTGTAGGATGGAACAGGGGGGGCTGTATTTTACACCTGATACCATAAGCCAGTGAGGCACTGGGTCCTAACAACCACTGCTTCAATGTTGTGTACAAAAGCATGAAGTCTGCAGCCCCCAACTTCACAGACATTGTCCATATGGTGGGTTAAGTGGGATGAGAGACAGGTATGGGAAATAACCGGCCTGAAAATCAGAGGACCGGGGAGAGGATCTGAGATCTCTCACTTGCTACCTAGGGCCAAGGCACTTAGGTTCTCTGAGCCTCAATTTTTCCAGCTATAAAATGGGAACATTAATACCGCCATTCTCATGGGACTGGGAGACTTTTGTTTGACTTCAAGCTTCATAGTGATAGAAATAGATTTAACGGGGGTTGTTGTTTTTTTTAAAAAAAGGATATATTTATAGATAGCCTGGCACTATGCTGGACAAGTTATGTACAAATAAAACATATAAACAATAAAGCTAAACTTTATTTTCTCATTTTCCTCATTCCACAGACAAAGAAAGCAGGCACAGAAAGGATGCCTGGCTTAACCAACATCAGAGCTGGCAAATGGGCGAACCAGGATTAGGTCAGAGGGTCTGACTCCAGAGCCCCTGCCTATGCACATAAGTACTAGACATACACATCACGGTGGCTAAGCCTCAGGACCCAGAGGAATACAGACAGCCTTGTACCCAAAGTCACACCGGGCTAAGGGACAGCGCTGATGTTGAACCAGGGTCTGTTGGACCCACACTCAGATATGAATATATTCACCCATTTCTCAAGCATATAGTAAGTACCCACCTCGGGCCAGGCATGCACAAGGGTCCGAGGGGCAACACCTCTAATGAGAGAAGCGAGAGTGGCACAGGGAGGTGTAAGACCTTGTCGCCTGTTCTGGGAGCGTTGACAAAGCAAGGGAAGCTCTTTCCCTGGCAGCCATCCCACACTTTGGCCTGCAACTGGTATTTTATGTTTATAGTCCTGCACCAGTTTTCTCCAAGTGTCACTCCTTGCTCGTGTAAAAACAGTGTTTGCGGCTCCTCAGAGGGGAGAGCCACCTCCAAGAACACGTGGTCCAAAGAACTGTGTGGGGATGCCATCACCCCAGTGAGAAAGGCAGAGCCCCCTGGGGGCTGGGAACAGCCAGGGGGTGGGGGGCAGTCCTGGTCCTTCCTGCGGGCCCAGTTACTAAAGCACCCTGATCAGAAGTGGAATTGGGGAGCAGAGAGGAGGAAAGGGGCAGAAGGAGACTGACATTTATTGGGTTTTATTAACCATATTTTACAGATGAGAAAACTGGGACTCAAAGCAGTTAAATAAATGGGTAAAGTAGACAAGTCCTGGAGGGCTCATCCCTCACACCTCAGGGACCGAAAAAATGTTCTTGAATTAGAGAGGCCTTCACTGACACCCCCCTCACTCTCTTCTCCCCTGTTTTGGGGTAAATTGTGTACCTCCCCCCTCAAAAAAAAAGTCTTATGTTGATGCCTTAACCCCCAGGATCTCAGAATGTGATTGTATTTGGAGACAGGGTTTTTTAAGAGGTGATTAAGTTAAAATGAACCATCAGGGTGGGCCCTAATCCAATCCGCCTACTGTCCTTATAAGAAGAGGAAATCTGGACACTTGGGGGACAGCTCGGATGCTCGTGCACAAAGGGAAGACCATGTGAAGAGGCAGCAAGGGCGCAGCCATCTGCAAGCCAAGGAGGGAGGCCTCAGAGGAAACCAACCCTGCCAGCACCATGGGCATGGACGTCTAGCCTCCAGACAGTGAGAATAAATGTCTGTTGTTTACGTCATACTGTCTGTGGTACTTTGTCCTATGCCCTCACCTGTTCTGTCAGCACCTGCCACCATCCTGACCTGCCATGGGCTTGTCTGGCTGACAGAATGTAAACTACAGAGACTTTGGTGGTTTTATTCAGTCGTCTATCCCCAGCATTTGAGGCATACTTAATCAACTACTAAACCGAGTGAAAATGGGATTCAAACCCAGCTGCTGCTTCTAAAGTCACCCACTCCCTTCCCACACCCCGCAGTCTCCTTCTGCTTTATCTAATTCTCTGTTTCTCGCACCCACCTCTCCTCCTCCAATATTATAGCTGGTCAATAATTAAAAACAGTATAAACTCAAAGATAATCTCTAGCCTATAATCAGCACCAAGTAATAGTGTAAACAAGGTGACAGGAAATAAAGAAAGAAGATACACAAAGGACCTCGCCTCTGCCACCAGGGAACATCTACCAAGTGCCGAAACCCCTAGCTTAGGTTTCGTCTTATTACTAATTCTAAGTCAATATGTAAAAATAAAGTTGGGTTAAGGTGTAGGGTTTGTTTTGGGTTTTATGAGTGTGTGCTGAAGGGGGCACTGAGGAACACAGCTCTCCCAGTCAAACCTCAAACCCGAGCGGCCTGGTACTGAGCCAAATCCCCACTGCAGGCTGAAAAGGGAACTCAGAAGTTGACAAAGCCTGAAACACAAACAAGGCTGTGCAAGTGTCCCAGGGACCATGTCTGGGGCCACTCCCGGCCCCCTCATTCCCTAGGTGGGTGGGTGACAATAAGCCTGTGGCTCCTTTCAGAACAAGTGACTTCGCTCCTGCTCTCCAGGAACACAGTGGAGTTCTGGTCAGGCTCCCTGGAGCCAGGAGCTGGGGCTGGAGAAACAGGGACAGTGGGGGCTGGAAAAAGGAAAGATGCCGGCAAGGAAGCCATGTATCTGGAAGGAAAGAAAATTCCAGAGCAAAGACATTGCATTCCAGTTTCTAGACCCTGACCACCCATCTTCTCCCTCATGCGCTGCCCAGCCCACCCCTGAGTAACTCCCTTACTATTGTTAACATCTATCTGTTCAAAAGCAGCCACTAGGATTCTGAAACTTCCTCTTTGCAACAAAACTAAACTGTTGCAACTTGTTGCTACAATCCAGCGGGTAGGAGCCGCAGCACAGCCTAAGCGGCCTGCCAGTAGCTTTCAGGCATTTTGGAGACCACCCCACCCCAGCTCACCCCCTGCGGCCCCACCCTCAGGTGCCTCTTGCCCATGGTCACTGAGGGGTCCGCTCCCTGTCCACATGAGCCCTGGGAGTCTGTGCCCACTCACTTCCTCCCAGCTGTCTTTTCTGGCCCAGGGCAGTACATGAACCACTCAGGAAGGGGCAGCTGGCTGAAGATCTTCCTCCAATGAGCCCAGAAAGATCTCCCAGGTCAATGTTCCTAAGCTTTCTCACCACAAATGACAAAGTGGTTTTACCTGTTTTCCGGCAACTCAAATTGGGCATCTGAAATGCCACTTTCTCCTGGGCTCACCTTTATCACAACCCACAACACCAGAGTGAAGTGGTTTTTCCCTGGGCCTAGAGACCATAAAGCCCTGAGGGCAGGGCCTGTATGTAATGTCGCATTCATCTACCTCCTAACCACCTAGAGCAGTGATGGCGAACCTATGACACGCGTGTCAGAGGTGACACGCGAACTCAATTTTTGGTTGATTTTTCTTTGTTAAATGGCATTTATATATAAAATAAATATCAAAAATATAAATCTTTGCTTTACTATGGTTGCAAATATCAAAAAATTTCTATATGTGACACGGCACCAGAGTTAAGTTAGGGTTTTTCAAAATGCTGACACGCCGAGCTCAAAAGGTTCGCCATCACTGACCTAGACAGTGGTTCTCAACATGTGGGTCGCGACCCCTTTGGGGGTCGAACGACCCTTTCACAGGGGTCGCCTAAGACCATCAGAAAACACATATATAATTACATATTGTTTTTGTGATTAATCACTATGCTTTAATTATGTTCAATTTGTAACAATGAAAATACATCCTGCGTATCAGATATTTACATTACGATTCATAACAGTAGCAAAATTACAGCTATGAAGTAGCAATGAAAATAGTTTTATGGTTGGGGGTCACCACAATATGAGGAACTGTATTAAAGGGTCACGGCATTAGGAAGGTTGAGAACCAATGACCTAGCAGTTTCTGTCCTAGAACAAATGCTCAGGACCTATTTGCTGAATGAATGAATTTCCAAAACAGTCAATAAAACCCAATAAACTTTCTGGCAATGTAAATAATGCTTCTTCTCCTCCATTAAAATAATAAGTGTGGCAATATGATCAGAAAGCCCAGAAAGATGCAAACGGTGGATGGGGTGAGGGCAAATCTTCTCACCAGCTTTGCTATTATTGTTTGAGGTATACACAACACCCCCCTTTTTAAACTCGAAGGAGGAAACGCCCCCTTTTTTAAACTCTAAGGAGGGAACAATTATGTTTCTCTCAACACTCCATGATATATCTCCCCCAAGTCCTCCAGCTGGAAACGGCATGCTGACCACACACCCACAGGGCACAGGCAGAATTCCCAGCAGCCACTCAGGAGTTAAGGACCTGGGAGTGGAATCCTGCACTCCCACATTTCCCAGGAAATGGCCAGGGGAAAGGAGGCCTCAATGAGCCATCTGAGCTCTGTAAAGACTGGGACAAAGGGCTGGGCCTAGAGCTCCTAAGAAGAGGAAATCTTTTACCAGCCCAGTGACTCAGGGGACCTTGGCAACCTGAATCACCCCTGAACAAAGCACCGCCAGGGTCTGAGCAACTGAACAAGGTCCCAGCCCTTCTTCCTGGATGTAGTATGCCACGTCTCTAGCTTGCAATCAGCTCAGATGCCGCCTCCTCCAGGAAGCCTTCCCAGACCCTCCTGAGCCTCTCTCCCCACCCCCCACCCCACCCCCGCACTCTAGCTGGCAGGACACCATCAGCTCCTGGAAACTGCTTCCTTCCCAGCCCCAGCCCAGTGCCTAGCACATAAACTCTGAAGAGCGGATACTGAACGATGGTGGACAGATGAACAAATGAAGAAAGGAAGGAATGCCAGTCTGTTGGATGCAAGTGGGCTGAGGTCAAGAAGAGCCCAATCCTTTCCGATCCGCCATCAGCGGTGGGGTCGCCGCCAAGATGCAGATTTTCGTGAAAACCCTCACGGGGAAGACCATCACTCTCGAGTTTGAACCCTCGGATACGATAGAAAATGTCAAGGCCAAGATCCAGGATAAAGAAGGAATTCCTCCTGATCAGCAAAGACTGATCTTTGCTGGCAAGCAACTGGAAGACGGGCGCACTTTGTCTGACTACAACATTCAAAAGGAGTCCAAGCTTCATCTTGTGTTGAGACTGCGTGGTGGTGCCAAGAAAAGGAAGAAGAAGTCGTACACCACTCCCAAGAAGAACAAGCATAAGAGAAAGAAGGTCAAGCTGGCTGTCCTGAAGTACTACAAAGTGGATGAGAATGGCAAAATCAGTCGCCTTCGTCGGGAGTGCCCTTCAGATGAATGTGGTGCTGGGGTTTTTATGGCCAGCCACTTTGACAGACATTATTGTGGCAAATGTTGTCTGACCTATTGCTTCAACAAACCAGAAGACAAGTAATTGTATTTGGGTTAATAAAAGACATGAGCTAAAAAAAAAAAAAAAAAAAAAAAAAAAAAAAGAACAGCCCAATGGCCAAGATGGTGGCAGGCCCGCTGGCTGGCTGGCTCCCTGGTGAAGACCGCCAGGGCCCGGCCACCAGCAGGATATACACTGCCCGGCGGCAGTCTTTTCACCTGCCCTCCCTTAGGACCAGCCACACACATTTGAAAAATGACCAGTTGAGGTTAAAGGTGAAGTCCGTAGCCAAGGCAACACTATCGAACTGGCAACCTCTCTCTGAGTAGCCAATTGCACTAGAGAACAGGAGGCCTCATTCGGCCACCGCCCAAAGTCTGCTCCTTTCGTTAATTCCCGGTCACTGGTGAGAGAGGGCCCAGGGACCAGCCCATCCCCTCACTGTCAAGCCCCGGAGTGAAGGGCATCTACAAGGTCACACCGGGGTCTAGAGTCAGAGCACCCATGTCTGAATCCCTGCTCAGTCTCCTCATCTACAAAATGGGGATATTTTCCTACCTCATGAAAATGAGGCAAGAAATGAGATAATTCAGGTAAAAGCACCAGCACAGTGCTCAGTAATATTTAACTATTATAATTATGAGTACTAATATTAGCAGAGCTGGGAGGACTTCAACCCGGACCTCCTAACTCCCAGGCCAGTGCCCTTCCACCAGAGCCTCTTCCTTCTCCGCCCACCATCCCCATCTCCCTCCACCTTCCAGGCAAGTCTAGCCTCCAGGAAGCTGGCTCAAAGGCTCAGAAATCCCCAGCCACTCAGCATAGTACGACCTGTCTCATGTGGCAAATCTCTCTCCCAGTGTCCCTACCCACGGTTAGAGGACAAGGAGACATTCTCTGCCCTCTGCCCTCCGGCCCCACTGAAGCCCCACCAAGCCTGGCACAGTGCAGGCCATGCAGCAGGGGCCCAAGGAGCCTCAGTTATTGACTTGGCAAAAAAAAAATTGAGGTCAATACTTTCATACCCAATAGTTGGCTCTTAAATATTAAAAAATAGACCAAACCTTTAAAATGGCTCCCTGCTACCACCTTCCTCGCCCCAGAGATTTCCAGACAAGTAAGCACCTTGCATCCAAATTCTGTAAAATGGAGAGGTCACTACTAAAGGGCACTCTAAATCGTTGGCTGCCTGGGCCTCCGTGTCCCCTGGCTTACAGGCAAAGGTACCAGTGAGACTTAAACTCCGCTCCTACAACGAGGACCAGGGGCTGACTGAGCCAGGCACTGGGCAAGAACCTGGGATCCAGAGAGGGAGAGAGCCCGCCTCCTGCCTCCAGGTCTTCACAGTCCAGTGGGTTCTAAAATCCTCTTCCCCTTCCAGCCCAGTTAGATGAAGTCACCCAAACTGTTCCAAATGCCTGACTTTATGTTTATCAGACAGGAAGCTGCCTTCTCCAACCCAGTGACTTAAGGCAAAACACAGGAAACGCGGCGGCTTTTGAACACAGACAACTCTAAATAAAGGTAGTGCTTTGCAGCAAGCTTTTTTAACATGCTTCAGCCAGCTCATAAGCAGCGCAGACGTAACATGTTGAATTATATTGTGTGGTTAGAATGCAAAGATTGCAAAAGACGTAACACGTTGAATTGTATTGTGTGGTTAGAATGCAAAGGTTGCAGGCATATAGGCCTAACCAATGGGCACAGACAACAGGGGGGTGAGGGCATGAGTGGGGGGGGGGGGGGGCAATAGGGGGATAAGGACACATATGTAATACCTTAATAAAGAAAAATAAAAAAAATAAATTTAAAAAAAGAAGTATGTTAGGAGGATATAGAAAACATTGTAAAAAAAAAAAAAAGAATGCAAAGGTTGCAGGCCTTGAAACCTCAGCATCCAGCCCAGGAAATCTTCTGGCAGGTTCCTCAGTCACCACACCTTGTTCTCAAGGGGACAGGCTTGTGAGACAAATTGAAAATCTTTAAAACCTGAACATGTATTTTCTACCATCTGATGATGTTGGTGATAACATAAGAAAAAGGAGGAAGAAGGGGAGAGAAAAAAGCACCACTTCACTTAACACATATTTATATGTTAATTACAACAAGCCTAAAAAGGCAGGGATCTCCATGGTGAAGAAACTGAGGCTCCAGTGTTAACAGTTAGGAGGAAAGGTGGGGGTCTAGCCCTAGTTCCATCTGACCCCAAAGCCCTTGTTTTGGTCCCTCTGCTATAGGTCTCATGCTGAAAATACACAAATCGATCACCCCAGACATTAAATTACTTGAAATGACTAGAAATGAGGACTGGCTGAGGAACACTGGAAAGCCAGTGTCTCTCAGAAGGGCCCACCCTGCTGCCTGGCACCACCCCATGTGAAATATTGATTTTTGAGCTGTGGGAACTTTCAGCCTAAATGGCCTGTCCAACTGGAAGAAGTTCAGAGAAACCCGAGAAACATCTCCCACCCTATTTCTTAATCCCAGTGCCCACCCCCCCCAAAAAATGAAAAAGATTAAGGGTGGGGAAGAATAGACTCTTGAGGAAAGATTAAAGGAGCTAAGTATGTGTTGCTTGGCTAAACAGCGCATAAAAGGGATGATAACAGTTCAAAACACTTTTAAACGAGGCCACATAATTTTGAGAAAGGCACTGGGGGTGAGTGAAACGAGGGCCAAAGCTTTCTTTTACCAACTCGCAGACAGATGAGCTTGGGCAAACCACTCCTTTTCGAATTAAGAGAGAAAAATTACACTGTCCTTAATATCCCTTCCAGCTCGGGCATCCTCTAATTCTCGGTAAATTCAATAGGGAGATGTTATTGTTCTGTTGATTTTTCTTTAAGCATTAGAGTTAAAATGAAAGGAAAAGAAACCTAAGACACATGTTCCCAAACTGTAAAGAAATGTCCATGGAAGTGAGAAGGGACCTCCCCAGAGGCCCCTTGTTCCTCTGGGTAGTACTCTAGGGCCCTGAGGACGAGGACCCCTGAGAGGCACGGAAGCAAAGACTGGCTGGTGGGGGAAGATCAGCTCCACCTTCAACTTCTCCAGCGGCTCACCCCAACCTGCCCAGGCAGGAAGCCACACCCTTCAGTGGCAAGTTCCAGAAGGCCTTGCAAGGCTCCCTCCAGCCTCAGCAGGAAGGTTCCTAGTGCAGTAACCCACCAGCTGAAGAAGAAGGTACCTACAGACCATGCCACTGTGAGACTTGGAGGGTCAGGCTGGGGGAAGCTCCCAAGAAGGCCTTGTCCTCAGCCCAAGGCCAGTCAAGAGCTTTTTCTGGGCCCACCTGCCCAGGGGCCAGGATGTTGTGTTCCCTTCTGGGTGCTGAATCACCTCGGGCCTGAGAGACTAGTCAGCAGAATGGGGGCCTGAGAAATTCCAACAGAGCAGCCAGCCTCAGTTACTTTTTAAAGAGACATGCATCAGACCCAGAGGGCAGCTCCCCTCCTGCTTCCCAAATATTTGGTACCACCAAAGCACGAGGGGCAGGTGGGGGCAGAGGGATTTAGCAGGCCAGGGGATTTGGCAGGCCAGCATCCAGCCTTCGAGCCCATGTGGTGGCAGGCCCATTTTAGACATAGGCTCATTCCGTATACTCATGGGTGACTCATGCCATTCCTCCCGGAGGCCGGAGGCTGCCTGGCTGGGCACAGGCCTGGCAGAGACCCGGAAGGGGTCTTCCACTGCCTTTGCCACAGAAAAGAGCTAGCTCAGCAGGGAGCGGAGCTGGCAGCTTCTCCGGTACCCACGCCATGCAAGACGAAGATGGGCTTCCTGAAGAAGGGCATGGGGGTCCTCCAAGTCAAAACGCTCTTCTGATCACATTTTCTCAAGAATGTGGGCCTTTCCACTGTTAATACCTAAGAACCGCAGGCCAGATGCCGGAGGGATAACGGGATGGAGTGGGAAGGGGCACACTAGTGACTGAAATGACCTTTAGGTTAGAGGACCCAAGAGAATACAGGCCTAGTATAGACTTCTGGTCAGGTAGACTGTCCAGGAAAGGACTCCAGGTAATTTGGAGCCAGCGGAACTGTGGAAAACCTGGCAAAAGGTCATCCTGAAATATTTTCCAGACATTTACAGCAAAGAAAAGCAATCATCTACCATTTTCCAGAATATGAGGGAGTGGATCGGAGTAGACATTTGTTAAGGGTTACTCTGGTGATAATATGACATCATGGAGAAGAAAACAGTACCCAGAATGTTCCAACCACAAGAGCAAGTCAGTCAATTCTTAAAACCTTCCCTCCTTCCTTGCACACAGTAGGCACTCAATAGGAAACTTGGAATCTAGAGCAATGCATTTTAAAACTGAGACCTACAAGATCGGCCAGCAGACCCTCTTCTTTTTATAGGTAATAAAAATAAGAAAAATTTTAAGTTTTTTATGATTTAAGGGTAATACATATAAAAAGGCATTTAATGAAAAATAATGCTCACCCCACCCCCCACCCCCAGTCTCACTTCCTGGGCTCTTTCAAGAGGCAACCACTATTACCAGCATCTCAATATCTTCTCAGGCACAGAACCAAGGTGACATAGCATGTTTCACACAAAGGGACCGCCATCTATACTACTTCACATCTGGTTTCTTCCACTTACAACATATCCCGCAGAGCATGGCCTATCAGTACACATAGATCGACCTCGTTTTTTAAAGGGCTGTGAGGACTGCCACTGTACAGCTGTGCCATGATTTATTTGACCTTTCTGATGGACAGTGAGCTTGTTCCCTGTCTTTGTCTATGACAATGCTGCAAACAATATCCTCAACATTTCCTCTTGCACATTTGAGTTGATCTGTGGGGCGCATTCCTCGAATTCAGACAGAAGGACTATGCTTTGACAAATATTGCCATCAAACTACCTTCAAAAAGGAGAATTGTGCCTAGCCAGTTTGGCTCAATGGATAGTCAGCCTGCTGACTGAAGAGTCCTGGGTTCAAATCCCGTCAAGGGCATGTACCTTGGTTGCAGGCTCAGGCCCTGTCGGGGCACATGCAGGAAGCAACCAATCGATGTGTCTTTCTCACATCAATGTTTCTCTCTCCCCCCTTCCCTTCCATTCTCTCTGAAAATCAATAAAGAAATATCCCTGGGTGAGGATTTTTTTTAAAAAGGAGAGTTGTTACAACTCATATGCCCATCGATGGAGCAGGAGAGTACCTACGAAACTGGGGCATATTGGAGAAATTAAAATGACTGAATTTCGCCCTAACTGGTTTGGCTCAGTGGATAGAGCGTCAGCCTTGGGACAAAAGGGTCCTGAGTTCAATTCCCGTCAAGGACACATGCCTGGGTTGTGGGTTCGATCCCCAGTAGGGGGCGTGCAGGAAGCAGCCAATCGATGATTCCCTCTCATCATTGATGTTTCTGTCTCTCTCCCTCTCCCTTCCTCTCTGAAATCAATAAAAAAATATTTTTTTTAAATGCCTAAATTTGTGTTTTCCCCACCCTCTCATGCATAATTAGTGAGCTCATAAACTGGTGTGATGTCTTTGTAGGCAATAATGGCATTTTCTACCAAAATCAAATGTTCCCTCAGCTAGAACTAGAAGTCAGGTCCCCAGACACTCAAGGCTCTTTCCATGCTACCCCTTGGCAATGTCCTAGACTAGAGCACTGGAACCATGTTTTAGAGCTAAAACTTGCAGTTAGTTTGTGCACCTTCTACCCAGGCCAGGGCCCAGAAATGAGGCTGCTCAGCACAAGCTCATCAAGTGCATCCGCAGCCGTCAGCGGATGGGCCCCAGGACCACTTGTGCTTTTACCACTTAGGCTCCAGAGGCCACGAGTGCTGCACACACACACGCACAGGCACCAGCACACCTGTTTAGAAGTAGAAAGGGCACTGAGTCAGGAGCCAGGAAAACCATCTACCCCTCCTCTTCTGTTTCCTCCCCTGACAACCCAGGGAATTAAGACGGAACGTTTACATTATTTTCTTAAAATTTTACATAGCCACTCTACATACCTTACATAGGCCCTTTCCGTTCCTTATTCCTTTTAGTTCTCACATCTCACCCTGCAGGGGAGCTGTCATGATTCCCACATGGGTTGTGTGACTTGCCTAAGGTCATAAAGCTAGTAGTGGCAGGGTCAGGACTGGAGCCTTGTTCTGAAGCTCACAACCCCACAATCCTCAGCTCTAAGAATGGGATTCTGTAAGTCACAGGAGCACCACTTCCCAGGGGCAGCCAGGGCTCCACTCAGTCACTGGAGGACCTGAGCCCAGAGGCTCAGTGCACCAAGGGTTAAGGCCGAGGCAGTGACTCTCTGGGGCTACACAAAGAGAAATGCACTTCCTGCCCCTGCGGCAGGGATGCTCTTTAATGCTCAGCAAATTAGGACGTTTGTTTAATTAAGAGGACACACAGATTTTGTTATTCTAAATATTTCTGGGACATGATGCTTGGGAGGAAGCTGTTAAGGCTTGGATTTTTTTTCTCTTTGCTTTGGGTTTCTCTTTCTCCCCCAAGAGAAGCACTAGGCCCGCCTCTGAGGAAAACAACAGCCAACCCCTCCTCTCCTTTTGAAATAAAGATGTCAAGCTGGTAAGGGCTGTCTTAAGTACTTTACTGAAGGATTAGCTACAAGAGGAAGTGAAGAAAGCACAGCTAGCCTGGTCTCTAGCAATACGCTACCAGGCTACACAACAATGCTGCATTTTTCCTGTGCTTTTTTCCGTTTAAAAAGCTAACAGATCCTTGTTTTGTTTTTTCTGGATCAAGAACAGGCGAAAGGCAGGCTGTGATTAACATGCATCCTTCATCCTGCAAGAGAGTTGTCCCATCTCCAACCCCCGGGGTTAAAAAGTTTAAAAATAAAAAGACAGAATGCCAGGGCTCTGACCCTCTCTTTCCTCTCCCCTCCTGTGCCCCTCAGACAAGCAGCCACAGAATGCACCTCTCCGGCGGCCCTTCCCCAAGCAGAGCCTGCCAATCTGGGCACCTGGGTCTGCCAGCACCTGGATCTGCCCACAGGCACTGCCAGGACTTGCTGAGTGTGAAGAGTAGAGCTCTTTGGTGTCACCCCACAGCCATCTGGGGGGCACAGCGGCTCTCAAATTACACTGAGCAATCTCTTGACGCTTTTAATTACCCCTCAATTACCCACTAAATGAGTCCTCGCTTTCCAACACCCAGTGCTTGCCCTGTTTGCAAACCGGCACTGGGCTCCTTCCTCGAGGCCCGCTTCCCTCCTGGCCTCAGACAGAAGTGGCCCCTTTTGGAATTCCTCGAGTCCTTTGTCTATGGCATGCTTGGGACACTCATCAGAGGCCTCCTTTGTATTTCAGTCACTGGGCCACTATTTCCCCTCGAGGGCTGTGAACTCCTCAACGGCAGAGGCCTATGGGTCTCCCAGGATGGGCTGGCTCCTTTCTCCGAATCCCCATGACTCACAGGACCTTTCTGGGGTCTCTGTCATCTTCGCCTCACATTAGAGTCATCTACAAATTTGTCTCTGCTCTCCCCTAATTGCCCGAGGGCAGGGGCCAGGTCTTACTCAACCTCACACCCCCCCTTACCACCTGGCACAGTCCCTGGCACAGAGAAGCCAGTTAAATATTTGCTCAATTACACATCTATGTACCCTCCCCTCACTCCCAGCAGCCTTGTATATAAACTAACTAATATTAATCGAGTGATTGTCTAAATGAGCCTTAAAGCAGCCTCTCTTCCTAGAAAAAAAAAAAAAAAGAATAACCAGGTGAGTTACCAGGAGGGCCTCAAACAGTGGCAATGGCCACAGTGTTGCAGCAAGGCGAAGGCTCTCTTCCCCTTCCAGTTACTCAACAGTTACTCTGAAATCCTGTCAAACCCAGAACCGAGTGCAGCGAACCGAGAAGCGACTGGGCCTCTCAATTGCCCAGCAGAGGAAGCCACGTGTCTCCAGGACCTGGAGCTTCCCAGGAACCTTTCTCCCGACACCTGGTTGCTGGGTGGGGCCGCAGACAGCAGCCCCGGCACTCACCCTGCCCCCGCCGCCGCCACCTCAAGGCAGCCGGTGAGGGTCCTCCGTTTCTAGGGATGGAAGACGGGTGCAGCCCTGCTCTGGGCGTGGCCCCAGGACAGGATGGGGTGAGGACCTCTGCACGGGAAGTGGGGGCTGCGGGATGTAGAAAACCCCAGATCTGGCCCAAACAGGAACGATGCAATCGCCCAGGCCCAGTCCTAAAAGCACACGATCCAACTTCCCCCCCCACCCCGCTCGGCCACGCCCGGGTGGGGCGGCCCCAGGTGCGGTGGAATCAGGTGCATGCCCGGGAGGCACAGATGGCTGCGGGCGGTCCCGGGCCTTCTTCTCCCGGAGAGAAGTCAAAGGGTGAGAGTCTGCGGGGGCACTGGGAACTCTTTCCTGCCTGGCAGCCCGGCGCCCGCCGGTCCTCCTCCTGCAGGCGCCCGCCGCACCTCTCCCCGTGCCCTCCCCTGCCCGACCGCTCGCCGCCGCGCAGAGGAGGAAGTCGGGAGCACAGGGCGGAAACCGCGCCGAGTGCAATGTCTGCGGCGGGGCTGTCCGAGTCTGACTCAGGAGGACGCCCTGACAGCTGCCAAACGGTCCCCGCCTGCCCGTTACCTCCGTTTCGGAAAGGCCTTAGAGAAAACTTCCAAAGGGGCCGCGGCCCCGAGCCCACCCCCCGCCCGGGTCCCAGGGACAGCGGCTCCCCGGAAGGGGTTAAAAAGTTTGCCCAACTTGGGCACTGGGCGAGGCGAGGGCGGGGCGCGTGCCCGGCAGCAGGGGGAGGTCGAGGCTCCCCGGTGCCCCGCCGGGAGCGAGCCAGGCGGGGGTGGGGTTGGAGGAGATGAGGGGTTTCCGGGGAGCGCTGGCCACGACCGCCTCCCTCGGCTCCCCGAGGCCGCGCTGCCAGCGGCGGCTTCCGAAGCGAGCATCGCGCCGGGGTCCCGCTGCCCCTCGGGGAAGGATGCGGGGCCAGCCCGGCCCGCAGCGCTCGGGTCCGCCCGCCCGCGCCGGTCGCCGGCCGCGCCGGGGCCGAGAACCGCACGCCGGCCCGCCGGCCAGACGCCTGCGTCCCGTCACCGCCGTCCGCACCCGCCAGCCCGGGGCGGGACCAATTGGTGGGGCTCGCTCACCTGAACCTGGATCGGCCCCGGGGAACAGGCGCTGCTTCTCCCGAAAAGGCTTTCTCGAGCGCTCGGGCGACGGCGGGGTGGGGCGAGCGCGCGAGGCGGGAGCTGCAGCAGGTCAGCCTGGCTCTGCTTCCGTGCCCTGCCCAGGAACCGCGGTGATCTGCGCGCCTCACCGCACCCGGTCGGCTCCTCGCTGCCTTCCCGCCCCGCCCTTTCAGCCGCCCGCCCATTCCTCGCGGCGCCGGCTCGGAGGCGGAGCCTGGAGGGACGATCCCGCCCTCCTGGCTGTCTCACCCACTCCGACCTGCTCCAAGTCTTGATGGACATACATTAAGCCTATGGAAATCTATGGGGGCGGGGCTTCTGCGTCCAGATGGGTGGGGATTCATCCGCTCCACCTCTACGCTCTCTCCACCTTCCCCCGCGCTCCCTAGGCGGGAGCCCCGCCTACTAGGGCGGGTTCAACGGACAGCCAGGTTCCAGGGGGAAATTGACACAGAACGAGTCCAATCAAGAGGAGGAGGCCCTCAATTCAGGACTGGGATGTTGGTGCCTTGCCTGGGCGGGGGCGGGGGCGAGGTCGGGCGGGAGCGGACTGGGAAGGTCCAGGATTCTGACACCCCGCCCCGCGAGCAGTTTTCCCTGTCCCATGTCATCCTAGCAGAAGAACAGATATTAAGTACCATATATGGAAAAAGTGCTATTTTACATAATTATGATGGCCTGTGGGGCGTACAAGGACTCAGCCTCGGATTCCCTGTGGGCGCCCGGAGTTCGATGTTCGATTCCTAACCCTCTCCATAGACGGGGCACGCTTGCCTTCCTTCTTTCAGGCTCCAGACCTTTGCTGCCTCGGGTTCCCACTGCCTGGAATGCCCTTCCAAGCCTTTCTTTCTCTCCACGTGTTAACTCGCACACTTCCCTTTTAGGTATTTGGTGCAAAATATTTTCTTGGGTTTTTTGTTTGTTTTTTAGGTAGGCAAAGAGCACTTGGCCAATACAAGATTTTTTTTTTAATTTTTAAAAGACTGTTTACACTTATCTTTTAATCTATCTAGAATTTATGTTGATTTTGGAGGAAGAAATCTAATATAATTTTTGTAAAAGCCAGTTGTGCACATACCATTTTCTCCACTGACTTCAGGTACCACCTTCATCACCTATGGAACTTTTATATGTTTGGATCTGTTTCTGAGTTGGATCCATTGATCTTCCTGTGTGTTCCTGTGCCAGTTCCACAATATTTTTTTTTTATATTTTATTGATTTTTTACGGAGAGGAAGGGAGAGGGATAGAGAGTTAGAAACATCGATGAAAGAGGAACATCGATCAGCTGCCTCCTGCACATCTCCCACTGGGGATGTGCCCGCAACCCAGGTACATGCCCTTGACCGGAATCGAACCCGGGACCCTTCAGTCCGCAGGCCGACGCTCTATCCACTGAGCCAAACCGGTTTCGGCGTTCCACAATATTTTAATGAAGGTAGCTTTCTAATACATTTTATATCTAAGAGGGCAAATTTCTCATTATTCTTTCCTTTTGAAATTTTCATGCTATCACGACTAAACTATCCTTCCAAATGAACTTCAGAAAAAGTTTATGATCTAAAGGCAAAAGAGTCCTGGCTGGATAGCTCAGTTGGTTAGAACATCCTTGTTCCAATACATCTAAGTTTCGGGTTTGTCCCTGGTCAGGGCACATACAAGAATCAACCAATGCCCTAGGCGGTTTGGCTCAGTGGATAGAGCATCAGCCTGCGGACTGAAGGGTCCCAGGTTCGATTCCGGCCAAGGGCACATGCCTGGGTTGGGGGCTCGATCCCCAGAAGGGGACATGCAGGAGGCAGTCGATCAATGATTCTCTCTCATTGTTGATGTTTCTATCTCTCTCTCCCTCTCCCTTCCTCTCTGAAGTCAATAAAGAAATATATTTTAAAAAAAAAAAGAATCAACCAATGAATGCATAAATAAATGGAACAAGAAATTGATGTTTCTCTCTCTCCCTTCCTTTTTCTCCCCCCTTTTTCTCTCTCTCTTCCTTCCTCTATCTCTAAAATCAATCAATAATTTTTTTAAAAAGAATGTGATTGTGGGAACTTCTGTTTTTTTTTAAATTGGAGAAGTATACAGATATGGGTTTAAAAGTTGTTTGCAACATTGTTTATAGTTGTTAAATATTATAAATAAATGTACAATATAATGAATCACTTAAAAATTTTTTGATACATCCATATGTTGAAAGTCATTAAAATGTTACATAGATTTGTATTTACTGATTTAAAATGTATTAAGTGAAGAAAGCACTTAGAATGCTGTTGTAGCAGGATTTTATTTTATGCAGTGTGTGCCTCTGTGTGTGTGTGTGTGTGTGTGTGTGTATGAGAGAGAGAGAGAGAGAGTGAGAGGTTTAAAAGGCATTATATTGAAGTATAAATAGAGGTTATGTCTTGGTAGATGATTGTGACTGATTTTTTCCTTTGCTTATCTGTATTTCTAACATAAATCTCTTGAATAATTTTTCCAAAATGGAAGAAAAAGACTCACTTTGATGTCACCTGCTGTAAGATCTCTTCCCTGACCCTGTAGGCCAGTTAGGTGCCCCTCTCTGTGCTTTATTTGTCTCTGTGGACCCAGAACTAACACAAGACTTAGCATAAAATGGTCCTTAGTGAATGCTGGAGCAGGACTCAGAGAGCACCTGTTTCCTTATCTTTTTTACTTAATTTTTAATTTATGGTAGAGAAAGAGAGGAAGGGAGAGAGAGAGAGAGAGAGAGAGAAAGAAATATCGAGTTGTTCCACTGACTTATACGCTCATTGGTTGCTTCTTGTATGTGCCCTGACTGGTGATCGAACCCACAAACTTGGCGTATCAGGATGATGCTATAACCAACGGAGCCACCGGGCCAGGACTGTTTCCCTGTCTTTAGGGATGGGTAAACTCAGGGGGCCTCACCCAGCCTCAGGAATGTTGGGAGGAACAGAGGACCTGAAAGCAGTGTACACTACAACAGAGCGATATCTTGTTGTTGCTGCTGCTGCTGCTGCTGTTGTTACTGAATAGAGCATTATTGATAATGGTCATTTCCATTTTCCTCATGGCCCCAGCCTCCTAGCACCCCCCTCTCTGGGGAATACAGGTCACTAAGAAGATGGAAGTCCTTTGTTGGCCAGACCCTGAATTCTCTTCTCCCCATCCACTAGCACAGATGCTCCCTACCTCCGACAGCCTTGCCACAGGCTGTCCATCCTCACCCTGCCAGTCTCCCAAGAACCTACACCCTTGATTCCTAACACAAATTAAAAATAGTATCTATTTTTATAATAGTGAAACATATATATTTTATCTATTTTGTCTAAGTGTTAAAATTGTGTTATGGTTGATGTGGGAAATACTAAAAAGAACGAAAAGGTTATCGCCCATAACCTTATCACCACAATACAGCAACTATTAACAAACCTTGTTATTTCCTTCAAATCTTTATATACGCACATATTTAAAATAAAATTGAGAGGTCCACATATATATGGTCAGCTGATTTATTACAAAGGTGCTACCTCAAATAAGTAAGGAAAAGGATGGTCTTTTCAATAAATGGTGCTAGGTCTATGGTTAGGGTTAGGGTTACATACACATGTGGAAACATGAATCTTGACTCCTACCCTCAAACCACTGACAAAAATAGTTTAGGCTGGGTCAGAGACATAAATGTGGAAAGCAAACAATAAAATTTCTAAAAGAAAGCCTAGGAGAATATTTTCATGACCTTGAAGTAAATAAAAATTTCTTAAACGTAACCCAAAAAGTATAAAACATAAGAGAAGATTGTGTAGTTGAACTTTATTAAAATTGAGAATTCCTTTTCATCAAAAGACACATATGAGCAAGTGAAAAATCAAACCACAGACTGGGAGAAAATATTGGCAAAATGTAGCTATAACAAAAGACATGTATCCAGAATTTGTCAAGAACATTGAATATACATGTATGCCATATAATCCAGCAATTCTACCAGTGAGTAATAATAGATATATATCAAAATGTTCATAGCGGCTTAAGAGGACCAAAACTTAGGAGGAAAGGCATATATCAAAATGTTCATAGCAGCTTAACGTGACCAAAAATTAGGAGGAAAAAAGGTCTATGAATGGTAAAATGGGTCTATTGATTATGTCCATACTATTGATTCCTACACAGAAATACAAAAGAACAAACTAGTGTTACATGTAAAAAGCAGGAAGATGCAAATCTCCATGAACTGCTGAATGGATAAACAAAAGCTGACAATGGAATATTATTCAGCAATAAAAAGGAATAAAGTACTAATACAGACTACAACATGGGTGACCTTTAAAAACATTGTGCTAAGTGAAAGGAGCCAGTCACAAAAGGCCACACAAAAATAGACCCAGAGACATAGGAGCATGGAACAGACTGTCAAACCTCAGAGGGAAGGCAGGGGAGGATGGGGGGGAGAGGGGGGCGAGGGGGAAGAGGTCAACCAATAAACTTGTATGCATATATGCATAACCCATGGACACAGACAATAGGTGGGGAAGGCCTGGGGTCAGGGCAGGGTTGGAAAGGTCAATGGGGAAAAAAGGGGGACATATGTAATATTTTCAACAACAATGATTTTTTAAAAAATGTCCAGAATAGATAAATCTATAGAGACAGAATATAGATCTGTGGTTGCCAGAGGCTGGGGAGAGGAAAGAATGGGAAGTTACCGCTAATGAGTATGAGGAGCATTTTGAGGCAATGCAAGTGTTCTGAAATTAGATCATGGGGATGATTACACAACTCTGTGAATGTACTTTTAAAACCACGAATTACATATTCTAAAATGATGAACTTTATGGTAGATGAGTTATATCTCAATAAAACTGTTTCTAAAGCTACCTTTTAATGGATGAATCTCAGAGATATACTGTTGAGTGAAAGAATTTAGACACCAAAAAAAAAAAAACAAAAAAAAAGCAAAGGAGATGCTGAATGACGCCATTTGACGTGAAGTTCTAGAACAGGCAAAATCAATCTCTCGTGACAGAAGCCAGGATCGGGGTACCTTTGAAGAGAGTTAGTGACCAGGAGCGGACCCAAGGGAGCCTACTGGAGTGTTACCATGTTCTCTATCTTGAACTGGCTGGTGGTTACAGTGGGTCTACACATATGTCAAATTCATTGATGTGTACACTTAAGATCTGTGTGCTCTACTGACTGTAAATTATGTGTCAATTTAAAAAGGGAAATAATAAATTTGGAGTAAAATGTAAGCTACTGGGAAGATAAATAAAAGCTATATGGGATTCCTTTGTACTAACCTTGCAATTTTCTATAAGTTTGTAATTATATAAAACTAAAAGTTACAAATAACATGAAGAAAGAAATAAAATTCAGTATATATATATATATATATATATATATAATCTTCAACATCTTGGCAGCTCACCTGCCCATAAACATATTTCGGATTTCCCTGTCTTAAAAACATAAAAAAGGACTGTTACCCAAAATACACAAAGAAATCTTAAAATTCAACACTAAGAAAACAAACAACATGATTTTTAAAAAGACCTTACCAGACACCTCACCAAAGAAGATACACAGATGGCAGCTAAGTGTATGAAAAGATGCTCCACGTCATATGTCACTGTAGAAACACAAATTAAAAAATAACAAGACACCACCACGTACCTACTAGAATGGTCAAAATCCAGAACACTGAGAACATATAATGCTGGCAAGGATGTGAGCAACAGAAGCACTAGTGGGAGTACAAAATGGTACAGCCACTTAGGAAGACAGCTTAGTAGCTTCTTACAAAACTATACATAGACTTACCATATGATCCAACAACTGTGCTTCCTGGTATTTACCCAAAGGAGTTAAAAAGTTATGTCCACACAAAACCTGCACAGGGATGTTTATAGCTGCTGTATTCATAACTGCCAAAACTTGGAAGCTATCAAGATGTCCTTCAGCCCTAGCTGGTGTGGCTCAGTGGATAGAGCGTTGGTCTGGGGACTGAGAGGCCCTGGGTTCAATACCAGTCAAGGGCACATGTCTGGATTGCGGGCTTGATACCCAGTAGGGGGTGTGCAGGAGGCAGTTGATCCATGATTCTCTCTCATCATTGATGTTTCTATCTTTCTCTCTCTCTCCCTTCTTCTCTAAAATATATATATTTACAATCAATAAGACATTCAATCAAATGGGATGACTTATACAATTCAGAAAATCAAAGTAACTTTTCTATTGTTAAACAAAGCAAATAAGTACAGAAGCCAAACAGCAGGGCTAAAGTTAAACTATAGTTTCTACCTGAGAAGATTGCTACCATACTTCATATATATATATATATATATTTAAAAGATGTCCTTCAGTGGGTGAATGGATAAATAAACTGGGACATCCAGACAATGGAATATTATTCAGTGTGAAAAGGAAATGAGCTATCAAGCCATGAAGACGTAGCACAACCTTAGCTGCATATTACTAAGTGAAAGAAGCCAGTCTGACAATGTTACCTACTGTATGTTTCCAACTCTATGACATTCTGGAAAAGGCAAAATCACGGAGACAGTAAAAAAAAAAAAAAAAAAAAAAAAAAAAAAAAAAAAAATCAGTGGTTGCCAGGGGCTGGAGGGAGAGGGAGGGGAAGAGGTGGAGCACAGAGGACGTTTAGGGCAGTGAACTGCTCCGTATGGTGCTCTCATGGCACACACATTCCACATTCTCCCTCCGGCTCGTCACCAGACTTTTCCAGGGAGTGAGCAGTCTGCTTCAGGCCCTCAGATACCTCACCTTGTCCTCACTGGCCTTTGGCCCTGACGCTCCATGACACTGTCTTCAGAGGTCAGCAAGCTGAATGCCTGGCTCAGGCCCTGCCTTCCTGGGCAGCGCTTGAAACTGCTTGACCTTTCCCACCCCCCCACCCCCTACCCAGCCACCCGCCCGCCCCGCCCCCCGCCACACACACACACACACACACACACGCACACACACACACACACAGACTTTCTCAAAACTCCCCAAGGGGACTGGTCACCTTCCTTGTTCTCCCTTCCATGATTGCTCCACAGCCCCATGGCCAGCCAGGGTGGATATTCACCTGGAATGCACAGGTTTTTAAAGGCGGTGTTTCTTCTCTTTGGTTGGTACATGTGTCATACCTGTGGTTAAATATTTTAAATATCACCTTCCCAGGGGCTCACATTGATTGTTTTACTGCGTGTCAGGCACTGAGTTAAGTGTTTTATGTAAACATTGTCTCATTAAGTCCTCACTATGACACGGGGAGGTTCGATATGAATATTATTCTCCATTTTAGAGGAGGAAGCTGAGGTTCAGAGAAGTTAAGTGACTTGCCAAACGAACGCATCCACTATGTGACAGAGCCAGAGTTCAGCCCACGTGCGTGGCCCGTCGGAGCCCAGGTACTAACCACGACAGCACAGCGGCCCCTCTTCTCAGCTCTCTTCTTTTCTCCTCCCTTCTCGGTCTGTACACTCTTTCTGGGGCTTCTAATCCACTCCCCCACTTTCAACTATTATATCCATGTGAGTAACTTCCAAATCCGTACCTCCAACTCCAGCCTCATCTGACATGCAGTATTATTTCTAATTTTTTTGGTAGAAAGGTATGCATATAACATAAAATTTACCATCTTTAACCATTTTTAAGTGTGCAGTTCAGTAACATTAAGTACATTCATCTCCAAAACGCTTTTCATCTTGCAAAACTGAAACTCTCTACCCATTAAACACTAGCTTTCTGCTCCTCCAACCTCGCCCCAGCCCAGCCTCTGAGAACCACCGTTCTGCTTTCTGTCTCTATGCATCTGGCCACTCCAGGCTCCTCATAAGTGAATCATACAGTATTTGTCTTTTTCTGGCCAGCTTATTTCACTTAGTGTATTGTTCTCAAGATCCATTCATATTGTAGCATCTATCAGAATTTCCTTCCTTTTAATGCTGAATCATATTTCATCGTATGATACACCACATTTTGCTTATCCATTCATCCATTGATGGACTCTTATGCTGCTTTCATGTTTTGTTTTTTTTAAATATATTTTATTGATTTTTTTACAGAGAGGAAGGGAGAGGGACAGAGAGTTAGAAACATCGATGAGAGAGAAACATTGATCAGCTGCCTCCTGCACACCTCCCACTGGGAATGTGCCCGCAACCAAGGTACATGCCCTTGACCGGAATCGAACCTGGGACCTTTCAGTCCGCAGGCCGACGCTCTATCCACTGAGCCAAACCAGTTAGGGCTGCTTTCATGTTTTAGTTGTTATGAATAATGCTGCTATGAACATGGGTGTACAAATATCTCTCCAAGACTCTGCTTTCAATTCTTTTGGGTGTATACCAACAGGTGGATCATATAGTAGTTCTATTTTTTGAGGAACCGCCATATTGTTTCCTATAGCGGCTGTACCATTTTACCTTCCCACTAACAGTGCACAAAGGTTCCAATTTCTCCGCACCCTCACCAACACTTGTTTCCTGGGAGTTTGTTTTGTTCTGTTTTTGATAGTAACCATCCTAATTGGTATGAAGGGGTATCTCACTGTGGTTTTGATTTGTATTTCCCTAATGATTTGTGATGTGAGTATCTTTTCACATGCATATTGGCCATTTGTATATCTTCTTTGGAGAAATGTCCTTCACCCATTTTTTGAATTGAGTTGTTTGTTTTTTGTTATTGAATTTTAGAAGTTCTCTATATATTCCAGATATTAATCTCTTATCACATATATGATTTGCAGGCATTTCTCCCATTCTGTGAGTTGCCTTTTTACTCTATTGGTACAATATTCTTTATTTTAATTTTATTATTATTTTTTTTATTTCAGAGAGGAAGGGAGAAGGAGAGAGAGAAACATCAATGATGACAGAGAATCATTGATTGGCTGCCTCATGCACGCCCCCTACTTGGGATGGAGCCCGCAACCAGGGCATGTGTCCTTGACCACCGGAATTGAACCTGGGACCCTCCAGTCCACAGGCCGATGCTCCATCCACTGAGCCAAACCAGTAGGGCAGTACTATGTTCTGATGCACAAAAGTTTTTCATTTTTATGAAGTCCAGTTTGCCTATGTTTTCTTTTGGTGCATGTGACCTTCAGTCTTTTTGTTTTAATCCACATAATTTTTATGCTAAAATTATACATCCTCGACTAGATATTGAATGTCTATGGAAGGATATACAAGAAGCAAGTAACATTGGCTGTTTTTAGAAGAACTGGGTGGCTGGGAAATAGTGACAGAAGAGAAACAATTTTCACTGAAAAAAAAACCCCTTTATTGCTTAAATTTAGACTCATATAAATATATTCTATAGTTAGATAAATCAGATTTAAATATGAAAACACAGGCTACAAATTTAAATGTAGATATAAAATAATACATATTTATTTCTTTAAGTTAGAAAATATGTTAAAGGCACAAAGGAAAACACCTAAATCACCTATAGTTCTATTACTGTAGATTCTCAGTGTGCCCCCTATTGTTCACTGTCTAGTGATGAACTCCCACCATCTGGTTCTGGCCAAACCTGTCTGCACGCCTGGCCTCTCCACGCCAACCAGACTCAAACCCAGAGGCCTCCTTTGTCCTGCCTCTTCCCTGGTCGCATTGCCTTCACTCCTCTCACCACCATCTCACCCAGCCTTCCTCTCCTTCTCCAGACACTCTCATCCAGTTCTGGTTCTTGCCCTCCCCACCTCCACGCTAGACCATGACCTTTGCTTCCCAAACACTGCCCCCCGTCTTGTCTCTTCCCACTTCCACCCATATTTTCTGCCTCAGATGGATTGCCCTGGAGCCCAGCTATGAGCATCAGCTCCGCACAGACTGGGCTCTTGTTACGTGCCAGGCCTGGTGCTCACCACATGGAACACACATTGCCTCATTACATCCTCACCTCAGTCCTTTGATGTGGGTACTATTATTCTCCCCCATTTCACAAATGAGGAAACTGAGGCTCAGAGGAGTTAAGTAATTTGCTCAAGGCCATACTTGATCTTCTTGGATTCTAATAACATTAGGATTAGTATTGCTTCATTACTTTCAGCAACCCCACTGTTACCATCACTTTCTCCTCCTCATTTTACAGAGGAGAAAACTGAAGCGCAGAATAGTAAGTAACTTGATCCAGGTTGTTTGGCTAATAGATGGGGAGGCTGAGATTTGAACCCAGATATGCCAGCTGCAAAAACCAAAAACTCTTCCTTGGCACAGTCTCAGTAGATTCAGACCTGGCCCCAAAAGTCCCAAGAATACCTCCTGTCTTTCTCCTGCCCAATGATTTTCCTAGCACTTGATGTGCAAATCCCAAACTCCTAGCCTGGTATCCTGGGCCCCAAGCAAGTGTCTGCAGCCCCTGGGCAGCCCTGTCTCTCCCTGGTCTTCTGCCACAGCAGCAGCTCACTGCGCTCTGAACCTGCCATTCCACCAACTGACCAGTCACACCACTGCTTTCAGACCTCCTCTGACAATTCTGCCCATCCTTTAAGACCCACAGTCCCCACAGGAAGTGGCTGCTCCCCCACCGACGGCACCTGCGCATTTCTCTGACAGCACTGTCCTGTCTGCCTTGTGCTGCCTACTCAGAACCCAGACTCTGCCACCTACTGCACCTGCCTGTGCCTCAGTGTCCTCGTTTATAAAATGGGAGAAGGGTCCTTGCAAAACTGGGTTGTTGTGGGAATGAAACGGCTTCATGTATGTGAAGCACTGACAACAGAGTTAGCGCAGAGGAACTGCAGAAAGTGTTTGCTATCAGGATGGTGATTATGCATCTTCCTATCTTATCTTCCCTATGAGGTTCATTTTTTTCACTCCCCAAATACTTCCTGAAGACTCATTCGTTGCCAGACCTTGGGCCAGAACTGGTATTGGGTGGCAATCTGCAGTCTCTGCTCTGATCATGTCCACACGGGACACAGGACATCATCAGACAGGACAGGCGGCAAGTGCTGCAAAGACGTAAGCGCTGGAGGAGGCTGCAGGGGCAGAAGGGGACTTGTAGGTGAAGGTGGAGGAGAAGCTCATCCAGGCAGGAAAACGGGGTGCAAGGCCCAGCAGGGCTCTGAGCAGCTGGGTGCCCGGTGGGAAATGTCAAGGAGCCAGGAGGGGTGGGAAGGGGCAAGGGCCTGCTGCAGAGAGCTGGCCTCGGACCAGATGTGCGGCAAGCTCAGCCTCTCCTGGGAGCGTGTTAGAAATGCAGGGTCTCGGGGCCCAGCCCAGACCCATTGAATCCAAATCTGTGTGTTAACGAGCCCCCCAGGTGGTTCCTATCATCTCAGGAAGTGCCCCGTGGTCCTGCTGAGGACCCTCCACTCCACGGAAATTGGAATCCCTGGGGAGTCTTTCATTAAACCAGTATCTCAGGGGGTGGGGCCCCAGCAGCCGTATTTTATAAATTTGTTATTAATTCAGCAAATGATGACTGAGCACAGGGGCCACGCCTCCTCCTCCCCTGGAATGGCACTCAGGGCCCCTCTCTTGGCATCACTCAGCAAGGGTTCTTCGTTATTTGTGAATCTGGTGCAATGGCTCTGGCTCAATTTACCTTTTCTGTCTCGGGCCCACCCTGATCTCCATGCCGTCACTCAAGAGTGCACACTTCCGCCCTGACCAGTTTGGCTCAGCGGATAGAGTGTCGGCCTGCGGACTGAAGGGTCCCAGGTTCGATTCCAGTCAGGGGCATGTACCTTGGTTGCGGGCACATCCCCAGTAGGGAGTGTGTAGGAGGCAGCTGAATCGATGTTTCTCTCTCATCGATGTTTCTAACTCTCTATCCCTCTCCTTCTCCCTTCCTCTCTGTAAAAAAATCAATAGAGTATATTTAAAAAAAAAAAAAAAAGAGTGCACACTTCCTCCCCAACTCTGGAGACTTTGAGTGTGGCAGCTCCTGCAGGAGGCCTCTCGGATCCCCCTCCCCCACCCCACCCCTGGGAATGGATGTCCTCTGTCTCCACAGCACCCTTGCCCTCTGCCTGCCCGCCTCTGCCCGCCAGCCTCTGCTTGTCTGCCTCCAGACCAGGAGCCAGGAGCTTCCTCAGGACAGATCACTGCTCTGTTTGTGCTTGTATCCCCAGGACCTGGCAGGGGTACATGTTTGTAGAGTGAGCAAACAAATGAAGAAGCTAATAGATAATAGCTTATTATTCACCCATGCTAGATAATACCATGATTCATTTGTGTTCGTCCCACGGTGTCTTAACAAAGACAGGTGCTGGAGAAGAAATAACCATGCTTCTGTGTGTGTGTGTGTGTGTGTGTGTGTGTAAAGAGCTTTATTGAGATATAATTTACATATCAGACATTTCACCCTTTCAAAGTATACAGTGGTTTTCAGTATAGTCCTGGGGTTGTGCCACCATCACCGCTATCTAATTCTAGGATATTTTCATCATCCAGAGAAACCCATGTCCATGGGCAGTCACTCCCATTTCCTCCAGCCTCCTCCTTCTGGCAACCACTAATCTACTGTTTGTCTCCATAGATTTGCCTATTCTGGACATTTCATATCAGTGGAATGATATGGTATGTGGTCATTTGTGTCTGGCTTTTTCCCCCTTAGCACAAGTCTTCAAGGTTCATTTATGTTGTAGCATGTACTTCACCTCTTTCTATTGTTGAATGACATTCCATTGTACGGATTTATCACATTTTGTTTATCCACTCTTCATATGACGGTACCCCATCTTCATGAACATATGCAGCATTTAGCTTTGCAATCGCATTTTTAAAAATATATTTTTTGTTGATTTCAGAGAGGAAGGGAGAGAGAGATAGAAACATCAACGATGAGAAGAATCATTGATTAGCTGCCTCCTGCATGCCGCCTACTGGGGATCGAGCCCACAACCCAGGCATGTGCCCTTGATCAGAATTGAACCCGGGACCCTTCAGTCTGCAGGCCAACGCTCTATCCACTGAGCCAAACTGGCCAGGGCTGCAATAGCATTTTCATGTCATCTCACTCATCTTGACATTTGCTGCTTGAGGAGTAGGTGTTTTTTCCCATTTTTTCAGATGAGTAAACGGAGGCTAGGGTAAGCAGTTGTGACTTGCCAGACATCTACTAGCTATTAAGTGGTAGACTCATAACTCAGAGCCCTTTTCTCTGCACCATTCTGCCTCCCTCCCTAATCCCGTTTGTGTCACATGTCTCTCTGAGCCTCATAAACCCACTCTACAGAGCATCCCCAGTGCCCTGTGGCCGTGCATACACAGGTTTGAATGTGTACTCAGGGAGGGTGTTTAGCTTTATCTTATCTGGTTTATAAGACAAAGGTCTGCCCTCCTCCCAGCCTCAGTGCAGGCAGGCCATTTCCGAGTCCTGGCTGAGGGTGGGTGAGGGTATAGCTGAGTCCTTGACTTTGCTGTCCACTTTGCAGAAAGGGGCCTCTCCCACCTGCCTCAGGGCCGCCCAGTCCTATCTGCACCCATTTCCTCCTACTTGCCACACCTCTTCCTCTTCAACCACAGAGAACTTTCAGCCACTAGGACGCAATTATTTGCTTACAAACCTGCTCCCCCAAACCTGTGAGCTACAGATATGAAGGATCTTAATCATCTGAGTATCACAGGAACTGACTTAACAGGGTCTCAGTCAAGACTGGTAGAAGGAATGGGTCTTCCTGGATTTTAATAGTAGGGTCTACTGTCTATTGCATGCTTAGCACAAAACATTTTGTCCTGACAACAGCCCTTCGATGTGTTGCCTAATCTCCTTTTTGCAGAAGAAGAATTAGAGACTCAGAAAGGTACCGTTTACACATATCTAATACCCTTTGTAATACTTTAAGCAATAAAAAAATAAAAATAAATAAAAAAGAAAGGTACCGTTTACAAGCCCAAGACCTCACAGACAGTAAGAGACATAGCTGGGATTTAAATCTAGAGACCTATTATAGGTTTCACTGCTGGTGGGCCCCTCTTAGGATAAGTGTGAATTTAGAATTAGGTATAAAATTCAGAGTAGAGAAGGAAGGAAGGAAGGAAGGAAGGAAGGAAGGAAGGAAGGAAGGAAAAAAAGGACAAGGTTGTCTAAAGCTTCTCAAACTCTATTCATCTGTGATCTCTATTATTAGATCCCTCCTCAGGTCTCAAGAGAGAAAACCAGCCGAAACCGGTTTGGCTCAGTGAATAGAGTGTTGGCCTGCGGACTGAAGGGTCCCGGGTTCGATTCTGGTCAAGGGCATGTACCTGGGTTGTGGGCACATCCCCAGTAGGAGGTGTGCAGGAGGCGGCTGATCAATGTTTCTCTCTCATCGATGTTTCTAACTCTCTATCTCTCTCCCTTCTTCTCTGTAAAATATCAATAAAATATATTTTTAAAAAAAAAGAGAGAGAGAGAAAACCAGCTCAGAGAGGTTGAGTGACTACCAAAAACACACAGCTCAGGGGCAGGCTTGCTTCAGTATAGCAAAGTCACTACATATGTATTACAGTTTGCTTTGCTCAGGTGGAAGTCTTGGTTTCCACTGAAAAGCTTAAAAAGAAAATGAATAAATACAAACAGTGGAGAAATTGTCATCGTCATATATTGCTGGTGGGATTGTGAAAAAGGGAAGTCACTTTGGAAACCAGCAGTTCCTCAAAATACCAAACATCTGATCCAGCAAGTCCACCTCTAGGTATTTGCCCAAGAGAAATGAAAACATACGTCCACACAACAACGTGTACATGAATTTACATGAATGTTCATAACGGCATTATTCACCATGTCCCCCACCCCCCCATGGAAACAACTAAAATGCCCATGAACTGATGGACGAATAAACAAAACGTGGCACAGCCATAAATGGGATGTCATCTATAATAATAAAAGCGTAATATGCTAATTAGACCAGACAGCCAAAGGACCTTCCGGACAAAGCCATAGCTTCGAGCCCCTGCACGAATTTTGTGCATCGGGCCTCTAGTTTGACAATAAAAAGGATGAATTTCTGACGCATGTTACAGCATAGACGGCCCTTGAAAACATTACATTCAGTGAGAAAAGCCAATCACGAAAGGCCACACATTATATGATTCCATGGACACGAAATGTCCAGAACAGGCAAACCTATGGAGACAGGAGGGAGATTAGTGGTTGCCAGGGCTGAGAAGAGGAGGGGATGGGGAGACATTGCTAATGGGTATGGGGTTTCTGTTGGGGATGATGAATATATTCTGGAATTAGACAGTGGTGACGGTTGCTTAGCTCTGTAACTATAATAAAAACCACTGAACTGTACACTTTAAAAGGGTGAATTTTATGGTATGTGAATGATATGTCAGGAACGCTGTTATAAAAAGGGTAAAAACTGGAATGGACTTTGCCTCTTCCAGATCCATGAAACAGGTATGTGAAGAGGAGAACCGCCAGCCCACGGGATGTTCCTCGCCCACCCTGTGACACGGAGCACGGCCTCCTCGCCTCCTGCCCGGCAAGCACCGCAGCCCTGCTTGGCATGTTTAACTTGGTGTGGGAGTGGCTCTCGGCCTCTCCTTTCCAGGGCGCATTTTTAACATTTGGCCTCATATTACTTCTGTGTGGCAAAGGACTGCATGGTCATAATGTACCCTTTGCTGGGAGGTCGGGCCATGTGGTGTGAAATTTGTTCCAAGATAGGGAAGCCATCTTTGCAGCCCAGCCCAGCTGGTGGGGATGGAGTCTGGGTGACGTCGCAGGATTACAGCGATTTAGAGCAAATGCAACTTGGACCCCCCCCACCCCCCCAGGGCAAAGCAGCTGGGACATAAAGGCAAGCACCCTGGCCCGGCCGGTGTGGCTTAATGGTTGAGCATCAACCGACAAACCAGGAGGTCAAGGTTTGATTCTCAGTCAGGGCACATAACCAGATTGTGGGCTCAGTACCCAATGGGGAGCATGCAGGAGGCAGCTCATTAAAGATTCTCATCACTGATGTTTCTATCTCTTACTCCCTCTCCCTTCCTCTCTGAAATCAATAAAAATATATTTTAAAAAAATAAAATAAAATAAAGGCAAGCACCCTGGCTCTGACACGCAGACATCTGCACTTGAATCTCAGCTCCACCACTTACTAGCTTTATGGTCACAGTGTACCATATTAGGTGGTCCTAAGAAGTCTCTTACTTGCCTACAGCCTCCATTTGCTCACCTGAAAAAAAGGGGGTGGTGATTCCTACCTCAGGATCCTACACAGGACAGTGAGAGGATCCTGGCCATTCAAACTGCAGTCTATTCAGCCCAGCAGCAGCAGCAGCCGTGAATGAAGGGTGAGAATGAAATGAGATCAGGTAGGTGAAAACCTGGCACAGTGCCTACCACACAATAGGTGTGTCATACACATGGATGTTTCACTGTTACATAAATAGAGGGCTCGATGGGGGTCCCAACTCTGCCACTTCCTAGCTGTGTGACCTTCAGCTAGTCACTTGACCATTCTGGGCCTCGGTGTTTCCGTGCAAGATGGGTTTGATGAGGCTCATCTGATAAAATGTGTGAGAAAGTGAATGACACATGCAAGAGGCCTATGTGTGTCCATGATTATCTTGGCCGAAGTGGAGAGAGTGAGATACAAGATTGTGCAGATAAGAGCGATGCTGAGGCATCCGACAGATGGGCAAGCAGAGGAGTGATTGAGGAAGCCCTGCTCTTGCCCAAGAAAGGCCCCTCCACCTAGAAGGCATTTAACCAAAGGAAATGGTGACAAAACTGCAAGTGCTGTTGGGCAGGATGAGGAGGTGCCTGCAAACGGGAGGCGGAGGCTCAGCTGGATGCCTCTTGTAAATATGAAGCTGCTGGGAGCATCAGTGCAGGGGGCAGGGGCGGCCCCTATGCAAATGCCCATGTCCAGCTTTATGGTGGTTTCCCTCGGTCTGGAAATTCCCCCTCTGCTCACAGTCTCCATCAGTGCTTTCCCACGGCCTGTAGGAGGACGGGAGCAGCTGACATCTATCGAGCACTGCGGCCTACCAGGCAGTCTCTGAGATTTCCATATACCCACAGCTGTCATCCTCACACCCACCCAGGGAAGTACGTCTTTTTGGATTTCCCATGTTGCAAGTGAGGCCACTGAAGCCCAGAGAGGTTAGTGACTTGCCCAACATCCCAGAGCCAGCTTCGAGCCCAGGACAGCTGGCTCTGGGTCCCCTTCTTAGGAGCTCTTCTAGCCGGCGGTCCTAAGCTTGCCTTTTTCTTTTTTTCAACTAAGACTTTCTTTTTTAGAGCAGTATTAGGTTCATGGAAAAATTGAGGGGAAGGTACAGAGATTTCCCACTTATCCTCTCTCCCCACACATGCAAGGCCGCCCCATTATCAACACCTCCCCACCAGTGTTGTGATATTGTGATTTCTAAGAAATACATATTATGTCATTTATATAAGCAAAATATATTTCTCATATATACATGATCTTCCTGGATCACAGTTCCTAAAACCCTTGGAATTTCCTAAGTGATGAGAACAACAAAGGAGCCTTTTGCTATGTTAATGAGGCAACTTTGGGGCCCCTTAGGGAAGGATGGGGGCTGGTTGCCCTGGAGCCAACCAGGGAATCGGAGGTTGGGAATTTCAATCCCACTCCCTGACCTCTGGGGAGGTTGAATCAATGCTTAAGGACCAATGATTTCATCAATCGTGCCTTTATAACCCAACTTCTGTAAAAACCCAAAGGGATGGGGTTCAGAGAGCTTCCAGGCTGGGGAACATACACATGGAGATTTCCGTAGGTGGCTTCTCCGGGAAGGCATGGAAGCTCCGCCCCTTTCCCCATGCCTTGCCCTGTGCATCACTTCCATTAACTCAATGGTTCTCAACCTTCCTAATGCCGCGACCCTTTAATACAGTTCCTCATGTTGTGGTGACCCCCAATTTCATTGTTACAAATTGAACATAATTAAAGCATAGTGATTAATCACAAAACCAATATGTAATTATATATGTGTTTTCCGATGGTCTTAGGCGACCCCTGTGAAAGGGTTGTTCGACCTCCAAAGAGGTCTCGACCCACAGGTTGAGAACCGCTGATCTAACTGTTTCTGAGTTATACTGTTTTATAATAAACCAGTGATCTAATTAATAAATGGGTTTCCTGAATTCTGTGAGCTGCTCTAGCAAATCAATCAAACCCGAGGAGGGGGTTGTTGGAACCTCCGATCTATTAGCTGGTGGGTCGGAAGCACAGGTGACAACCTGGAGTTTTGACGGAAGTCTGATGGGGTGGGGAGGGTCAGTCTTGTAACTAAGCCCTTAACCTGAGGGATCTGACACTCCCTGGAGACAGTGTGGGCACTGAGTTGACCTGTAGGGCGCCCAGATGGTATCGGAGGATTGCTTGTTGGTGTGGTTGAAGCCAAGGCTCAGGGAGATGCAATGGCTCCTAAGGTCACACAGACAGGGCCCAAACCAGGACTGAACCCAGAACCAGGTTCTTTTCTCTGAAATGACACGCTGCCTCCCTAGAAAAGCCTGACTTGTTGGTGTGGCTTCCAAAGGTTGTGCTACTGGTTACAGCTCAGTCACTGGGTTAGAGGCCAGGTTCACCATTCCTGGAGAATATAAGAAGCTGTCCTCACTGTCCCCTGGACTAGTAACCATCTTCTCTCCCTGTTCCCACTGTCCAATTTAATTCAACATCCACATGCTGGGCACCAACAGGACACATGGTTAGTCCCTCCCCTTCAGGCTGGAACACTCCACATACTGCATGGTGCCCTCTTACTTCATGCAGATCACTCCTCACATGTCACCTCCACACAGTCATGTCCCAACTCCTAACCCAGTGGTGGGCAAACCCATTAGTCAACAGAGCCAAATATCAACAGTACAACGATTGAAATTCCTTTTGAGAGCCAAATTTTTTAAACTTAAACTATATAGGTAGGTACATTGTTATTAACTTAATTAGGGTACTCCTAAGGCTTAGGAAGAGCCACACTCAAGGGCCCAAAGAGTCACATGTGGCTCTCGAGCCGAAGTTTGCCGACCACGGCCCTAACCCAAATGAGAACCAGTATCTGGTTGGTTCAGCGGCTACTGTCCTCCTAGGGTAGCCCCTTTGCCCTGCTTTAGTTTTCTTTATGAGTTTGTCACCACTGGACAAATTATACACTGTGCCGATTCAGCCATTTACTCTTTGAAATGTAAACTCCAGGAGATCTGGAATTTATAGGGTTGGTTCCCTGCTCTGTCTCCAGTGCCTAGAACAGTGCCTGGCATAGAGTAAGGTGTTTAATAAATGTTGGTTGAATCAACAAATGGCACTGGGCCAAGGCTGGGGAGCTGGGCCAATGAACCAGTGGGGATGTGAGGGGCTGTGTGGGTGGACAGTTCGGTGAGCGCACTCAGACAAGAGCAAACCAAGCTGGGAAGCACAGAGGTCAATCTTAAGGGGTTCAGGGAGAAGGCCTCTGAGTGGTCCCTGAAGGCTGGGTGGAACGTCAAAGATAAAGTGTAAGGAGAGAGAGCATCCGTGTGGAGGGAAAGGCCAGGGCAAATTCAAGGGCAAAATCGTAGGTGCAGAAAGGTGGATTGGGCACAGAGACCAATCTGTGGGGCTGTGGCTTTGGGTTCAGGTTGATGGGCAGGTGGGAAGAAGGCTAGGGCAGATTGCAGAGGGCTCTGAACGCCAGCCTAAGTTTGACATTTATAAGTATCTGATAGCATCCTAAGATCTATATCATCTATCAATATCTATAACTATATCTCTCTACACACATATGTGGAATGCACACACATATATATACATGCACCATGAGAACCTATTCGTCTAAAAAATATATAAAATTAAAAATTAAAAATAATGTGTGTTTTAAATGTATGTTTCAATGGGCTCGAAAGGATCACAGTTTGGACATAAAAGGTTTTCTGATGAAAATCTCCTTCCCAGGCCCTCCCAAACCTCAGCGCCCTCCCAGGTAAGGGGTCCCCCCCGGGGGTCCCCCCCCCACCAGGTAACCAATGTTACCGTGTTTTGCGTCTTGCTCCAGCAGATGCACACTTACAGCGAGGCCGCACTAGCGGGAGCGGCTGTGATTGGGGTGTAGGCCGTTCACGCCGCTGACCCACAAACAGGCGGCCTGACCTCATTCAATGCTGCTAGGTGTTCCTTGCACCCCTCCCACCCGAAGGCCCGGGCGCTTCACCGCTGACAGGTTGATTTTATTGAGCCCGCCCACTCCTGCAGCACGAGCCAATTGAGTACATTATGCAAATGAATTGAATTCCCTGCTCCCTACGACACGCAAGGATTGCGGAGCTGCAACAGGTCAGCCAGGTTCCTATTCTGGCTGAGCTCAGAGAAGTCTGTAAAATTTCTGGTTTGGGCGAAAGGAGCTGGGAAACTTCGGGAGCTGCAGAAACGAGGACGGGCTTAAAAGCAATGCTGAGCGGAGACTGGCCGCACTGAATCTCAGAAACCGCGGCTTGAAAGATTGCTCGAGGTCATGTGCCTGACCTCCGGGCTGACCCTCTCCCTCCCAGTCATTCCTGCCAGGTGCTCACATAGTCTGTTGAAATCACCACCTGCAGACCTGTCCCGGGCGCTTCACCCGTTGACAGGTTGATTTTATTGAGCCCGCCCACTCCTGTAACACGAGCCAATTGAGTACATTATGCAAATTAATTGAATTCCTGGCAAAATAGGACACAGCTTCACCCAGAAGACGCAGGTCCAAAGTCTGGCTACCGAGTGCTGGGGGGGAAAGACCCACAGAGAATCAGAAGTCGCCTCAAATCCTGCCCTACCATCTGTTAGCTGCGTGACTTTGGGCAATCCGTGTGTCAACATTTTAAGCCTCAGTTTCCTCACCTGGAAAATGGGAATAATCACACTGCTCCCTGCTCCGCTGTGAGGATTGATGGGCCTAGTAAAATGGAAAACAAGGGATTTCTATCTCTGCAAGACACAGTGATTATGCATTTAAAGAGTATCACTTCGAGGTTAGAGAGACCAGGGTTTGAATGCTGGTTTTCCCCAGTTACTTGAGGTGTGTAACTTAGGCAAGCCACTTTTACCTGACTCTCACTTTGTTTAACTCTAAAGGAAAAAATTCCATGGGTTCTTGTTAGGATTAAGTAAGGCAGCTTTAAAAGGAACTTGGCACAAGGCCGCAGGAATTCCTGGAACCTCCGTTTCATCATCTGTCTTCTATATACAACAATAATGTTTTCCCTGCCTGTCTCACACAAGCGTCATGAGCCTTAAATGTCTTATGACACGGTTTATAAATACAAGAACGTTACATCAATGTTAATTAGTGACATTGTGAGGCAGCCATGATGTTGACCCTGGCTCTGCCTTTATTCTCTGTGTGACCTTGGACAGTTATTTCACCTGTCGAAGGGTCAGTTTCCTCTCCTGCCATATACCACCTTGATGGGGCCATTGGAAGATGGTGTACTGAAATTACCTACTATACGTCCAGCACACAACAAATTTTAATAAATGGTACCTGTTATTACCAGCAAGTTGTTTTTTTTTAATTTCCCTGGATTCTGTTTCCATAACTAAGGGAGAATGGGGTAGAACAAGACTTGCTTCTCACTGTACACTCTTCTGTATCTTTTGACTTGTATTATGGGAATGTATTTTTTATATATTTTTAATTTTTTAAAAAAAATATATTTTATTGATTTTAGAGAAGAAGGGAGAGGGAGAGAGATAGAAACATCAATGAGGAGAGAGAATCACTGGTTGGCTGCCTCCTGCATGCCCCTTACTGGGGATCAAGCCCGCAACCCAGGCATGTGCTCTTAGCCGGAATCGAACCTGGGACCCTTCAATCCGCAGGCTGATGCTCTATCCATTGAGCCAAACCAGCTAGGGCTTTTATATATTTTTAAAATATATTTTTATTAATTTCAGAGAGGGAGTGAGAGTCGGAAAAATCAGTGATGAGAGAGAATCATTGATTGGCTTCCTCCTGCACACCCCACACTGGGGATGGAGCTCACAACCCTGGCCTGTGCCCTGACCGAGAATCAAACTGTGACCCCCTGGTTCATAGGTTGATGCTCAAACACTGAACCATGCTGGCTGGGTGGGAATGTATTTTTAAACAAATAAAATTTAAATTTAAAGGGGGGATGTAATAAATTATGTTAATGTAGTAAATAAAAATCAAAACATAGTCAATTAAAATTTAAAACTACTATTTAATCTCCTGGGTAGAGGCCCTGTTGGGGTGAGAAGCCCAAATGCAAAGCATAACTTGGTGTCCGCACATGCCAGAGTTCACCATGGAAAGGCAGAGTCGAGTTTTCTCCTAAGATCCATGGGGAACATTTCCAACCCCCAACCTCTGAAAGGCATGATCACTCATTCCTTTGAGAAGGTATAAACATTCTCAAAGCCACTCTGAAGTCATGTTCTATGAAGGGATATGACCTCGATTTAGAAGTCCTGGGGATGGATTTGCCTCAGCATCAGAGGTACTCAGGACTCTGGGTGACTCACTCCTCCCCTCTGGGCTTGCCCTTCTACCCCGATCAAGGATAAATACCTCCCCTAGGAGCCATAGCTCTCCCGCAACCCAATGCCTTACAAGGGTATCAACTAGCCCCAAGCCAGCCAGCCAATCCTCACCCAGGCTTTCCCCACTGTCCTGGGAGGCCTCTGGAGCAGCTGGCTGGCTCTGGACAGCCTTCCTGTCCTTCCTCTTCTGGGGCCACAGTCTGGACTGACCACCACCCCTCTCCACTGGAGGCTCCCAGTTCGCTGCAGAGGGAAGAGCAGCAAGACCCAAGTCCACGTTCTCTCCTGTGTCCGCTGTCACATCCTCGCTGCGTGTGGCCGTGACCCGCAGGTCAGGGTCTACATCACAAGTTGTCAAGGCAAGCAAGAGAGAGACTGATGCTTGGGGCCTGGGCTGTGAACGGCCTGGTTCTGTGAGTGGCACGTGTCACTCTCACATGTCTCATTGGCCAGAACTCATCACGGCCTCCCCCAGGGGAAAGGATGCAGGACAGTGCGAGGGTGTGGATGGCACGTCTGGTGAACATTGCTGCGTCGGCCAGAATCTTTCGACTCAGACATTTGGCCAACATTCATTGACTCTGGAATCAGAGAACATTAGGGTGGAAGGAACCATCTCATCCAGTGAATTCCAGAAGCAAAAACACACCGGGATCCCCTGAGGCTGTTGTAGGAAGAAATGCAGAGGCCTACTGAACCAGAACCGTCTCAGGCACGAATCTGTATTTTTTTAAAAATATATTGTATTGATTTTTTTTACAGAGAGGAAGGGAAAGGGATAGAGAGTTAGAAACATCCATGAGAGAGAAACATTGATCAGCTGCCTCCTGCACACCTCCTACTGGGGATGTGCCCGCAACCCAGGTACATGCCCTTGACCAGAATCGAATCTGGGACCTTCCAGTCTGCAGGCCGACGCTCTATCCACTGAGCCAAACTGGTCAGGGCAGGAATCTGTATTTTAAAAAGCTCCCAGGAGATTCCAGGTGGGGACTCACCGACAGAGTCAAATGGCCTTTTCCAGATGAGGAAACCGATGCTCAGAAAGGGACAGCGACTCTCTCCAGGCCACACAGGGCGTGAAGGCCAGAACTTGGACCAGGGTCTAGGCCAGGAGTGGGCAAACTTTTTGACTCGAGGGCCACAATGGGTTCTTAAACTGGACCGGAGGGCCGGAACAAAAGCATGGATGGAGTGTTTGTGTGAACTAATATAAATTCAAAGTAAACATCATTACATAAAAGGGTACGGTCTTTTTTTTTTTTTTTTAGTTTTATTCATTTCAAATGGGCCAGATCCTGCCCGTGGGCCGTAGTTTGCCCACGGCTGGTCTAGGCTTTCTGGTCAGGACTCTTAACACCCATGGTTGTCGCCTGCAGTCTGTCTGCCATAGCTTTTTTTTTTTTCAAGTATATTTTGTTGATTTTTTACAGAGAGGGAGGGAGAGGGATAGAGAGTTAGAAACATCGATGAGAGAGTAACATCGATCAGCTGCCTCCTGCACACTCCCCACTGAGTATGTGCCCACAACCAAGGTACATGCCCTTGACCGGAATCAAGCCCGGGACCCCTGAGTCCGCAGGCCGACGCTCTATCCACTGAGCCAAACTGGTTAGGGCTGTTTGCCATAGCTTTTGATAATAGCACCTCAGTTCTCCTTTGGGGAGTCACCAGCCCCCGATTCTCAGCCCCCATGGTTCAAGTGGGGCTGACCCATTTCCCAAGTCTGGGGCGGGCACGTGACTCAGACCTCATCCCAGGATATGTCCTGAGAAGGTCTTGAAACCCAGCCTGGCAGGTGGGGGGTAGCCCAGGATGTTTGCTGGGACTCTGTGAGGAATGAAGCTCTCCTGGCACCGAGGCTGCTAACTGATTGGATGCAGCCTGGAGTGCTGGCTGGCTCTGCTATCATGCAGGGAGCAAAGCGGAGCCCAGGGGCCGAGAGCGGGCCCTGACAGCACCGTCCCGTACCTGCTCCCTCACTTGTACAATGAGGAGAGTAATAGCACCCAAGACATACCAATAAAGTGCTCAGAACCAAGTAAGCACTCAATAACCTTAGCTATGATTTTCATACTGGCTACTGTGGGGGGAGACTGGATGAGAGAAGGAAAATAAGAATTCTTCTCTAGGCTCTCAGCCTCTTTCCCTAAGTTCCAGCTGCCTGAAGACACTGAACTGTCTATGCTTCAAGCCACAGGTGGGTGAGTAGAAAGTGACATGTCACAGCCAGGCGGCGGAGGGCTTGAAGTCAGCCCTCCAAGTGCTGCTGTGCCACTTTGGGCCAGTTCATTTACCTCTCTGTGCCAGATTTCCCTCATCCAAGAAATGGGTAAACTACTACCTATCTCATGGGTGGAAGTGTGGATTAAGAGAAAGAACATAAGGGCAAGGGCCTGGATCACAGCAGGCACCGCCACCCCCACCCCCCCGCCCCGCCCCCTTCATACACACACATCCATCCCTCTCTTCTCCCATGAAACCATGGCCAGAGGCCCTGCAGTGTGTTCCCTTACTTCCGTCTGAAGCTGTTGCTGGTTCCTAAAAAACCAGAGAAATGTTGCCTCCAAGGACTGTGCTTCATTCAGTCCATGTGACCAGGATGAGAGTCGTTAACAAAAGGCCACCCACTCTCCAAGGTTTGCGGAAGAGCCTTGGCCTTCCTTTTGGGGCCTCAGATGGGGGTCAGGAAGATGCCCAGGGCGATAAATAAAGAGCAAAAAGAAAACCAAAACAGTGTTTACTCTGAGATGAAAGTGCACTGCAAGGACTGTGGACAGAAACCACATGTCGGGGGTGCTCTGGAATGTCCCAAACTGCAATGGTAAGAAAAAGCTTCTCGGCCTGGGCTGGGCCCCAGGAGCAGGGCCAGGACTCCACCCGTGGCAGCCCTCTGGGCACCCTGGCACCTTCCAGTCCCGGAGTCCACGGCCAATCACACCCGACCTCACACAGCCGGCGCCACCCATGCTGCCTCGGCCCCTCTCTCCCGTAGGCCTCTCTGCCCACCTGGACTCCCTTTTTTTTTTTTTAATTTTAATAATATTTATTTCTTAAAGTATTACAAAGAGTATTACATATGTCTCCTTTTTTCCCCCCCTTGACATTCCCCCAGCCCCTACCCCCCGCCCCGTGTCTTGTGTCCATTGGTTAATCTTATATGCATGCATATAAGTCCTTCAGTTGGTCTCTTAATCCCCCCCCCCCAACCTTCCCCAGGCTTCCCACTGTAGTTTAACATTCTGTTCAATGTTGCTCTGCTTCTTTATCTACCCCTGTTCATCAGTCCATACTGGTCCCCTTTATTTGTCCCAACCTCACTGGAGTAGTCTCAACCTCACCAGGGCCGTCTGAGCCTCACCAGGGCCGTTTCAACCTCACGGGGGCCGTTTCAACCTCACCGGGGTCGTCCCTACCACACCGGGGCCGTTTCAACCTCACCGGGGTTGTCCCTACCACACTGGGGCCGTTTCGACCTGACCGGGGTTGTCCCTACCAGACCGGGGTCGTCCCTACCTCACGGGGGCTGTTTCAACCTCACCGGGGTCGTCCCTACCTCACGGGGGCCGTTTCAACCTCACCGGGGTTGTCCCTACCACACCGGGGCTGTTTCAACCTGACCGGGGTTGTCCCTACCACACCGGGGCCGTTTCGACCTGACCAGGGTCGTCCCTACCTCACGGGGGCCGTTTCAACCTCACCGGGGTCGTCCCTACCACACCGGGGCCGTTTCGACCTGACCGGGGTTGTCCCTACCAGACCGGGGTCGTCCCTACCTCACGGGGGCTGTTTCAACCTCACCGGGGTCGTCCCTACCTCACGGGGGCCGTTTCGACCTGACCGGGGTTGTCCCTACCAGACCGGGGTCGTCCCTACCTCACGGGGGCTGTTTCAACCTCACCGGGGTCGTCCCTACCTCACGGGGGCCGTTTCAACCTCACCAGGGTCGTCCCTACCACACTGGGGCCGTTTCAACCTGACCGGGGTTGTCCCTACCACACCGGGGCCGTTTCGACCTGACTGGGGTCGTCCCTACCTCACGGGGGCCGTTTCAACCTCACCGGGGTCGTCCCTACCACACCGGGGCCGTTTCGACCTGACTGGGGTCGTCCCTACCACACCGGGGCCGTTTTGACCTGACTGGGGTCGTCCCTACCTCACGGGGGCTGTTTCAACCTCACCGGTGTCGTCCCTACCACACCGGGGCCGTTTCAACCTGACTGGGGTTGTCCCTACCACACCGGGGCCGTTTCGACCTGACTGGGGTCGTCCCTACCTCACGGGGGCTGTTTCAACCTCACCGGGGTCGTCCCTACCACACCGGGGCCGTTTCGACCTGACCGGGGTCGTCCCTACCTCATGGGGGCCGTTTCAACCTCACTGGGGTCGTCCCTACCTCACGGGGGCCGTTTCAACCTCACCGGGGTTGTCCCTACCATACCGGGGCCGTTTCGACCTGACTGGGGTCGTCCCTACCTCACGGGGGCTGTTTCAACCTCACCGGGGTCGTCCCTACCTCACGGGGGCCGTTTCAACCTCACTGGGGTCGTCCCTACCTCACGGGGGCCGTTTCAACCTCACCGGGGTTGTCCCTACCATACCGGGGCTGTTTCAACCTGACTGGGGTTGTCCCTACCACACCGGGGCTGTTTCGACCTGACTGGGGTCGTCCCTACCTCACGGGGGCCGTTTCAGCCTCACCGGGGTCGTCCCTACCTCACGGGGGCCGTTTCAACTTGATTGGGGTTGTCCCTACCACACCGGGGCTGTTTCAACCTGACTGGGGTTGTCCCTACCACACCGGGGCCGTTTCGACCTGACTGGGGTCGTCCCTACCTCACGGGGGCTGTTTCAACCTCACCGGGGTTGTCCCTACCACACCGGGGCCGTTTCGACCTGACCAGGGTCGTCCCCACCTCACGGGGGCCGTTTCAACCTCACCGGGGTCGTCACTACCTCACGGGGGCCGTTTCAACTTGACCGGGGTTGTCCCTACCACACCGAGGCTGTTTCAACCTGACCGGGGTTGTCCCTACCACACCGGAGCTGTTTCGACCTGACTGGGGTCGTCCCTACCTCACGGGGGCTGTTTCAACCTCACCGGGGTCGTCCCTATCTCACGGGGGCCGTTTCAACCTCACTGGGGTTGTCCCTACCACACCGGGGCTGTTTCAACCTGACCGGGGTTGTCCCTACCACACCGGAGCTGTTTCGACCTGACTGGGGTCGTCCCTACCTCACGGGGGCTGTTTCAACCTCACCGGGGTCGTCCCTATCTCACGGGGGCCGTTTCAACCTCACTGGGGTTGTCCCTACCACACCGGGGCTGTTTCAACCTGACCGGGGTTGTCCCTACCACACCGGGGCCATTTCGACCTGACTGGGGTCGTCCCTACCTCACGGGGGCTGTTTCAACCTCACCGGGGTCGTCCCTACCACACCGGGGCCGTTTCGACCTGACCAGGGTCGTCCCCACCTCACGGGGGCCGTTTCAACCTCACCGGGGTCGTCACTACCTCACGGGGGCCGTTTCAACTTGACCGGGGTTGTCCCTACCACACCGGAGCTGTTTCGACCTGACTGGGGTCGTCCCTACCTCACGGGGGCTGTTTCAACCTCACCGGGGTCGTCCCTATCTCACGGGGGCCGTTTCAACCTCACTGGGGTTGTCCCTACCACACTGGGGCTGTTTCAACCTGACCGGGGTTGTCCCTACCACACCAGGGCCATTTCGACCTGACTGGGGTCGTCCCTACCTCACGGGGGCCGTTTCAACCTGACTGGGGTCGTCCCTACCACACCGGGGCCGTTTCGACCTGACTGGGGTCGTCCCTACCTCATGGGGGCTGTTTCAACCTCACTGGGGTCGTCCCTACCACACCGGAGCCGTTTCGACCTGACCTGGGTCGTCCCTACCACACCGGGACCGTTTCAACCTCACCGGGGCCATCCCAGCCTTACCGGGGAAACAGGAAGTTTGGCCCTCTGTCCCCTGCCCCTGGACTCCCTTTGTCCACACCACCCACCTTAGTCTCAGTAGCTCTGTGTTTAACACTGTGTTTAGACACCCTCTCTGCTGGCAACCCTTTGCTGACCCCACTGCCCCGCCTTCTCCAGATTCCCATGCTCCTGCGTTCATCTCTACCACTGCAATTCTACAGGGCACTGCAGTCACTGTGTGCTTGCTTCTCTCCCCTAGTAACTGTGAGCACTTAAGGGTAGAATAGTGTGTTGGTGAAAGACTGTGGACTTTGGGGTGAAACTGCCAGGGTTTGACTCTGGCTTCCCAGCTGTGTGACCTTGGGTAAGTTAATTGATCTCTTATGTATCAGTATCTCAGTCTGTAAAATGGGGGTGATCATAACAGTGTCTGCCGGTTGCTGTGTATGTCTTTTCCAATTATACATTCTGGAACTGGGGAAATAAAACCACAGGCCAGGCCCGGCTGGTGTGGCTCAGTAGATTGAGGGTCATCCCATGCACCAAGAGGTTGCCAGTTGGATTCCCGGTCAGAGCACATGCCTGGATTGTGGGCTTTGTGCAGGGGTGGCCGCTTGATGTTTCTCTCTCATCGATCCCTCTATCTCTCTCTCCCTCTCCCTTCCTCTCTTTCTAAAATCAATGAAAACATTAAACACACATACACACACACACACACACACACACACACGGGATGGTTTCAGGGACACCACTTGGCCAAGTGTTAGACAAACCTGGGTTAAAATGATCACCTGGCCTCCATAAACCCATACGCTGACTGATGGACCATAATGACAGTTTTTAATCTCCTGGAATTAGTGTTAGTTTAGGCCATAAATGTCTGATTATTTCCCTTTCCATAATGCGCAGGCACCCTGGTAAATGACTGGAAGTCCCTTCAGGGAAAGTTGGGAGAGATTAAGAGTATAACTTTTTTTGGCCCAGCTGGTGTGGCTCAATGGTTGAGTGTTGACCTATGAACCAGGAGGTCACGGTTCGATTCCTGGTCAGGGCACATGCCCAAGTTGCTGGCTCAATCCCCAGTGTGGGGCATGCAGGAGGCAGCCCATCAGTGATTGATTCTCTCTCATCGTTGATGTTTCTATCTCTCTCTCCCTCTCCCTTCCTCTCTGAAATCAATAATATATTTTTTAAAAAGAGTATAACTCTTCGACAGTGTGGCTGGGTCTCTTCTCCAGGGACACCAGCCTCCTCTTCACTCAAGGTGTCTGGGTCAATAAACTGGTTCAAGTCTGAGAACTGACTGCGGGTGGTGACTGTTTTGGTGACAAGTTAGTCTCCATTCACTTGCCCTAGAATTCTTGCACTTACACAGATCGAGTAAGAATTTAGTAGACTGCCCATCTATTTCTTTTCTAGGGGCACCATGATCTACAAGCCAATGCCACGAGTCTGTGCGAGTGTAAATGGACGTAAGTGGGTTCACTTAAGTAAAGCACTAGAACAGAGTATGCAAAACAGAAGGGTTTTCTCATGGTCATTCCTCTTTACGCTCCCAGTGCCTGACAACAAGAAACAGGCGCTCAATAAACAATTACAAATGGAGGAACGGATGGGTCGGTGGTCCAGGTGCAGCGGGAGTCTGCTCCTGAGACATAACAGTGTTCACCTGCGATTCAGCTAAGCCGGGGGCTGCGGGGCATCCAACCTGGGCCTGTCTGCATGGGGCTGGGGAGACTTCCGGGAAAGAACTCACCAGAATGGAAAGAGAGGCCAAACATGGAAGATTGATTTGAAGTCACTGGGCCCAGGCCAGAAGGGAGTATTATGAACACAGAGCAGAGCAGCCTGGGGTATGACCCTCAGAGTATTTATTTGTGAGTGTGGTTAAATGTTTGTATTTGGCTTCTAAGGACTTCCAGCCACATAAAGCTGACTCGAGGTACTTTCAGGGTGTTGCAATCCACCTTTGATAGTTTATGCAAGACCCCTTTCTTCTTTTTTTTATTTTTTAAAAATATATTTTATTGATTTTTTACAGAGAGGAAGGGAGAGGGATAGAGAGTTAGAAACATCGATGAGAGAGATCGATCAGCTGCCTCCTGCAAACACCCCACTAGGGATGTACCCGCAACCAAGGTACATGCCCTTGACCAGAATCGAACCTGGGACCCTTCAGTCCGCAGGCTGATGCTCTATCCACTGAGCCAAACCGGTCAGGGCGACCCCTTTCTTCTTTATTTCATGTTTTTCTCCCTCCTACATACCCACTCCCATTCACCTCCCCAGGCATGCATGACTCCTGTCTGTTTTCTAAGGAATTCTTAGGTGTTTCATTTTCAAAGATTAAGCCTCGCTCGGTTTCCTGTGTTGAGATCTACCTGTCCTCGTTGCTGTATGTACATCTCATTGTTGTTTCTTGCTGCTGCCCCCACTTCCCAAGCGCGGACCGGCTACATCTGGCCACGAGCCACGCTGCCGTGCGCGTCCCCGCCCAGGTTCTCTCCGGGATTTTTATGAGAGTTTCTCTGGGATGATTACCCCGCAGTGGGATTTCTGGGTCAGAAGGCGTGCCCAGTCTTAACTTTGCCAAATCCCGCCTGGTTGCTTTCCAGAATGGCTGTGCCAAGTCACAGGTCCACAGCAGTGCCGGGCCTCCCGTCTCCCCTCCGCATCACCAACACTTGAGTGTACTGACCTTTCTAATCTGTGCTGAGTGGGGAGTGGTATCTCCCTGTTTCAGTCATTAACAGGACATCTGTCTTCCCTGCTGGACTGAGTTTGTGAAGGTGGCAGATTCACACGGAAGGTACATCTGGGTCCTTCGCATTCCGCTTGGTGCAGGCCACATACTTCGCGCTAATTTGTAGCTCAAGCTTGACTTCTGGGGAAGGGCGATGCAGTAGAGCGAGCGCACAGGAAGAGCGCACTGAAGTCTCAGAAAGCCACTGGCCCAGAGGACATTCCTGAGGGACTCCCAGAGGCAGCTGGAGAGAATGTGAGGGGGTGGTTGTTCCCACAGAGCAAAGAAAAGCCACTGGGTTGGCTGTGTTCATCGAGGAAACATGGGCTCGGCGGGGATCAGGGAAGACTGGCAGGAGCCGCCAGGCAGATCCCCACGGACAGGCTTGAATATCAAAGAGAACAAAACAGCTGCTGGGCGGTTGGACAGAAGGGACTTTCCTCACATGTGATGATGATGATGATGATTAAAACTGGGGCTAAAGCAGAAGCCACGGATCTCTGAACTGTTCGGACCCAACATCTCCCAGTGGGGCTTGCACAGAACCACTGACTGTCAAGGGTCTGGGAGATGCTCTTCTGCTGGAGGCCTCAGTTTCCTCATCTGTAAAGTGGGGACAATAATGGTGCCTACCTCATATATCCATAGCATGGAATACTACTCAGCAATAAAAAGAAATGAACTACAGATACACACAACTTGGTTAAACCTCAAGAAAACGATGGCCAGGTAGCTCAGTTGGTTAGAGTGGTGTCCCAGTATGCCAAGGTTGTGGGTTCTATCCCTGGTCAGGGCACATGCAAGAAAAACCAATGAGCCCTAGCTGGTTTGGCTCAGTGGGTAGAGTGTTGGCCTGCAGACTGAAGAGTCTAGGGCAGGGGTGGGCAAACGTTTTGACTCGAGGGCCACAATGGGTTCTTAAACTGGACCGGAGGGCCGGAACAAAAGCATGGATGGAGTGTTTGTGTGAACTAATATAAATTCAAAGTAAACATCATTACATAAAAGGGTACGGTCTTTTTTTTTTTTTTTTTTTTAGTTCTATTCATTTCAAACGGGCCGGATCAGGCCTGCGGGCCGTAGTTTGCCCACGGCTGGTCTAGGGGTTCAATTCTGGTCAAGGGCACATGCCCAAGTTGCGGGCTTGATCCCCAGTGGGGGACGTGCAGGAGGCAGCCAATCAATGAGTTTCTCTCATCATTGATGTCTCTATCTTTCCCTCTCCCTTCCTCTCTGAAATCAATAAAAATATATTTTATAAGAAGAAAGAAAAACCAATGAATACCTAAATGAGTGGAACAACAAATGGAAGTTTCTCTCTCTAAAGTCAATAAATTTAAAAAAATAAATAGAACATTAATCTGAGTGAAAAAAAAGCCCATTTCAAGAGGATACATGCTGCATAGTTGCATTATGTAACACCTATGAATGAACATCATTATAGAGGTTGCCAGGGGTTAGGAATGGGACGCAGGGATAGTTGTAAGGGAGTGTTTTATGGTGATGGTACAGTTAAGCATCTTTTTTTTTTAACATGAAACTACACATGTGATAAAATTGCATAAAGCCACACACGAATACATGTATAACTGGTAAAATCTGAATAAGCTCTGTGGATTGTACTAATGTCAATTCCCTGGTTTTGATATGATACTGTAATTATGCAAGATGTTAACATTGGGGGAGGCTGGGTGACTCTACTTATTTTTAAAGTAAAAGTTAAAAAAAAAAAAAGAGTGATATGCTCCCAGACTGGGACCTGGGTTTCTGGCTCTAGTTTAGGTTCTTAACTTCCTGAGGCAAATCCCCTGCATCTCCAGGACAGCATGAGCCCATCCGTGAAACGGGGGTTTTGGCTTATGTCACCGGTTTTCAAAATTTCATGTTTAACAGTGAAACCCATTGTCTCCCCAAAAATTTTACACTGACGCAGACACTGTTAGCACGCCAACATTGTGAACCCCAGTGGGCTTCTGACAGCACCCATAACACTTCGCTGGAGGGCTGTACCCGAGCCCAGCGGGGGCTGGAAGTGCTGAGATATGAATGCCCTCTAAGGGGAGCTGGTAGCCACACAGCCCAGAGCCCTCGCCCCTGGAGCTGGATGACTAGGAGCTGCATGTTCTACACTGGCTACAGGGGTGCCCAGGTGCCTGCAGTGGGAACTGGCTAGATAGCAAATGCTTCATCCGTGGCCCTTCCTCCCTGCCTCACTTACCCAGGCCCTTACCTGAGTTGCCTGGGAACACAATCCAAATAAACGACTTATATTCAGATCCTGCCTCAGAATCTGCTTCTGTTTCCAACCCAGTTAGAACCCCAAAATGCAGAGCAAATAAGAGCTGTGGCCCCAGGAGGGTCAGTGAGAGCTGGGCCACATAGGAACCTTCTGGAGGGGTAGGCCTGCACACAAACCCTGAGCAACAAGTAGATGTTGAAAAAGAAGGGATTAAGGGGAAGGCACAACTGGAGAGGGAAGCTCCTGCGCCAAGACACGAGGAGGGAAGACCCTGAGACGCTAAGTGTGTCCCTATCCTCTATGCTGACCAAGTCGCTCAGAGGCAGTTCCTCCCATATCTTTCCTTTTCGCTCAAGACCATGTTCCTCTTTGCTCAAGAAAGTGACCCAAAAAGGATTGTGGTCACTTTCCTATCAGGGCTGTGGTGGAGACACACATCGGGCCCTTTCCCCAGCTCCCCTGGCCTCAAGGGACTTCCCTAGGGAGGACACCCAAGCCCCACAGGGGCTACTGCAGGGCACCTCCCAAGCTCTGAGCCAGACCAAGGAGCCCCAGGCAGTGCCCTGAGGTTAGACCCTAATGCACACTGGGCAGTGCGGTCCTAGGAGAGAGCACTGGCAAGGGAGTCAGGCTGCTCACTAGAGAGTGGCCTTACGGAAGAGCTTCTTTCTCTTCAACAGCATCCACATACCAGGATCACGGGACAGGACATGTGAAAGGGCTTCATAAACCACAAACCATAAACAGTCATTCTGTTCAGCTGTGAGCTATCATTCCAATGAGAGCAGAGCCCTTTGTGGCTGTGTCCCGGAACCTGGCACAGGGCCTGATGCACAGGAGGGGCTCAGTAAATGGTTGGTGAATGAATGAATGAACCAACAAACCAACAAATGAATGAGAGTTTGGATATGTTATCTAGCTCAACAATTCAATCCAACAAAGTATTGCTAAGGACCTACTATGTGCTAGGATCTGGGCTGGGCACTGAGGAAAAGCACAAATAAGATGAGATTTCTTAGCCTCAGAGCGTATGGCCTAATTGGGGAACAACCTCTTTTTGAGGCCTGTGTACCTACTCCTGGTATCCTACAGCCTGGTATCCTGGTATCCATCTAACTTGAATCCAGCCCCAGGTCACTGCTCAGGCTGTCTGTGGTGAATGAACTCTAAGGTGGCCGCATGATCCCACTTCCTGGTGTTGACACCCTTATGTATTCTCCTCTCCTTAAGTGTGGGGAGGGCCACAATTTGCTTCTAAACAGTCACATGTGGCACAGGTGATGGGAATGTACATGCTTACATGTGTGTGACTCCATTACAGATGTTGTGACATTCTTCTTGTGAGGAGGCTCTGTCTCTCTTGCTGGCACTGATAGAGCAGGCAGCCATGCTGAGGAGTCAATTTGGTGAGGAACTGAGAGAGTTCTCTTGCTGACAACATAAGGAACTGAATTCTGCTCACAACTGTGTGAGCTTAGAAATGTATCCTTCCCCAGTCAGGCCTCAGATGAGACTGCAGCCCCAGCCAACACTTCATCACCTTGTGAGACCCTGAACAGAGGACTGAATGAAGCCATGCCCATATTCCTGACCCATGGAAATAGTGAGATCAGAAAGGTTTGTTATAGACTGACATACCTCGATGTGGGGTTGAGGGGACGAGAAGAGATAAACCAAAGGACTTATATACTTACTAGAGGCCTGGTGCACGAAATTCGTGCACGGTCCCTCGGCCTGGCCGGCGATCAGGGCCAATCTGCGGGGCGACTGGCGGGGTGATCGGGGGTCCCCCACTGGCACCCGCCTTGGCTGGCCTGAAGCCTGTGGGCTGGGGGCAGCTCCTGCATTGAGCGTCTGCCCCCCTGGTGGTCAGTGCACATCATAGCGACTGGTTGTTCCGCCATTCGGTCAATTTGCATATTAGGCTTTTATTATATGGAATATTCATAGCCCATGGACCTGGGCAATAGGATAGTGAAGACCTGGGGGGTAGGTAGGGACTGGGAGGAGGGAGGGAAATGGGGGGAAATGGGAGATATCTATAATACTATCAACAATAAAAAAATGCATTTTCTTAAAAAGGAAATGTTTGTTGTTTAAGCCTCTGTGGTTGTGATAAATTGTTACTCAGTAGTAGATGACTTTTCTCTGAAAACATCCTTGTTCCTATTTACCAGCTGGTCAGTCTTCTTTGGAGTAGACACATGTTGCTTTTTGCCTTCTCAGCACCCCATTCTTCTCCTTCTCGTAACACAACCCAGTTTTCATGTGGGGCTGACTCCACCCTCTGGCTCCAACGGTTAACATGTGATCCTGGATTCAGCCAATCAGAATTCTCCATTCATCTGGTCATCAGCAATAAGTTCTGAGATGAGCATGTGGCCTGAATTGGTGCAGCAGCGTTAATGCTGGACTTCCTCGGAGTTCGCTAAGCTGATGGAATACCATACTGTGGCTCTAGAAGCCATTGGTGCCACTGTGCAGAGAGGATCCACTCTGAAGTGGGGCCGATAGTAGGAAAACAGAGCTGAGCTATGATGGAGACAAAGCCTTCAGGACTTTGCTCACTTGAGCACCTGGATCCAGGCCTCCGCCACTGGACATTCTGCTGACCCGAGTTAATAAATTCCATCGTTTCTTTGAGCCAGTTGAGTTGGGTTTCTGTCACTTGCAAAAGAGCAAGTCCTGACCCATGCATCATCTCTACAGATACAATCCAATAAGCTCCCTCCGCAAGGAAGCCTGCCCTGAACACCCTCCGCTGATTTCCCTCCTCCAGCACCGCCCCCCTCAGCATTTCATTTTATCCTCTCCTGTTGCTTGTCAGCACTCCAACAAGATCTCAAGCATTTGTAAAGACCTTTCTCTCATGCCAGGCACATAGTAGGAACCAAAACCAAACCAATCCAAAAAACACCTTTTTGAGACAAAATGCAATGCTGTAAAGAGGTGGCTAGTTCACGACCCTGCACTGAGCAGCACTGGGGTTGTCAGGAACTTCCAAATACACTGTGTTAGCAGGTCCCCAGAGCTTTGGAGGTAGCGGTTCAGGGAAGGGACCAGATGCAGACAGTGGAAACCATACTGTCCTAAGCCTAGAAAGGGAGTTTACTAGAACGGTGGTTCTCACACTTGAGCGAGCATCGGAATCCTGGAGGGCCTGTTAAACACAGTGAGCTGGGCTCACCCCACAGCTTCTGATTCAGTAGGTCTCGGGTGAGCCCAAGAATGTGTATTTCTAACAAGTTCGCAGTATTGCTAACAAGTTTCTAACCGCAGGTCTGGGGGTCACACTCTGAGAACCACTGGATTAAATAATATGAAGATAATTCTAGAATGTGCAAGGGAAACCGAGAGTCAAGCATCGAGACTACACAGCAGGAAGCAACCCACGCCACACTATAGGATAGCTCCTTAAGGTGGGCACCTACCACTCCACCATTTATCACGCTTGTTAGAAAATGGATTCCGGGTGGCCCACACCCTCATCTGCAACCCAAGTGTCTTGGGTGTTGTCACTTCTGGCATCAAACCTCTGAGAGCTCCTTCCAGGAGAATGCAGGGATGAGAGCAACAGCTATTTCAGGAGCTCAGTCACATTTGGGAGACCCAAAGCTCAGAGAGGGGAGGGCATTTGCCTGAGGCCACCCAGCAAGTAGACAGATCTTTGAGTCTGAATCTGAATTCGGGTTGGCCTGCGATCAAAGCCCAGGCTCTTTCCATAGCAAAGCCAGGTGGTTGGTTTCAAGTCTCCCTTGGCTCCTTGAGAAATGTCCTGTGTCAGAGGCATAAATTGAGACCCTTAAGAACTTCGGGATTGATTAGGGGAGAGTAGGCAGGGGCTTTCCCAAGAGTCTGTCATAAGTCAAGGCCCTCGTGGACCTGTCCCCATGGCTTGGGGAGCTGACCCCTTCCCCACTGGGCCCAGCCAGCTTCCTCCAGGTTCTAGTGGCCAGGCTCATACCAACCAGTGGCCATGATGGTAATGATGGTTGACCTATCAGATGTGGTGCTGACCCCAGGTCTGCAGACCTCACAGCAGGGACACACAGAAAACCCCAAAGAAAATCTGCAAGGTCCCAGAAGCTCAAGTGTCTTCTCTGGGCCTCGCCGGCCTGTTCTGTCTGAGTTTCTGTTGGTTAATCTCTCTCTGTCTCTCTTTCTTGCACTCGCTTACCGTTCTGCCTTCTGCGTTCTAAGTTGAGTTCCCTCTTCTGTTTCTCTGACCCTTGCCTCTTCCTCTATGCATCTGGTCCTCTCTCTTCTTATTACCTCCGGCTCCGATTCTGTCCTCGCTGTCTTTCTTTTCTTTCCTGTCTCTGTCCCTTTGCCTCCCTTCCCCTTTGCCCTGTCCCTCTCTTCTCCCTGCCCCCTTCCTCTCTCTCCCCCTTGTCCTCTTCCTACTCCTCTCCTGCCCTCCTCTCTCCTCCTCCCCCAGGCCTCCCTCCCCTGGAGTTCAAGCACAGAGACCCAGTGGCCTCTCTAAGAGACAAAACTCCCCAGGGGCCCAGCAGGAAGTGCAGTTTCCCCTCTGACCTTGTCAGCTGGCCCTGGGGGTGCAGCCTTCCTCCCTCCCACCCTGTCCACTCAGGCAGGATGTGCAGGCTCCCGGGGCTCAGGGTAGCGTGCCTTGCTTTTGAGGGGCTCAGAGTGAGGGGCTGGTGGTGGCCAGGTGAGCAGGGGTGGAGAACCCCACTTTGACTGAGCTCCTCCGGGGTGTTGGCCCTGGACCAAGTTCAAGGGGTGGGACCTCAAAGGCCAGAGTCTTTTTCTGGGAAGACAGAAGGACTTATAAGGCCAAGGAGCTGGGGGTGGGGGTGGCAGGAACTGAAGCTTAGGAGGCCAGAGAGGTCTCCGCAGAGGCGGGAGGGGGCGGGGGGGCTTCCGGGCCATCCTGGAGGATAACACCCCCACACATTTCCAGGGCTCCTAATTTTTTTTTTTTACTTTTAATATATTTTTACATTCACTGGGTGACCATTAAGAAAGGCAATGTGGCCCTGACTGGTTTGGCTCAGTGGATAGAGCGTCCGCCTGCGGACTGAAGGGTCCCAGGTTCGATTCCAGTCAAGGGCATGTACTGGTTGCGGCCACATCTCCAGTGGGGGGTGTGCAAGAGGCAGCTGATCGATGTTTCTAACTCTCTATCCCTCTCCCTTCCTCTCTGTAAAAAATCAATAAAATATATTTTTTAAAAAAGAAAGAAAGGCAGTGTGGTCCTAGCCAGTTTGGCTCAGTGGATAGAGCATCAGCCTACAGACTGAAGGGTCCCAGGTTCGATTTCGGCCAAGGGCACAAGCTCGGGTTGCTGGCTCAATCCCCAGTGTGGGGTGTGCAGGAGACAGCCAATCAATGACTCTCTCATCGTTGATGTTTCTCTCTCTCTCTCTCTCTCTCTCTCTCTCCCTCTCCCTTCCCCTCTGAAATCAATAAAAATATATTTTAAAACATAAAAGAAAGGCAATGTGGTTGGTATGTCGGAAAGCATCCAGGGGTCAGAGACAGAGGTCCGGGCTCCAGTTGCATTTCCACCTTCTCTGTTCGTGGCCTTGGACAAGTCCCATCACCTCTCCCAGCCTGTCTCCTCAGGTGTGAAGCAGGCGTGAAAGCCCTGCTTGTTGTGGTGCTACCCAGAAGGGAGTGGACGGGAGTAAAGGAGCTAGAGACAGGGAAATAAACCTCCTGGCTGCTGTGACAAGTGGCCATAAACCTGGCTTAACCCACACATATTTATCTTACAGTTGCGGAGGTCTGAAGTCCAGCACAGGTGTCACTGGTTTTAAGTTAAAGTGTCAACAGGGCTGCGTTCGGAAGCTCGGGGGAAATTCCATTTCTGTGTCCTTTGCCAGCTTCGGGAGGCGTCCGTATTCAGTGGCTCAGCCCCTTTCTGCATCTTCAATGCTGGTGGCAGGGCTGTCCTGTCCCTCTCTGACCATTCTTCACAGTCACACCTCCTTCTGACTTCTCTTCTGCCTCCCTTACCCCATTTAAGGGCCCTTGTGATTACATTGGACCCACCCAGGTCGTCCAGGATAATTTCTTATTTTTATTATTGAGATGCAATTCACATATAGCATTGTGTTAGTTTCAGGTGTATAACATAATGATTTGACAAAGGCATATATTGCAAAATGATGCCCACAATAAATCTAGTTAGCATTCATTACCTCACAGAATAACATATTTTTTTCTTGTGATAACTTTTAAGATCTACTCTCTTAGCAACTTTCAAATATACAGTACAGTATCATTAACTATAGTCACCATGGTAACCCCCCTATTTTAATTTTCTTTAATTGATTGAGAGAGAGAGAGAGAAAGATTTGCTGCTCTGCCCATCTATGCATCCATTGGTTGATTCCTGCATGCGCCCAGACTAGGGATCAAACCCACAACCCTGGTGCATCAGGACGATGTTCCAACCAAATGAGCCACCCAGACAGGCTAATGCCTCTATTTTAAGGTCAATGGAAAAGCAACCTTAATTCCACCTGCAACTTTAAATCCCCTTTGCCATATAACTCAACTATTCACAGGTTCCAGGGATGAGGACATGACCAACTTTGAGGGGCCATTTTCCTGCCTAGCCTGTCTTGCCAAGGGGGAAGGTTTTGCAGGTCCCATCTCATTTTAATCTTCCCCCAAATCCTGAGGGGCTAGTGTCGTTAACCCCATTGTACAGATGAGAACATTGAGGTCCAGATCACACCGACATTAAGTGGTGGAGCTGAAATTCGCCTCCAGGTCTGTTGGACCTCACAGCCCACACTTTTCCCACCTTATCACAATCCTTTCAAAACTCTAAGATGTTGTAGAAATTACGTCATTCATTTAACAAGTTTGTGGAGACCTTACTATGTGCAAAGCAAAATGCTGAGTGCTCTGGAGGGCTGCTCAGAGTATTATGATGTAGGCTTTAACTCCAGAGGAATGTATAATCTGTTGAGAGGAGGAGATGACTTACCCCAATGCAGAGAGGAGAATTGGCGGGGGCGGGGAGGCGGGGGAGATGAGAGGCACAGCCTCTTGGTTGCTGATTAGGACCCTGGTGTGGGAGGCTGGTTTTAGGCTCTAAGTCTAGCTCCACTTCTTCCTCACTGTGCATCCTGGAGCAAGTGAGCCTCTGTTTTTCTCATCTGTAAAATGGGATCAACTATACTCACTATTTCACGCGTAGAATTGTCACGAGGACTAAGATAATGCTTGCAAAGCATTAAGCAGGTGCCTGGTGAGATCAAGAAAAGCAGCCGTTGTCAGTATCACTATGAAGATTCTGGTCAGGATTCAGCGGTCAGGCAGCAAGGTGAGTGGCACTGGGTGGTTGCAAATGTATTCTTTGGAGAGGAGGGAAAAAGAGCGCTGGACAGGGAATGAAAAGACCAAGGCTGCAGTCCTTGGCCGCTCTCCAGTGACTGAGGAATCACGATTCTTTACTCGATGCTTTGGTTTCTTCATCTTGAAACTGGGTATCACAAAGCCTGCGGACCTCTGGGTTTGTGGGACTCTCATCGGATTAGGTATGAGTGCGCTGTGATAAACCATCCAGATGGGAGAGCATGTCTTCATCTTTTCCCCAGGAGCCGCCTGCACAAAGGGGTGGCCCGAGAGTCCCTGGGATGGGGCAGGGCAGTAATGCTCTAGTGAGTGCTGCATAAACAGTTACCATCACAGGGACCCAGCAGCGCTCCGGGTGCACAGGAGTGTTGTTATCTGAGGCTCGGAGAGCTTGGGTGATGCATTTGCAGAGAGGGGTTCAGGGTCAGGGTCAGAACCAGGACTCCCTGACCCAGCATGCCCTCCACCTGCCCCATTGCTCAGGGGTAACTGAGCAACCCTGGAGCAGGCCTGAGGGGTCCTTCTCACACCTGGCTGCCAGCAGGGTGTAGAGGCCGGCTGCTCCTGTGGCTTTCCGATGTCTCCATTACTAGTGAACCGTCTCTGCCAAGGACAGCCGACCTGGAAGCCCAGTGCACCGGACTTGCAAGGGGGAGCTTGTCACTGGGGCCTCTGAGGCCCCTGCTGACCTGGCCCCTGCTGACCAGTCCGGACTCCACCGTCCAGTTCCCCACCAAGGCCTGTTTTCCTCAAGCTCACCTTGTTCATGCCCTTTCCAGGCCTTCACCTCTCCCCCTCCCTTCCCTGAGGCCTGTGCCTAGTGCTTCAGGGTGGGAGGGGTCCTCTGAATTTCCTGCATTTATCTGCTGGGTGCCCTTGGCCTTGGGTAAGCTATGCCCCCCTCTGGCTTCAGCTTTCTCATCTGTGATTGGATATGTGATAAGAGTTCAATTGTAGGACTGGGAGCAGCATCTGGCTCCCAGGGCACACTCTCCAAGTTCACCATCTACTTTACAGGTGCTGAGGCTGAGGCAAGGGTGTAGCGTAGCCACTCCAAGAGGCCTTCTCTGATACCGTACTTCTCACTCCCCTGCCCTCACTCGCCCACTCAACACACTCCTACGGGGAGCCTCCTAGTGCCGGGCTAGGCTGGGCCTCATGGGGACATGCAGAAGCAGGCAAGGCCCTCCCCTGGGCAGCTCTGAGGGTGGGAAGTCCCAGGAACTCCCTCTCTAGGGCTCACATTCTAGGAATCCTTGGGGCCTTCTGCCTCGGAACTGCCCGCCCCCAGGTGTCCCATGAAGACAGGGGGCTCTTTCCCAGCACACCCGGTGGGCACGGGCAGCCAAGGAGCCAAGGAGCCTGGGCGGGGCGTCTGGGTTCAGACTTAATGTTTTTTCTCCACTCGGGCTGCCCTGTGCTGAGCAAAGAGAATGGTCCGCAGCCTCCTGACTCCAGAATGCAGAGTGTGCTCACCACCAAGAGGGAAGGGGCCAGGCCTCCTGGCCCAGCTCGAGGAGGATCCAAATTGTTGCCTAAAACCACAGCCGGGAGAGGTCTGAGGGGAAATGGAGGTCTGGAGTTTGAGGGCAGAGATCCTGGCTCTGCTTACCCTGGGAGGGAGGAGAGGCCTGCCCTGGCAAAGGAAATGTATCTGGGTGGATGGATGGAGGGGAAGCAGGAAGAGAACTCTCCCTCGCACACCATAGGCTGGCTCCCAAAGCGAGGGGCGTGGGCAGCTGGTCCTCCCTCTGCAGACACCCCACCTCCCAGCCCAGGCCCCTCCTCATCTCAGCTCCAGAGCCCCCACCAGGCCATCCTTTGCTCCCTTCCCAGACCTTATTTGTCAAATGCCTCATCCGAGGGCGCCTATTGGCTGGGCCTGGTCTCAGATAACTCGTCCAGGAACTATTTATGATGGCCCATGCCCTGCACCTACCAGGCACCTGGAAGGGGACAGTGTGCGCCATGAGGGCAGGGCTGTGCCTCCTCTTCTGCTGTGTCCCCAGGGCCCAGCCCGGCCACACAGCTGGACTGAGGAGCAGGACTTGGCACAGCCTGGCCTGGCTTTTCCAGAGCGCTCACCCTGAGTTCAGTGCTGCAGGCCTGTCCCTCCCCCTCCTCCCCCCAGTCCCCCAGCTCCGTGGTGGCTGCTCCCTCCCCCCACTCCTGTGTTTGCTCAGCTGCCATGGGGCCTGCACTCCACCTCCACCCCACCCACAGCCAAGGTCAGTGGGCCAGCCTCCCTGGAGAGCTAGGCAGACACAGGCTCCAACAGAGGGGCACCAGACCTTCTAGATCATTCCTGGACTGGCTCTCCTCTGCCTCCCACAGCCCCAGTTTGAGTGGTCTCCCAAATACAGACAGCCCTGGGGGCCAA